>NC_092145.1:97941747-98254132 GCF_043159975.1 Macaca nemestrina | reverse complement strand
ATCTCTTTGCTAGCCTTATTTCTGTGGAATCTGAGAACAGATATTTCGGATCCCTTTGAAGACTATAGGGCCAAAGGAAATATCCTCCGATAACAAACAGAAAGAAGCTTTCTGAGAAACTTCTTTGTGTTCTGTGAAATCATCTCACAGAGTTACAGCTTTCCCCTCAAGAAGCCTTTCGCTCAGACAGTTCTTGTACAATTGGCAAAGTGATATTTGGAAGCCCTTAGAGGGCTATGGTGAAAAAGGAAATATCCTCAGATGAAATCTGGAAAGAAGCTTTCTGAGAAACTGCTTAGTGTTCTGTTAATTCATCTCACAGAGTTACATCTGTATTTCGTGGATCACTTTGCTAGCCTTATTTCTGTGGAATCTGAGAACAGATATTTCGGATCCCTTTGAAGACTATAGGGCCAAAGGAAATATCCTCCGATAACAAAGAGAAAGAAGCTTTCTGAGAAACTGCTTAGTGTTCTGTTAATTCATCTCACAGAGTTACATCTGTATTTCGTGGATCTCTTTGCTAGCCTTATTTCTGTGGAATCTGAGAACAGATATTTCGGATCCCTTTGAAGACTATAGGGCCAAAGGAAATATCCTCCGATAACAAACAGAAAGAAGCTTTCTGAGAAACTTCTTTGTGTTCTGTGAAATCATCTCACAGAGTTACAGCTTTCCCCTCAAGAAGCCTTTCGCTAAGACAGTTCTTGTACAATTGGCAAAGTGATATTTGGAAGCCCTTAGAGGGCTATGGTGAAAAAGGAAATATCCTCAGATGAAATCTGGAAAGAAGCTTTCTGAGAAACTGCTTAGTGTTCTGTTAATTCATCTCACAGAGTTACATCTGTATTTCGTGGATCTCTTTGCTAGCCTTATTTCTGTGCAATCTGAGAACAGATATTTCGGATCCCTTTGAAGACTATAGGGCCAAAGGAAATATCCTCCGATAACAAAGAGAAAGAAGCTTTCTGAGAAACTTCTTTGTGTTCTGTGAAATCATCTCACAGAGTTACAGCTTTCCCCTCAAGAAGCCTTTCGCTAAGACAGTTCTTGTGGAATTGGCAAAGTGATATTTGGAAGCCCATAGAGGGCTATGGTGAAAAAGGAAATATCCTCAGATGAAATCTGGAAAGAAGCTTTCTGAGAAACTGCTCTGTGATGTGTGACTTCCACTCACAGAGTTACATCTGTATTTCGTGGATCTCTTTGCTAGCCTTATTTCTGTGGAATCTGAGAACAGATATTTCGGATCCCTTTGAAGACTATAGGGCCAAAGGAAATATCCTCCGATAACAAAGAGAAAGAAGCTTTCTGAGATACTTCTTTGTGTTCCGTGAAATCATCTCACAGAGTTACAGCTTTCCACTAAAGAAGCCTTTCGCTAAGACATTTCTTGTGGAGTTGGCAAAGTGATATTTGGAAGCCCTTAGAGGGCTATGGTGAAAAAGGAAATATCCTCAGATGAAATCTGGAAAGAAGCTTTCTGAGAAACTGCTTAGTGTTCTGTTAATTCATCTCACAGAGTTACATCTGTATTTCGTGGATCTCTTTGCTAGCCTTATTTCTGTGGAATCTGAGAACAGATATTTCGGATCCCTTTGAAGACTATAGGGCCAAAGGAAATATCCTCCGATAACAAACAGAAAGAAGCTTTCTGAGAAACTTCTTTGTGTTCTGTGAAATCATCTCACAGAGTTACAGCTTTCCCCTCAAGAAGCCTTTCGCTAAGACAGTTCTTGTGGAATTGGCAAAGTGATATTTGGAAGCCCATAGAGGTCTATGGTGAAAAAGGAAATATCCTCAGATGAAATCTGGAAAGAAGCTTTCTGAGAAACTGCTTAGTGTTCTGTTAATTCATCTCACAGAGTTACATCTGTATTTCGTGGATCTCGTTGCTAGCCTTATTTCTGTGGAATCTGAGAACAGATATTTCGGATCCCTTTGCAGACTATAGGGCCAAAGGAAATATCCTCCGATAACAAACAGAAAGAAGCTTTCTGAGAAACTTCTTTGTGTTCTGTGAAATCATCTCACAGAGTTACACTTTTCCCCTCAAGAAGCCTTTCGCTAAGACAGTTCTTGTGGAATTGGCAAAGTGATATTTGGAAGCCCATAGAGGGCTATGGTAAAAAAGGAAATATCCTCAAATGAAATCTGGAAAGAAGCTTTCTGAGAAACTGCTTAGTGTTCTGTTAATTCATCTCACAGAGTTACGTCTGTATTTCGTGGATCTCTTTGCTAGCCTTATTTCTGTGGAATCTGAGAACAGATACTTCGGATCCCTTTGAAGACTATAGGGCCAAAGGAAATATCCTCCGATAACAAAGAGAAAGAAGGTTTCTGAGAAACTTCTTTGTGTTCCGTGAAATCATCTCACAGAGTTACACCTTTCCACTAAAGAAGCCTTTCGCTAAGACAGTTCTTGTGGAATTGGCAAAGTGATATTTGGAAGCCCATAGAGGGCTATGGTGAAAAAGGAAATATCCTCAGATGAAATCTGGAAAGAAGCTTTCTGAGAAACTGCTTAGTGTTCTGTTAATTCATCTCACAGAGTTACATCTGTATTTCGTGGATCTCTTTGTTAGCCTTCTTTCTTTGGAATCTGAGAACAGATATTTCGGATCCCTTTGAAGACTATAGGGCCAAAGGAAATATCCTCCGACAACAAAGAGAAAGAAGCTTTCTGAGAAACTTCTTTGTGTTCTGTGAAATCATCTCACAGAGTTACAGCTTTCCCCTCAAGAAGCCTTTCGCTAAGACAGTTCTTGTGGAATTGGCAAAGTGATATTTGGAAGCCCATAGAGGGCTATGGTGAAAAATGAAATATCCTCAGATGAAATCTGGAAAGAAGCTTTCTGAGAAACTGCTCTGTGATGTGTGACTTCCACTCACAGAGTTACATCTGTATTTCGTGGATCTCTTTGCTAGCCTTATTTCTGTGGAATCTGAGAACAGATATTTCGGATCCTTTGAAGACTATAGGGCCAAAGGAAATATCCTCCGATAACAAAGAGAAAGAAGCTTTCTGAGATACTTCTTTGTGTTCCGTGAAATCATCTCACAGAGTTACAGCTTTCCACTAAAGAAGCCTTTCGCTAAGACATTTCTTGTGGAGTTGGCAAAGTGATATTTGGAAGCCCTTAGAGGGCTATGGTGAAAAAGGAAATATCCTCAGATGAAATCTGGAAAGAAGCTTTCTGAGAAACTGCTTAGTGTTCTGTTAATTCATCTCACAGAGTTACATCTGTATTTCGTGGATCTCTTTGCTAGCCTTATTTCTGTGGAATCTGAGAACAGATATTTCGGATCCCTTTGAAGACTATAGGGCCAAAGGAAATATCCTCCGATAACAAACAGAAAGAAGCTTTCTGAGAAACTTCTTTGTGTTCTGTGAAATCATCTCACAGAGTTACAGCTTTCCCCTCAAGAAGCCTTTCGCTAAGACAGTTCTTGTACAATTGGCAAAGTGATATTTGGAAGCCCTTAGAGGGCTATGGTGAAAAAGGAAATATCCTCAGATGAAATCTGGAAAGAAGCTTTCTGAGAAACTGCTTAGTGTTCTGTTAATTCATCTCACAGAGTTACATCTGTATTTCGTGGATCACTTTGCTAGCCTTATTTCTGTGGAATCTGAGAACAGATATTTCGGATCCCTTTGAAGACTATAGGGCCAAAGGAAATATCCTCCGATAACAAAGAGAAAGAAGCTTTCTGAGAAACTTCTTTGTGTTCTGTGAAATCATCTCACAGAGTTACAGCTTTCCCCTCAAGAAGCCTTTCGCTAAGACAGTTCTTGTGGAATTGGCAAAGTGATATTTCGAAGCCCATAGAGGGCTATGGTGAAAAAGGAAATATCCTCAGATGAAATCTGGAAAGAAGCTTTCTGAGAAACTGCTCTGTGATGTGTGACTTCCACTCACAGAGTTACATCTGTATTTCGTGGATCTCTTTGCTAGCCTTATTTCTGTGGAATCTGAGAACAGATATTTCGGATCCCTTTGCAGACTATAGGGCCAAAGGAAATATCCTCCGATAACAAACAGAAAGAAGCTTTCTGAGAAACTTCTTTGTGTTCTGTGAAATCATCTCACAGAGTTACACTTTTCCCCTCAAGAAGCCTTTCGCTAAGACAGTTCTTGTGGAATTGGCAAAGTGATATTTGGAAGCCCATAGAGGGCTATGGTGAAAAAGGAAATATCCTCAGATGAAATCTGGAAAGAAGCTTTCTGAGAAACTACTTAGTGTTCTGTTAATTCATCTCACAGAGTTACATCTGTATTTCGTGCACCTCTTTGCTAGCCTTATTTCTGTGGAATCTGAGAACAGATATTTCGGATCCCTTTGAAGACTATAGGGCCAAAGGAAATATCCTCCGATAACAAAGAGAAAGAAGCTTACTGAGAAACTTCTTTGTGTTTTGTGAAATCATCTCACAGAATTACAGCTTTCCCTTCAAGAAGCCTTTTGCTAAGACAGTTCTTGTGGAATTGGCAAAGTGATATTTGGGAGCCCATAGAGGGCTATGGTAAAAAAGGAAATATCCTCATATGAAATCTGGAAAGAAGCTTTCTGAGAAACTGCTTAGTATTCTGTTAATTCATCTCACAGAGTTACGTCTGTATTTCGTGGATCTCTTTGCTAGCCTTATTTCTGTGGAATCTGAGAACAGATACTTCGGATCCCTTTGAAGACTATAGGGCCAAAGGAAATATCCTCCGATAACAAAGAGAAAGAAGGTTTCTGAGAAACTTCTTTGTGTTCCGTGAAATCATCTCACAGAGTTACACCTTTCCACTAAAGAAGCCTTTCGCTAAGACAGTTCTTGTGGAATTGGCAAAGTGATATTTGGAAGCCCATAGAGGGCTATGGTGAAAAAGGAAATATCCTCAGATGAAATCTGGAAAGAAGCTTTCTGAGAAACTGCTTAGTGTTCTGTTAATTCATCTCACAGAGTTACATCTGTATTTCGTGGATCTCTTTGTTAGCCTTCTTTCTTTGGAATCTGAGAACAGATATTTCGGATCCCTTTGAAGACTATAGGGCCAAAGGAAATATCCTCCGATAACAAAGAGAAAGAAGCTTTCTGAGAAACTTCTTTGTGTTCTGTGAAATCATCTCACAGAGTTACAGCTTTCCCCTCAAGAAGCCTTTCGCTAAGACAGTTCTTGTGGAATTGGCAAAGTGATATTTGGAAGCCCATAGAGGGCTATGGTGAAAAATGAAATATCCTCAGATGAAATATGGAAAGAAGCTTTCTGAGAAACTGCTCTGTGGTGTGTGACTTCCACTCACAGAGTTACATCTGTATTTCGTGGATCTCTTTGCTAGCCTTATTTCTGTGGAATCTGAGAACAGATATTTCGGATCCCTTTGAAGACTATAGGGCCAAAGGAAATATCCACCGATAACAAAGAGAAAGAAGCTTTCTGAGATACTTCTTTGTGTTCCGTGAAATCATCTCACAGAGTTACAGCTTTCCAGTCAAGAAGCCTTTCGCTAAGACATTTCTTGTGGAATTGGCAAAGTGATATTTGGAAGCCCTTAGAGGGCTATGGTGAAAAAGGAAATATCCTCAGATGAAATCTGGAAAGAAGCTTTCTGAGAAACTGCTTAGTGTTCTGTTAATTCATCTCACAGAGTTACATCTGTATTTCGTGGATCTCTTTGCTAGCCTTATTTCTGTGGAATCTGAGAACAGATATTTCGGATCCCTTTGAAGACTATAGGGCCAAAGGAAATATCCTCCGATAACAAACAGAAAGAAGCTTTCTGAGAAACTTCTTTGTGTTCTGTGAAATCATCTCACAGAGTTACAGCTTTCCCCTCAAGAAGCCTTTCGCTAAGACAGTTCTTGTACAATTGTCAAAGTGATATTTGGAAGCCCTTAGAGGCCTATGGTGAAAAAGGAAATATCCTTCGATGAAATCTGGAAAGAAGCTTTCTGAGAAACTGCTTAGTGTTCTGTTAATTCATCTCACAGAGTTACATCTGTATTTCGTGGATCTCTTTGCTAGCCTTATTTCTGTGGAATCTGAGAACAGATATTTCGGATCCCTTTGAAGACTATAGGGCCAAAGGAAATATCCTCCGATAACAAAGAGAAAGAAGCTTTCTGAGAAACTTCTTTGTGTTCTGTGAAATCATCTCACAGAGTTACAGTTTTCCCGTCAAGAAGCCTTTCGCTAAGACAGTTCTTGTGGAATTGGCAAAGTGATATTTGGAAGCCCATAGAGGGCTATGGTGAAAAAGGAAATATCCTCAGATGAAATCTGGAAAGAAGCTTTCTGAGAAACTGCTCTGTGATGTGTGACTTCCACTCACAGAGTTACATCTGTATTTCGTGGATCTCTTTGCTAGCCTTATTTCTGTGGAATCTGAGAACAGATATTTCGGATCCCTTTGAAGACTATAGGGCCAAAGGAAATATCCTCCGATAACAAAGAGAAAGAAGCTTTCTGAGAAACTTCTTTGTGTTCTGTGAAATCATCTCACAGAGTTACAGTTTTCCCGTCAAGAAGCCTTTCGCTAAGACAGTTCTTGTGGAATTGGCAAAGTGATATTTGCAAGCCCATAGAGGTCTATGGTGAAAAAGGAAATATCCTCAGATGAAATCTGGAAAGAAGCTTTCTGAGAAACTGCTTAGTGTTCTGTTAATTCATCTCACAGAGTTACATCTGTATTTCGTGCACCTCTTTGCTAGCCTTATTTCTGTGGAATCTGAGAACAGATATTTCGGATCCCTTTGAAGACTATAGGGCCAAAGGAAATATCCTCCGATAACAAAGAGAAAGAAGCTTTCTGAGATACTTCTTTGTGTTCCGTGAAATCATCTCACAGAGTTACAGCTTTCCAGTCAAGAAGCCTTTCACTAAGACATTTCTTGTTGAATTGGCAAAGTGATATTTGGAAGCCCTTAGAGGGCTATGGTGAAAAAGGAAATATCCTCAGATGAAATCTGGAAAGAAGCTTTCTGAGGAACTGCTTAGTGTTCTGTTAATTCATCTCACAGAGTTACATCTGTATTTCGTGGATCTCTTTGCTAGCCTTATTTCTGTGGAATCTGAGAACAGATATTTCGGATCCCTTTGAAGACTATAGGGCCAAAGGAAATATCCTCCGATAACAAACAGAAAGAAGCTTTCTGAGAAACTTCTTTGTGTTCTGTGAAATCATCTCACAGAGTTACAGCTTTCCCCTCAAGAAGCCTTTCGCTCAGACAGTTCTTGTACAATTGGCAAAGTGATATTTGGAAGCCCTTAGAGGGCTATGGTGAAAAAGGAAATATCCTCAGATGAAATCTGGAAAGAAGCTTTCTGAGAAACTGCTTAGTGTTCTGTTAATTCATCTCACAGAGTTACATCTGTATTTCGTGGATCACTTTGCTAGCCTTATTTCTGTGGAATCTGAGAACAGATATTTCGGATCCCTTTGAAGACTATAGGGCCAAAGGAAATATCCTCCGATAACAAAGAGAAAGAAGCTTTCTGAGAAACTGCTTAGTGTTCTGTTAATTCATCTCACAGAGTTACATCTGTATTTCGTGGATCTCTTTGCTAGCCTTATTTCTGTGGAATCTGAGAACAGATATTTCGGATCCCTTTGAAGACTATAGGGCCAAAGGAAATATCCTCCGATAACAAACAGAAAGAAGCTTTCTGAGAAACTTCTTTGTGTTCTGTGAAATCATCTCACAGAGTTACAGCTTTCCCCTCAAGAAGCCTTTCGCTAAGACAGTTCTTGTACAATTGGCAAAGTGATATTTGGAAGCCCTTAGAGGGCTATGGTGAAAAAGGAAATATCCTCAGATGAAATCTGGAAAGAAGCTTTCTGAGAAACTGCTTAGTGTTCTGTTAATTCATCTCACAGAGTTACATCTGTATTTCGTGGATCTCTTTGCTAGCCTTATTTCTGTGCAATCTGAGAACAGATATTTCGGATCCCTTTGAAGACTATAGGGCCAAAGGAAATATCCTCCGATAACAAAGAGAAAGAAGCTTTCTGAGAAACTTCTTTGTGTTCTGTGAAATCATCTCACAGAGTTACAGCTTTCCCCTCAAGAAGCCTTTCGCTAAGACAGTTCTTGTGGAATTGGCAAAGTGATATTTGGAAGCCCATAGAGGGCTATGGTGAAAAAGGAAATATCCTCAGATGAAATCTGGAAAGAAGCTTTCTGAGAAACTGCTCTGTGATGTGTGACTTCCACTCACAGAGTTACATCTGTATTTCGTGGATCTCTTTGCTAGCCTTATTTCTGTGGAATCTGAGAACAGATATTTCGGATCCCTTTGAAGACTATAGGGCCAAAGGAAATATCCTCCGATAACAAAGAGAAAGAAGCTTTCTGAGATACTTCTTTGTGTTCCGTGAAATCATCTCACAGAGTTACAGCTTTCCACTAAAGAAGCCTTTCGCTAAGACATTTCTTGTGGAGTTGGCAAAGTGATATTTGGAAGCCCTTAGAGGGCTATGGTGAAAAAGGAAATATCCTCAGATGAAATCTGGAAAGAAGCTTTCTGAGAAACTGCTTAGTGTTCTGTTAATTCATCTCACAGAGTTACATCTGTATTTCGTGGATCTCTTTGCTAGCCTTATTTCTGTGGAATCTGAGAACAGATATTTCGGATCCCTTTGAAGACTATAGGGCCAAAGGAAATATCCTCCGATAACAAACAGAAAGAAGCTTTCTGAGAAACTTCTTTGTGTTCTGTGAAATCATCTCACAGAGTTACAGCTTTCCCCTCAAGAAGCCTTTCGCTAAGACAGTTCTTGTGGAATTGGCAAAGTGATATTTGGAAGCCCATAGAGGTCTATGGTGAAAAAGGAAATATCCTCAGATGAAATCTGGAAAGAAGCTTTCTGAGAAACTGCTTAGTGTTCTGTTAATTCATCTCACAGAGTTACATCTGTATTTCGTGGATCTCGTTGCTAGCCTTATTTCTGTGGAATCTGAGAACAGATATTTCGGATCCCTTTGCAGACTATAGGGCCAAAGGAAATATCCTCCGATAACAAACAGAAAGAAGCTTTCTGAGAAACTTCTTTGTGTTCTGTGAAATCATCTCACAGAGTTACACTTTTCCCCTCAAGAAGCCTTTCGCTAAGACAGTTCTTGTGGAATTGGCAAAGTGATATTTGGAAGCCCATAGAGGGCTATGGTAAAAAAGGAAATATCCTCATATGAAATCTGGAAAGAAGCTTTCTGAGAAACTGCTTAGTGTTCTGTTAATTCATCTCACAGAGTTACGTCTGTATTTCGTGGATCTCTTTGCTAGCCTTATTTCTGTGGAATCTGAGAACAGATACTTCGGATCCCTTTGAAGACTATAGGGCCAAAGGAAATATCCTCCGATAACAAAGAGAAAGAAGGTTTCTGAGAAACTTCTTTGTGTTCCGTGAAATCATCTCACAGAGTTACACCTTTCCACTAAAGAAGCCTTTCGCTAAGACAGTTCTTGTGGAATTGGCAAAGTGATATTTGGAAGCCCATAGAGGGCTATGGTGAAAAAGGAAATATCCTCAGATGAAATCTGGAAAGAAGCTTTCTGAGAAACTGCTTAGTGTTCTGTTAATTCATCTCACAGAGTTACATCTGTATTTCGGGGATCTCTTTGTTAGCCTTCTTTCTTTGGAATCTGAGAACAGATATTTCGGATCCCTTTGAAGACTATAGGGCCAAAGGAAATATCCTCCGATAACAAAGAGAAAGAAGCTTTCTGAGAAACTTCTTTGTGTTCTGTGAAATCATCTCACAGAGTTACAGCTTTCCCCTCAAGAAGCCTTTCGCTAAGACAGTTCTTGTGGAATTGGCAAAGTGATATTTGGAAGCCCATAGAGGGCTATGGTGAAAAATGAAATATCCTCAGATGAAATCTGGAAAGAAGCTTTCTGAGAAACTGCTCTGTGATGTGTGACTTCCACTCACAGAGTTACATCTGTATTTCGTGGATCTCTTTGCTAGCCTTATTTCTGTGGAATCTGAGAACAGATATTTCGGATCCTTTGAAGACTATAGGGCCAAAGGAAATATCCTCCGATAACAAAGAGAAAGAAGCTTTCTGAGATACTTCTTTGTGTTCCGTGAAATCATCTCACAGAGTTACAGCTTTCCACTAAAGAAGCCTTTCGCTAAGACATTTCTTGTGGAGTTGGCAAAGTGATATTTGGAAGCCCTTAGAGGGCTATGGTGAAAAAGGAAATATCCTCAGATGAAATCTGGAAAGAAGCTTTCTGAGAAACTGCTTAGTGTTCTGTTAATTCATCTCACAGAGTTACATCTGTATTTCGTGGATCTCTTTGCTAGCCTTATTTCTGTGGAATCTGAGAACAGATATTTCGGATCCCTTTGAAGACTATAGGGCCAAAGGAAATATCCTCCGATAACAAACAGAAAGAAGCTTTCTGAGAAACTTCTTTGTGTTCTGTGAAATCATCTCACAGAGTTACAGCTTTCCCCTCAAGAAGCCTTTCGCTAAGACAGTTCTTGTACAATTGGCAAAGTGATATTTGGAAGCCCTTAGAGGGCTATGGTGAAAAAGGAAATATCCTCAGATGAAATCTGGAAAGAAGCTTTCTGAGAAACTGCTTAGTGTTCTGTTAATTCATCTCACAGAGTTACATCTGTATTTCGTGGATCACTTTGCTAGCCTTATTTCTGTGGAATCTGAGAACAGATATTTCGGATCCCTTTGAAGACTATAGGGCCAAAGGAAATATCCTCCGATAACAAAGAGAAAGAAGCTTTCTGAGAAACTTCTTTGTGTTCTGTGAAATCATCTCACAGAGTTACAGCTTTCCCCTCAAGAAGCCTTTCGCTAAGACAGTTCTTGTGGAATTGGCAAAGTGATATTTGGAAGCCCATAGAGGGCTATGGTGAAAAAGGAAATATCCTCAGATGAAATCTGGAAAGAAGCTTTCTGAGAAACTGCTCTGTGATGTGTGACTTCCACTCACAGAGTTACATCTGTATTTCGTGGATCTCTTTGCTAGCCTTATTTCTGTGGAATCTGAGAACAGATATTTCGGATCCCTTTGCAGACTATAGGGCCAAAGGAAATATCCTCCGATAACAAACAGAAAGAAGCTTTCTGAGAAACTTCTTTGTGTTCTGTGAAATCATCTCACAGAGTTACACTTTTCCCCTCAAGAAGCCTTTCGCTAAGACAGTTCTTGTGGAATTGGCAAAGTGATATTTGGAAGCCCATAGAGGGCTATGGTGAAAAAGGAAATATCCTCAGATGAAATCTGGAAAGAAGCTTTCTGAGAAACTACTTAGTGTTCTGTTAATTCATCTCACAGAGTTACATCTGTATTTCGTGCACCTCTTTGCTAGCCTTATTTCTGTGGAATCTGAGAACAGATATTTCGGATCCCTTTGAAGACTATAGGGCCAAAGGAAATATCCTCCGATAACAAAGAGAAAGAAGCTTACTGAGAAACTTCTTTGTGTTTTGTGAAATCATCTCACAGAATTACAGCTTTCCCTTCAAGAAGCCTTTTGCTAAGACAGTTCTTGTGGAATTGGCAAAGTGATATTTGGGAGCCCATAGAGGGCTATGGTAAAAAAGGAAATATCCTCATATGAAATCTGGAAAGAAGCTTTCTGAGAAACTGCTTAGTATTCTGTTAATTCATCTCACAGAGTTACGTCTGTATTTCGTGGATCTCTTTGCTAGCCTTATTTCTGTGGAATCTGAGAACAGATACTTCGGATCCCTTTGAAGACTATAGGGCCAAAGGAAATATCCTCCGATAACAAAGAGAAAGAAGGTTTCTGAGAAACTTCTTTGTGTTCCGTGAAATCATCTCACAGAGTTACACCTTTCCACTAAAGAAGCCTTTCGCTAAGACAGTTCTTGTGGAATTGGCAAAGTGATATTTGGAAGCCCATAGAGGGCTATGGTGAAAAAGGAAATATCCTCAGATGAAATCTGGAAAGAAGCTTTCTGAGAAACTGCTTAGTGTTCTGTTAATTCATCTCACAGAGTTACATCTGTATTTCGTGGATCTCTTTGTTAGCCTTCTTTCTTTGGAATCTGAGAACAGATATTTCGGATCCCTTTGAAGACTATAGGGCCAAAGGAAATATCCTCCGATAACAAAGAGAAAGAAGCTTTCTGAGAAACTTCTTTGTGTTCTGTGAAATCATCTCACAGAGTTACAGCTTTCCCCTCAAGAAGCCTTTCGCTAAGACAGTTCTTGTGGAATTGGCAAAGTGATATTTGGAAGCCCATAGAGGGCTATGGTGAAAAATGAAATATCCTCAGATGAAATATGGAAAGAAGCTTTCTGAGAAACTGCTCTGTGATGTGTGACTTCCACTCACAGAGTTACATCTGTATTTCGTGGATCTCTTTGCTAGCCTTATTTCTGTGGAATCTGAGAACAGATATTTCGGATCCCTTTGAAGACTATAGGGCCAAAGGAAATATCCTCCGATAACAAAGAGAAAGAAGCTTTCTGAGATACTTCTTTGTGTTCCGTGAAATCATCTCACAGAGTTACAGCTTTCCAGTCAAGAAGCCTTTCGCTAAGACATTTCTTGTGGAATTGGCAAAGTGATATTTGGAAGCCCTTAGAGGGCTATGGTGAAAAAGGAAATATCCTCAGATGAAATCTGGAAAGAAGCTTTCTGAGAAACTGCTTAGTGTTCTGTTAATTCATCTCACAGAGTTACATCTGTATTTCGTGGATCTCTTTGCTAGCCTTATTTCTGTGGAATCTGAGAACAGATATTTCGGATCCCTTTGAAGACTATAGGGCCAAAGGAAATATCCTCCGATAACAAACAGAAAGAAGCTTTCTGAGAAACTTCTTTGTGTTCTGTGAAATCATCTCACAGAGTTACAGCTTTCCCCTCAAGAAGCCTTTCGCTAAGACAGTTCTTGTACAATTGTCAAAGTGATATTTGGAAGCCCTTAGAGGCCTATGGTGAAAAAGGAAATATCCTTCGATGAAATCTGGAAAGAAGCTTTCTGAGAAACTGCTTAGTGTTCTGTTAATTCATCTCACAGAGTTACATCTGTATTTCGTGGATCTCTTTGCTAGCCTTATTTCTGTGGAATCTGAGAACAGATATTTCGGATCCCTTTGAAGACTATAGGGCCAAAGGAAATATCCTCCGATAACAAAGAGAAAGAAGCTTTCTGAGAAACTTCTTTGTGTTCTGTGAAATCATCTCACAGAGTTACAGTTTTCCCGTCAAGAAGCCTTTCGCTAAGACAGTTCTTGTGGAATTGGCAAAGTGATATTTGGAAGCCCATAGAGGGCTATGGTGAAAAAGGAAATATCCTCAGATGAAATCTGGAAAGAAGCTTTCTGAGAAACTGCTCTGTGATGTGTGACTTCCACTCACAGAGTTACATCTGTATTTCGTGGATCTCTTTGCTAGCCTTATTTCTGTGGAATCTGAGAACAGATATTTCGGATCCCTTTGAAGACTATAGGGCCAAAGGAAATATCCTCCGATAACAAAGAGAAAGAAGCTTTCTGAGAAACTTCTTTGTGTTCTGTGAAATCATCTCACAGAGTTACAGTTTTCCCGTCAAGAAGCCTTTCGCTAAGACAGTTCTTGTGGAATTGGCAAAGTGATATTTGCAAGCCCATAGAGGTCTATGGTGAAAAAGGAAATATCCTCAGATGAAATCTGGAAAGAAGCTTTCTGAGAAACTGCTTAGTGTTCTGTTAATTCATCTCACAGAGTTACATCTGTATTTCGTGCACCTCTTTGCTAGCCTTATTTCTGTGGAATCTGAGAACAGATATTTCGGATCCCTTTGAAGACTATAGGGCCAAAGGAAATATCCTCCGATAACAAAGAGAAAGAAGCTTACTGAGAAACTTCTTTGTGTTTTGTGAAATCATCTCACAGAGTTACAGCTTTCCCTTCAAGAAGCCTTTTGCTAAGACAGTTCTTGTGGAATTGGCAAAGTGATATTTGGAAGCCCATAGAGGGCTATGGTAAAAAAGGAAATATCCTCATATGAAATCTGGAAAGAAGCTTTCTGAGAAACTGCTTAGTGTTCTGTTAATTCATCTCACAGAGTTACGTCTGTATTTCGTGGATCTCTTTGCTAGCCTTATTTCTGTGGAATCTGAGAACAGATACTTCGGATCCCTTTGAAGACTATAGGGCCAAAGGAAATATCCTCCGATAACAAAGAGAAAGAAGGTTTCTGAGAAACTTCTTTGTGTTCCGTGAAATCATCTCACAGAGTTACACCTTTCCACTAAAGAAGCCTTTCGCTAAGACAGTTCTTGTGGAATTGGCAAAGTGATATTTGGAAGCCCATAGAGGGCTATGGTGAAAAAGGAAATATCCTCAGATGAAATCTGGAAAGAAGCTTTCTGAGAAACTGCTTAGTGTTCTGTTAATTCATCTCACAGAGTTACATCTGTATTTCGTGGATCTCTTTGCTAGCCTTATTTCTGTGGAATCTGAGAACTGATACTTCGGATCCCTTTGAAGACTATACGGCCAAAGGAAATATCCTCCGATAACAAAGAGAATGAAGCTTTCTGAGAAACTTCTTTGTGTTCCGTGAAATCATCTCACAGAGTTACACCTTTCCACTAAAGAAACCTTTCGCTAAGACAGTTCTTGTGGAATTGGCAAAGTTATATTTGGAAGCCCATAGAGGGCTATGGTGAAAAAGGAAATATCCTCAGATGAAATCTGGAAAGAAGCTTTCTGAGAAACTGCTTAGTGTTCTGTTAATTCATCTCACAGAGTTACATCTGTATTTCGTGGATGTCTTTGCTAGCCTTATTTCTGTGGAATCTGAGAACAGATATTTCGGATCCCTTTGAAGACTTTAGGGCCAAAGGAAATATACTCCTATAACAAACAGAAAGAAGCTTTCTGAGAAACTTCTTTGTGTTCTGTGAAATCATCTCACAGAGTTACAGCTTTCCCCTCAAGAAGCCTTTCGCTAAGACAGTTCTTGTGGAATTGGCAAAGTGATATTTGGAAGCCCATAGAGGGCTATGGTGAAAAAGGAAATATCCTCAGATGAAATCTGGAAAGAAGCTTTCTGAGAAACTGCTTAGTGTTCTGTTAATTCATCTCACAGAGTTACATCTGTATTTCGTGGATCTCTTTGCTAGCCTTCTTTCTTTGGAATCTGAGAACAGATATTTCGGATCCCTTTGAAGACTTTAGGGCCAAAGGAAATATACTCCTATAACAAACAGAAAGAAGCTTTCTGAGAAACTTCTTTGTGTTCTGTGAAATCATCTCACAGAGTTACAGCTTTCCCCTCAAGAAGCCTTTCGCTAAGACAGTTCTTGTGGAATTGGCAAAGTGATATTTGGAAGCCCATAGAGGGCTATGGTGAAAAAGGAAACATCCTCAGATGAAATATGGAAAGAAGCTTTCTGAGAAACTGCTCTGTGATGTGTGACTTCCACTCACAGAGTTACATCTGTATTTCGTGGATCTCTTTGCTAGCCTTATTTCTGTGGAATCTGAGAACAGATATTTCGGATCCCTTTGAAGACTATAGGGCCAAAGGAAATATCCTCCGATAACAAACAGAAAGAAGCTTTCTGAGAAACTTCTTTGTGTTCTGTGAAATCATCTCACAGAGTTACAGCTTTCCCCTCAAGAAGCCTTTCGCTAAGACAGTTCTTGTACAATTGTCAAAGTGATATTTGGAAGCCCTTAGAGGGCTATGGTGAAAAAGGAAATATCCTCAGATGAAATCTGGAAAGAAGCTTTCTGAGAAACTGCTTAGTGTTCTGTTAATTCATCTCACAGAGTTACATCTGTATTTCGTGGATCTCTTTGCTAGCCTTATTTCTGTGGAATCTGAGAACAGATATTTCGGATCCCTTTGAAGACTATAGGGCCAAAGGAAATATCCTCTGATAACAAAGAGAAAGAAGCTTTCTGAGAAACTTCTTTGTGTTCTGTGAAATCATCTCACAGAGTTACAGTTTTCCCGTCAAGAAGCCTTTCGCTAAGACAGTTCTTGTGGAATTGGCAAAGTGATATTTGGAAGCCCATAGAGGGCTATGGTGAAAAAGGAAATATCCTCAGATGAAATCTGGAAAGAAGCTTTCTGAGAAACTGCTCTGTGATGTGTGACTTCCACTCACAGAGTTACATCTGTATTTCGTGGATCTCTTTGCTAGCCTTATTTCTGTGGAATCTGAGAACAGATATTTCGGATCCCTTTGAAGACTATAGGGCCAAAGGAAATATCCTCCGATAACAAAGAGAAAGAAGCTTTCTGAGAAACTTCTTTGTGTTCTGTGAAATCATCTCACAGAGTTACAGTTTTCCCGTCAAGAAGCCTTTCGCTAAGACAGTTCTTGTGGAATTGGCAAAGTGATATTTGCAAGCCCATAGAGGTCTATGGTGAAAAAGGAAATATCCTCAGATGAAATCTGGAAAGAAGCTTTCTGAGAAACTGCTTAGTGTTCTGTTAATTCATCTCACAGAGTTACATCTGTATTTCGTGCACCTCTTTGCTAGCCTTATTTCTGTGGAATCTGAGAACAGATATTTCGGATCCCTTTGAAGACTATAGGGCCAAAGGAAATATCCTCCGATAACAAAGAGAAAGAAGCTTTCTGAGAAACTTCTTTGTGTTCCGTGAAATCATCTCACAGAGTTACACCTTTCCACTAAAGAAGCCTTTCGCTAAGACAGTTCTTGTGGAATTGGCAAAGTGATATTTGGAAGCCCATAGAGGGCTATGGTGAAAAAGGAAATATCCTCAGATGAAATCTGGAAAGAAGCTTTCTGAGAAACTGCTTAGTGTTCTGTTAATTCATCTCACAGAGTTACATCTGTATTTCGTGGATCTCTTTGCTAGCCTTATTTCTGTGGAATCTGAGAACTGATACTTCGGATCCCTTTGAAGACTATACGGCCAAAGGAAATATCCTCCGATAACAAAGAGAATGAAGCTTTCTGAGAAACTTCTTTGTGTTCCGTGAAATCATCTCACAGAGTTACACCTTTCCACTAAAGAAACCTTTCGCTAAGACAGTTCTTGTGGAATTGGCAAAGTTATATTTGGAAGCCCATAGAGGGCTATGGTGAAAAAGGAAATATCCTCAGATGAAATCTGGAAAGAAGCTTTCTGAGAAACTGCTTAGTGTTCTGTTAATTCATCTCACAGAGTTACATCTGTATTTCGTGGATGTCTTTGCTAGCCTTATTTCTGTGGAATCTGAGAACAGATATTTCGGATCCCTTTGAAGACTTTAGGGCCAAAGGAAATATACTCCTATAACAAACAGAAAGAAGCTTTCTGAGAAACTTCTTTGTGTTCTGTGAAATCATCTCACAGAGTTACAGCTTTCCCCTCAAGAAGCCTTTCGCTAAGACAGTTCTTGTGGAATTGGCAAAGTGATATTTGGAAGCCCATAGAGGGCTATGGTGAAAAAGGAAATATCCTCAGATGAAATCTGGAAAGAAGCTTTCTGAGAAACTGCTTAGTGTTCTGTTAATTCATCTCACAGAGTTACATCTGTATTTCGTGGATCTCTTTGCTAGCCTTCTTTCTTTGGAATCTGAGAACAGATATTTCGGATCCCTTTGAAGACTATAGGGCCAAAGGAAATATCCTCCGATAACAAAGAGAAAGAAGCCTTCTGAGAAACTTCTTTGTGTTCTGTGAAATCATCTCACAGAGTTACAGCTTTCCCCTCAAGAAGCCTTTCGCTAAGACAGTTCTTGTGGAATTGGCAAAGTGATATTTGGAAGCCCATAGAGGGCTATGGTGAAAAAGGAAACATCCTCAGATGAAATATGGAAAGAAGCTTTCTGAGAAACTGCTCTGTGATGTGTGACTTCCACTCACAGAGTTACATCTGTATTTCGTGGATCTCTTTGCTAGCCTTATTTCTGTGGAATCTGAGAACAGATATTTCGGATCCCTTTGAAGACTATAGGGCCAAAGGAAATATCCTCCGATAACAAACAGAAAGAAGCTTTCTGAGAAACTTCTTTGTGTTCTGTGAAATCATCTCACAGAGTTACAGCTTTCCCCTCAAGAAGCCTTTCGCTAAGACAGTTCTTGTACAATTGTCAAAGTGATATTTGGAAGCCCTTAGAGGGCTATGGTGAAAAAGGAAATATCCTCAGATGAAATCTGGAAAGAAGCTTTCTGAGAAACTGCTTAGTGTTCTGTTAATTCATCTCACAGAGTTACATCTGTATTTCGTGGATCTCTTTGCTAGCCTTATTTCTGTGGAATCTGAGAACAGATATTTCGGATCCCTTTGAAGACTATAGGGCCAAAGGAAATATCCTCTGATAACAAAGAGAAAGAAGCTTTCTGAGAAACTTCTTTGTGTTCTGTGAAATCATCTCACAGAGTTACAGTTTTCCCGTCAAGAAGCCTTTCGCTAAGACAGTTCTTGTGGAATTGGCAAAGTGATATTTGGAAGCCCATAGAGGGCTATGGTGAAAAAGGAAATATCCTCAGATGAAATCTGGAAAGAAGCTTTCTGAGAAACTGCTCTGTGATGTGTGACTTCCACTCACAGAGTTACATCTGTATTTCGTGGATCTCTTTGCTAGCCTTATTTCTGTGGAATCTGAGAACAGATATTTCGGATCCCTTTGAAGACTATAGGACCAAAGGAAATATCCTCCGATAACAAAGAGAAAGAAGCTTTCTGCGATACTTCTTTGTGTTCCGTGAAATCATCTCACAGAGTTACAGCTTTCCAGTCAAGAAGCCTTTCGCTAAGACATCTCTTGTGGAATTGGCAAAGTGATATTTGGAAGCCCTTAGAGGGCTATGGTGAAAAAGGAAATATCCTCAGATGAAATCTGGTAAGAAGCTTTCTGAGAAACTGCTTAGTGTTCTGTTAATTCATCTCACAGAGTTACATCTGTATTTCGTGGATCTCTTTGCTAGCCTTATTTCTGTGGAATCTGAGAACAGATATTTCGGATCCCTTTGAAGACTATAGGGCCAAAGGAAATATCCTCCGATAACAAACAGAAAGAAGCTTTCTGAGAAACTTCTTTGTGTTCTGTGAAATCATCTCACAGAGTTACAGCTTTCCCCTCAAGAAGCCTTTCGCTAAGACAGTTCTTGTACAATTGGCAAAGTGATATTTGGAAGCCCATAGAGGGCTATGGTGAAAAAGGAAATATCCTCAGATGAAATCTGGAAAGAAGGTTTCTGAGAAAATGCTTAGTGTTCTGTTAATTCATCTCACAGAGTTACATCTGTATTTCGTGGATCTCTTTGCTAGCCTTATTTCTGTGGAATCTGAGAACAGATATTTCGGATCCCTTTGAAGACTTTAGGGACAAAGGAAATATCCTCCGATAACAAACAGAAAGAAGCTTTCTGAGAAACTTCTTTGTGTTCTGTGAAATCATCTCACAGAGTTACAGCTTTCCCCTCAAGAATCCTTTCGCTAAGACAGTTCTTGTGGAATTGGCAAAGTGATATTTGGAAGCCCTTAGAGGGCTATGGTGAAAAAGGAAATATCCTCAGATGAAATCTGGAAAGAAGCTTTCTGAGAAACTGCTCTGTGATGTGTGACTTCCACTCACAGAGTTACATCTGTATTTCGTGGATCTCTTTGCTAGCCTTATTTCTGTGGAATCTGAGAACAGATATTTCGGATCCCTTTGAAGACTATAGGGCCAAAGGAAATATCCTCCGATAACAAAGAGAAAGAAGCTTTCTGAGAAACTTCTCTGTGTTCCGTGAAATCATCTCACAGAGTTACAGCTTTCCAGTCAAGAAGCCTTTCGCTAAGACATTTCTTGTGGAATTGGCAAAGTGATATTTGGAAGCCCATAGAGGGCTATGGTGAAAAAGGAAATATCCTCAGATGAAATCTGGAAAGAAGCTTTCTGAGAAACTGCTTAGTGTTCTGTTAATTCATCTCACAGAGTTACATCTGTATTTCGTGGATCTCTTTGCTAGCCTTATTTCTGTGGAATCTGAGAACAGATATTTCGGATCCCTTTGAAGACTATAGGGCCAAAGGAAATATCCTCCGATAACAAAGAGAAAGAAGCTTTCTGAGAAACTTCTTTGTGTTCTGTGAAATCATCTCACAGAGTTACAGCTTTCCCCTCAAGAAGCCTTTCGCTAAGACAGTTCTTGTGCAATTGGCAAAGTGATATTTGGAAGCCCATAGAGGGCTATGGTGAAAAATGAAATATCCTCAGATGAAATATGGAAAGAAGCTTTCTGAGAAACTGCTCTGTGATGTGTGACTTCCACTCACTGAGTTACATCTGTATTTCGTGGATCTCTTTGCTAGCCTTATTTCTGTGGAATCTGAGAACAGATATTTCGGATCCCTTTGAAGACTATAGGGCCAAAGGAAATATCCTCCGATAACAAAGAGAAAGAAGCTTTCTGAGATACTTCTTTGTGTTCCGTGAAATCATCTCACAGAGTTACAGCTTTCCAGTCAAGAAGCCTTTCGCTAAGACATTTCTTGTGGAATTGGCAAAGTGATATTTGGAAGCCCTTAGAGGGCTATGGTGAAAAAGGAAATATCCTCAGATGAAATCTGGAAAGAAGCTTTCTGAGAAACTGCTTAGTGTTCTGTTAATTCATCTCACAGAGTTACATCTGTATTTCGTGGATCTCTTTGCTAGCCTTATTTCTGTGGAATCTGAGAACAGATATTTCGGATCCCTTTGAAGACTATAGGGCCAAAGGAAATATCCTCCGATAACAAACAGAAAGAAGCTTTCTGAGAAACTTCTTTGTGTTCTGTGAAATCATCTCACAGAGTTACAGTTTTCCCCTCAAGAAGCCTTTCGCTAAGACAGTTCTTGTGGAATTGGCAAAGTGATATTTGGAAGCCCTTAGAGGGCTATGGTGAAAAAGGAAATATCCTCAGATGAAATCTGGAAAGAAGCTTTCTGAGAAACTGCTTAGTGTTCTGTTAATTCATCTCACAGAGTTACGTCTGTATTTCGTGGATCTCTTTGCTAGCCTTATTTCTGTGGAATCTGAGAACAGATACTTCGGATACCTTTGAAGACTATAGGGCCAAAGGAAATATCCTCCGATAACAAAGAGAAAGAAGGTTTCTGAGAAACTTCTTTGTGTTCCGTGAAATCATCTCACAGAGTTACACCTTTCCACTAAAGAAACCTTTCGCTAAGACAGTTCTTGTGGAATTGGCAAAGTTATATTTGGAAGCCCATAGAGGGCTATGGTGAAAAAGGAAATATCCTCAGATGAAATCTGGAAAGAAGCTTTCTGAGAAACTGCTTAGTGTTCTGTTAATTCATCTCACAGAGTTACATCTGTATTTCGTGGATCTCTTTGCTAGCCTTATTTCTGTGGAATCTGAGAACAGATATTTCGGATCCCTTTGAAGACTTTAGGGCCAAAGGAAATATACTCCTATAACAAACAGAAAGAAGCTTTCTGAGAAACTTCTTTGTGTTCTGTGAAATCATCTCACAGAGTTACAGCTTTCCCCTCAAGAAGCCTTTCGCTAAGACAGTTCTTGTGGAATTGGCAAAGTGATATTTGGAAGCCCATAGAGGGCTATGGTGAAAAAGGAAATATCCTCAGATGAAATCTGGAAAGAAGCTTTCTGACAAACTGCTTAGTGTTCTGTTAATTCATCTCACAGAGTTACATCTGTATTTCGTGGATCTCTTTGCTAGCCTTCTTTCTTTGGAATCTGAGAACAGATATTTCGGATCCCTTTGAAGACTATAGGGCCAAAGGAAATATCCTCCGATAACAAAGAGAAAGAAGCTTTCTGAGAAACTTCTTTGTGTTCTGTGAAATCATCTCACAGAGTTACAGCTTTCCCCTCAAGAAGCCTTTCGCTAAGACAGTTCTTGTGGAATTGGCAAAGTGATATTTGGAAGCCCATAGAGGGCTATGGTGAAAAAGGAAACATCCTCAGATGAAATATGGAAAGAAGCTTTCTGAGAAACTGCTCTGTGATGTGTGACTTCCACTCACAGAGTTACATCTGTATTTCGTGGATCTCTTTGCTAGCCTTATTTCTGTGGAATCTGAGAACAGATATTTCGGATCCCTTTGAAGACTATAGGGCCAAAGGAAATATCCTCCGATAACAAAGAGAAAGAAGCTTTCTGAGATACTTCTTGGTGTTCCGTGAAATCATCTCACAGAGTTACAGCTTTCCAGTCAAGAAGCCTTTCGCTAAGACATTTCTTGTGGAATTGGCAAAGTGATATTTGGAAGCCCTTAGAGGGCTATGGTGAAAAAGGAAATATCCTCAGATGAAATCTGGAAAGAAGCTTTCTGAGAAACTGCTTAGTGTTCTGTTAATTCATCTCACAGAGTTACATCTGTATTTCGTGGATCTCTTTGCTAGCCTTATTTCTGTGGAATCTGAGAACAGATATTTCGGATCCCTTTGAAGACTATAGGGCCAAAGGAAATATCCTCCGATAACAAACAGAAAGAAGCTTTCTGAGAAACTTCTATGTGTTCTGTGAAATCATCTCACAGAGTTACAGCTTTCCCCTCAAGAAGCCTTTCGCTAAGACAGTTCTTGTACAATTGTCAAAGTGATATTTGGAAGCCCTTAGAGGGCTATGGTGAAAAAGGAAATATCCTCAGATGAAATCTGGAAAGAAGCTTTCTGAGAAACTGCTTAGTGTTCTGTTAATTCATCTCACAGAGTTACATCTGTATTTCGTGGATCTCTTTGCTAGCCTTATTTCTGTGGAATCTGAGAACAGATATTTCGGATCCCTTTGAAGACTATAGGGCCAAAGGAAATATCCTCTGATAACAAAGAGAAAGAAGCTTTCTGAGAAACTTCTTTGTGTTCTGTGAAATCATCTCACAGAGTTACAGTTTTCCCGTCAAGAAGCCTTTCGCTAAGACAGTTCTTGTGGAATTGGCAAAGTGATATTTGGAAGCCCATAGAGGGCTATGGTGAAAAAGGAAATATCCTCAGATGAAATCTGGAAAGAAGCTTTCTGAGAAACTGCTCTGTGATGTGTGACTTCCACTCACAGAGTTACATCTGTATTTCGTGGATCTCTTTGCTAGCCTTATTTCTGTGGAATCTGAGAACAGATATTTCGGATCCCTTTGAAGACTATAGGGCCAAAGGAAATATCCTCCGATAACAAAGAGAAAGAAGCTTTCTGCGATACTTCTTTGTGTTCCGTGAAATCATCTCACAGAGTTACAGCTTTCCAGTCAAGAAGCCTTTCGCTAAGACATCTCTTGTGGAATTGGCAAAGTGATATTTGGATGCCCTTAGAGGGCTATGGTGAAAAAGGAAATATCCTCAGATGAAATCTGGTAAGAAGCTTTCTGAGAAACTGCTTAGTGTTCTGTTAATTCATCTCACAGAGATACATCTGTATTTCGTGGATCTCTTTGCTAGCCTTATTTCTGTGGAATCTGAGAACAGATATTTCGGATCCCTTTGAAGACTATAGGGCCAAAGGAAATATCCTCCGATAACAAACAGAAAGAAGCTTTCTGAGAAACTTCTTTGTGTTCTGTGAAATCATCTCACAGAGTTACAGCTTTCCCCTCAAGAAGCCTTTCGCTAAGACAGTTCTTGTACAATTGGCAAAGTGATATTTGGAAGCCCATAGAGGGCTATGGTGAAAAAGGAAATATCCTCAGATGAAATCTGGAAAGAAGCTTTCTGAGAAAATGCTTAGTGTTCTGTTAATTCATCTCACAGAGTTACATCTGTATTTCGTGGATCTCTTTGCTAGCCTTATTTCTGTGGAATCTGAGAACAGATATTTCGGATCCCTTTGAAGACTTTAGGGACAAAGGAAATATCCTCCGATAACAAACAGAAAGAAGCTTTCTGAGAAACTTCTTTGTGTTCTGTGAAATCATCTCACAGAGTTACAGCTTTCCCCTCAAGAATCCTTTCGCTAAGACAGTTCTTGTGGAATTGGCAAAGTGATATTTGGAAGCCCTTAGAGGGCTATGGTGAAAAAGGAAATATCCTCAGATGAAATCTGGAAAGAAGCTTTCTGAGAAACTGCTCTGTGATGTGTGACTTCCACTCACAGAGTTACATCTGTATTTCGTGGATCTCTTTGCTAGCCTTATTTCTGTGGAATCTGAGAACAGATATTTCGGATCCCTTTGAAGACTATAGGGCCAAAGGAAATATCCTCCGATAACAAAGAGAAAGAAGCTTTCTGAGAAACTTCTCTGTGTTCCGTGAAATCATCTCACAGAGTTACAGCTTTCCAGTCAAGAAGCCTTTCGCTAAGACATTTCTTGTGGAATTGGCAAAGTGATATTTGGAAGCCCATAGAGGGCTATGGTGAAAAAGGAAATATCCTCAGATGAAATCTGGAAAGAAGCTTTCTGAGAAACTGCTTAGTGTTCTGTTAATTCATCTCACAGAGTTACATCTGTATTTCGTGGATCTCTTTGCTAGCCTTATTTCTGTGGAATCTGAGAACAGATATTTCGGATCCCTTTGAAGACTATAGGGCCAAAGGAAATATCCTCCGATAACAAAGAGAAAGAAGCTTTCTGAGAAACTTCTTTGTGTTCTGTGAAATCATCTCACAGAGTTACAGCTTTCCCCTCAAGAAGCCTTTCGCTAAGACAGTTCTTGTGCAATTGGCAAAGTGATATTTGGAAGCCCATAGAGGGCTATGGTGAAAAAGGAAATATGCTCAGATGAAATCTGGAAAGAAGCTTTCTGAGAAACTGCTCTGTGATGTGTGACTTCCACTCACAGAGTTACATCTGTATTTCGTGGATCTCTTTGCTAGCCTTATTTCTGTGGAATCTGAGAACAGATATTTCGGATCCCTTTGAAGACTATAGGGCCAAAGGAAATATCCTCCGATAACAAAGAGAAAGAAGCTTTCTGAGATACTTGTGTTCCGTGAAATCATCTCACAGAGTTACAGCTTTCCAGTCAAGAAGCCTTTCGCTAAGACATTTCTTGTGGAATTGGCAAAGTGATATTTGGAAGCCCTTAGAGGGCTATGGTGAAAAAGGAAATATCCTCAGATGAAATCTGGAAAGAAGCTTTCTGAGAAACTGCTTAGTGTTCTGTTAATTCATCTCACAGAGTTACATCTGTATTTCGTGGATCTCTTTGCTAGCCTTATTTCTTTGGAATCTGAGAACAGATATTTCGGATCCCTTTGAAGACTATAGGGCCAAAGGAAATATCCTCCGATAACAAACAGAAAGAAGCTTTCTGAGAAACTTCTTTGTGTTCTGTGAAATCATCTCACAGAGTTACAGCTTTCCCCTCAAGAAGCCTTTCGCTAAGACAGTTCTTGTACAATTGGCAAAGTGATATTTGGAAGCCCTTAGAGGGCTATGGTGAAAAAGGAAATATCCTCAGATGAAATCTGGAAAGAAGCTTTCTGAGAAACTGCTTACTGTTCTGTTAATTCATCTCACAGAGTTACATCTGTATTTCGTGGATCTCTTTGCTAGCCTTATTTCTGTGGAATCTGAGAACAGATATTTCGGATCCCTTTGAAGACTATAGGGCCAAAGGAAATATCCTCCGATAACAAAGAGAAAGAAGCTTTCTGAGAAACTTCTTTGTGTTCTGTGAAATTATCTCACAGAGTTACAGCTTTCTCCTCAAGAAGCCTTTCGCTAAGACAGTTCTTGTGGAATTGGCAAAGTGATATTTGGAAGCCCATAGAGGGCTATGGTGAAAAAGGAAATATCCTCAGATGAAATCTGGAAAGAAGCTTTCTGAGAAACTGCTCTGTGATGTGTGACTTCCACTCACAGAGTTACATCTGTATTTCGTGGATCTCTTTGCTAGCCTTATTTCTGTGGAATCTGAGAACAGATATTTCGGATCCCTTTGAAGACTATAGGGCCAAAGGAAATATCCTCCGATAACAAAGAGAAAGAAGCTTTCTGAGATACTTCTTTGTGTTCCGTGAAATCATCTCACAGAGTTACAGCTTTCCAGTCAAGAAGCCTTTCGCTAAGACATTTCCTGTGGAGTTGGCAAAGTGATATTTGGAAGCCCTTACAGGGCTATGGTGAAAAAGGAAATATCCTCAGATGAAATCTGGAAAGAAGCTTTCTGAGAAACTGCTTAGTGTTCTGTTAATTCATCTCACAGAGTTACATCTGTATTTCGTGGATCTCTTTGCTAGCCTTATTTCTGTGGAATCTGAGAACAGATATTTCGGATCCCTTTGAAGACTATAGGGCCAAAGGAAATATCCTCCGATAACAAACAGAAAGAAGCTTTCTGAGAAACTTCTTTGTGTTCTGTGAAATCCTCTCACAGAGTTACAGCTTTCCCCTCAAGAAGCCTTTCGCTAAGACAGTTCTTGTACAATTGGCAAAGTGATATTTGGAAGCCCTTAGAGGGCTATGGTGAAAAAGGAAATATCCTCAGATGAAATCTGGAAAGAAGCTTTCTGAGAAACTGCTTAGTGTTCTGTTAATTCATCTCACAGAGTTACATCTGTATTTCGTGGATCTCTTTGCTAGCCTTATTTCTGTGGAATCTGAGAACAGATATTTCGGATCCCTTTGAAGACTATAGGGCCAAAGGAAATATCCTCCGATAACAAAGAGAAAGAAGCTTTCTGAGAAACTTCTTTGTGTTCTGTGAAATCATCTCACAGAGTTACAGCTTTCCCCTCAAGAAGCCTTTCGCTAAGACAGTTCTTGTGGAATTGGCAAAGTGATATTTGGAAGCCCATAGAGGGCTATGGTGAAAAAGGAAATATCCTCAGATGAAATCTGGAAAGAAGCTTTCTGAGAAACTGCTCTGTGATGTGTGACTTCCACTCACAGAGTTACATCTGTATTTCGTGGATCTCTTTGCCAGCCTTATTTCTGTGGAATCTGAGAACAGATATTTCGGATCCCTTTGAAGACTATAGGGCCAAAGGAAATATCCTCCGATAACAAAGAGAAAGAAGCTTTCTGAGATACTTCTTTATGTTCCGTGAAATCATCTCACAGAGTTACAGCTTTCCACTAAAGAAGCCTTTCGCTAAGACAGTTCTTGTGGAATTGGCAAAGTGATATTTGGAAGCCCATAGAGGGCTATGGTGAAAAAGGAAATATCCTCAGATGAAATCTGGAAAGAAGCTTTCTGAGAAACTGCTTAGTGTTCTGTTAATTCATCTCACAGAGTTACATCTGTATTTCGTGGATCTCTTTGCTAGCCTTATTTCTTTGGAATCTGAAAACAGATATTTCGGATCCCTTTGAAGACTATAGGGCCAAAGGAAATATGCTCCGATAAAAAAGAGAAAGAAGCTTTCTGAGAAACTGATTAGTGTTCTGTTAATTCATCTCACAGAGTTACATCTGTATTTCGTGGATCTCTTTGCTAGCCTTATTTCTTTGGAATCTGAAAACAGATATTTCGGATCCCTTTGAAGACTATAGGGCCAAAGGAAATATCCTCCGATAACAAACAGAAAGAAGCTTTCTGAGAAACTTCTTTGTGTTCTGTGAAATCATCTCACAGAGTTACACTTTTCCCCTCAAGAAGCCTTTCGCTAAGACAGTTCTTGTGGAATTGGCAAAGTGATATTTGGAAGCCCATAGAGGGCTATGGTGAAAAAGGAAATATCCTCAGATGAAATCTGGAAAGAAGCTTTCTGAGAAACTGCTCTGTGATGTGTGACTCCCACTCACAGAGTTACATCTGTATTTCGTGGATCTCTTTGCTAGCCTTATTTCTGTGGAATCTGAGAACAGATATTTCGGATCCCTTTGAAGACTATAGGGCCAAAGGAAATATCCTCCGATAACAAAGAGAAAGAAGCTTTCTGAGATACTTCTTTGTGTTCCGTGAAATCATCTCACAGAGTTACAGCTTTCCAGTCAAGAAGCCTTTCGCTAAGACATTTCTTGTGTAGTTGGCAAAGTGATATTTGGAAGCCCTTAGAGGGCTATGGTGAAAAAGGAAATATCCTCAGATGAAATCTGGAAAGAAGCTTTCTGAGAAACTGCTTAGTGTTCTGTTAATCCATCTCACAGAGTTACATCTGTATTTCGTGGATCTCTTTGCTAGCCTTATTTCTGTGGAATCTCAGAACAGATATTTCAGATCCCTATGAAGACTATAGGGCCAAAGGAAATATCCTCCGATAACAAACAGAAAGAAGCTTTCTGAGAAACTTCTTTGTGTTCTGTGAAATCATCTCACAGAGTTACAGCTTTCCCCTCAAGAAGCCTTTCGCTAAGACAGTTCTTGTGGAATTGGCAAAGTGATATTTGGAAGCCCATAGAGGGCTATGGTGAAAAAGGAAATATCCTCAGATGAAATCTGGAAAGAAGCTTTCTGAGAAACTGCTCTGTGATGTGTGACTTCCACTCACAGAGTTACATCTGTATTTCGTGGATCTCTTTGCTAGCCTTATTTCTGTGGAATCTGAGAACAGATATTTCGGATCCCTTTGAAGACAATAGGGCCAAAGGAAATATCCTCCGATAACAAAGAGAAAGAAGCTTTCTGAGATACTTCTTTGTGTTCCGTGAAATCATCTCACAGAGTTACAGCTTTCCAGTCAAGAAGCCTTTCGCTAAGACATTTCTTGTGGAATTGGCAAAGTGATATTTGGAAGCCCTTAGAGGGCTATGGTGAAAAAGGAAATATCCTCAGATGAAATCTGGAAAGAAGCTTTCTGAGAAACTGCTTAGTGTTCTGTTCATTCATCTCACAGAGTTACATCTGTATTTCGTGGATCTCTTTGCTAGCCTTATTTCTGTGGAATCTGAGAACAGATATTTCGGATCCGTTTGAAGACTATAGGGCCAAAGGAAATATCCTCCGATAACAAACAGAAAGAAGCTTTCTGAGAAACTTCTTTGTGTTCTGTGAAATCATCTCACAGAGTTACAGCTTTCCCCTCAAGAAGCCTTTCGCTAAGACAGTTCTTGTACAATTGGCAAAGTGATATTTGGAAGCCCTTAGAGGGCTATGGTGAAAAAGGAAATATCCTCAGATGAAATCTGGAAAGAAGCTTTCTGAGAAACTGCTTAGTGTTCTGTTAATTCATCTCACAGAGTTACATCTGTATTTCGTGGATCTCTTTGCTAGCCTTAATTCTGTGGAATCTGAGAACAGATATTTCGGATCCCTGTGAAGACTATAGGGCCAAAGGAATTATCCTCCGATAACAATGAGAAAGAAGCTTTTTGAGAAACTTCTTTGTGTTCTGTGAAATCATCTCACAGAGTTACAGATTTCCCCTCAAGAAGCCTTTCGCTAAGACAGTTCTTGTGGAATTGGCAAAGTGATGTTTGGAAGCCCATAGAGGGCTATGGTGAAAAAGGAAATATCCTCAGATGAAATCTGGAAAGAAGCTTTCTGAGAAACTGCTCTGTGAAGTGTGACTTCCACTCACAGAGTTACATCTGTATTTCGTGGATCTCTTTGCTAGCCTTATTTCTGTGGAATCTGAGAACAGATATTTCGGATCCCTTTTAAGACTATAGGGCCAAAGGAAATATCCTCCGATAACAAAGAGAAAGAAGCTTACTGAGAAACTTCTTTGTGTTCCGTGAAATCATCTCACAGAGTTACAGCTTTCCAGTCAAGAAGCCTTTCGCTAAGACATTTCTTGTGGAATTGGCAAAGTGATATTTGGAAGCCCTTAGAGGGCTATGGTGAAAAAGGAAATATCCTCAGATGAAATCTGGAAAGAAGCTTTCTGAGAAACTGCTTAGTGTTCTGTTAATTCATCTCACAGAGTTACATCTGTATTTCGTGGATCTCTTTGCTAGCCTTATTTCTGTGGAATCTGAGAACAGATACTTCGGATCCCTTTGAAGACTATAGGGCCAAAGGAAATATCCTCCGATAACAAAGAGAAAGAAGCTTTCTGAGAAACTTCTTTGTGTTCCGTGAAATCATCTCACAGAGTTACACCTTTCCACTAAAGAAACCTTTCGCTAAGACAGTTCTTGTGGAATTGGCAAAGTGATATTTGGAAGCCCATAGAGGGCTATGGTGAAAAAGGAAATATCCTCAGATGAAATCTGGAAAGAAGCTTTCTGAGAAACTGCTTAGTGTTCTGTTAATTCATCTCACAGAGTTACATCTGTATTTCGTGGATCTCTTTGCTAGCCTTATTTCTGTGGAATCTGAGAACTGATACTTCGGATCCCTTTGAAGACTATAGGGCCAAAGGAAATATCCTCCGATCACAAAGAGAAAGAAGCTTTCTGAGAAACTTCTTTGTGTTCCGTGAAATCCTCTCACAGAGTTACACCTTTCCACTAAAGAAGCCTTTCGCTAAGACAGTTCTTGTGGAATTGGCAAAGTGATATTTGGAAGCCCATAGAAGGCTATGGTGAAAAAGGAAATATCCTCAGATGAAATCTGGAAAGAAGCTTTCTGAGAAACTGCTTAGTGTTCTGTTAATTCATCTCACAGAGTTACATCTGTATTTCGTGGATCTCTTTGCTAGCCTTATTTCTTTGGAATCTGAGAACAGATATTTCGGATCCCTTTGAAGACTATAGGGCCAAAGGAAATATCCTCCGATAACAAAGAGAAAGAAGCTTTCTGAGAAACTTCTTTGTGTTCTGTGAAATCATCTAACAGAGTTACAGCTTTCCCCTCAAGAAGCCTTTCGCTAAGACAGTTCTTGTGGAATTGGCAAAGTGATATTTGGAAGCCCATAGAGGGCTATGGTGAAAAAGGAAATATCCTCAGATGAAATCTGGAAAGAAGCTTTCTGAGAAACTGCTTAGTGTTCTGTTAATTCATCTCACAGAGTTACATCTGTATTTCGTGGATCTCTTTGCTAGCCTTATTTCTGTGGAATCTGAGAACAGATACTTCGGATCCCTTTGAAGACTATAGGGCCAAAGGAAATATCCTCCGATAACAAAGAGAAAGAAGCTTTCTGAGAAACTTCTTTGTGTTCCGTGAAATCATCTCACAGAGTTACACCTTTCCACTAAAGAAACCTTTCGCTAAGACAGTTCTTGTGGAATTGGCAAAGTGATATTTGGAAGCCCATAGAGGGCTATGGTGAAAAAGGAAATATCCTCAGATGAAATCTGGAAAGAAGCTTTCTGAGAAACTGCTTAGTGTTCTGTTAATTCATCTCACAGAGTTACATCTGTATTTCGTGGATCTCTTTGCTAGCCTTATTTCTGTGGAATCTGAGAACTGATACTTCGGATCCCTTTGAAGACTATAGGGCCAAAGGAAATATCCTCCGATCACAAAGAGAAAGAAGCTTTCTGAGAAACTTCTTTGTGTTCCGTGAAATCCTCTCACAGAGTTACACCTTTCCACTAAAGAAGCCTTTCGCTAAGACAGTTCTTGTGGAATTGGCAAAGTGATATTTGGAAGCACATAGAAGGCTATGGTGAAAAAGGAAATATCCTCAGATGAAATCTGGAAAGAAGCTTTCTGAGAAACTGCTTAGTGTTCTGTTAATTCATCTCACAGAGTTACATCTGTATTTCGTGGATCTCTTTGCTAGCCTTATTTCTTTGGAATCTGAGAACAGATATTTCGGATCCCTTTGAAGACTATAGGGCCAAAGGAAATATCCTCCGATAACAAAGAGAAAGAAGCTTTCTGAGAAACTTCTTTGTGTTCTGTGAAATCATCTCACAGAGTTACAGCTTTCCCCTCAAGAAGCCTTTCGCTAAGACAGTTCTTGTGGAATTGGCAAAGTGATATTTGGAAGCCCATAGAGGGCTATGGTGAAAAAGGAAATATCCTCAGATGAAATCTGGAAAGAAGCTTTCTGAGAAACTGCTTAGTGTTCTGTTAATTCATCTCACAGAGTTACATCTGTATTTCGTGGATCTCTTTGCTAGCCTTATTTCTGTGGAATCTGAGAACAGATATTTCGGATCCCTTTGAAGACTATAGGGCCAAAGGAAATATCCTCCGATAACAAACAGAAAGAAGCTTTCTGAGAAACTTCTTTGTGTTCTGTGAAATCATCTCACAGAGTTACAGCTTTCCCCTCAAGAAGCCTTTCGCTAAGACAGTTCTTGTACAATTGGCAAAGTGATATTTGGAAGCCCTTAGAGGGCTATGGTGAAAAAGGAAATATCCACAGATGAAATCTGGAAAGAAGCTTTCTGAGAAACTGCTTAGTGTTCTGTTCATTCATCTCACAGAGTTACATCTGTATTTCGTGGATCTCTTTGCTAGCCTTATTTCTTTGGAATCTGAGAACAGATATTTCGGATCCCTTTGAAGACTATAGGTCCAAAGGAAATATCCTCCGATAACAAAGAGAAAGAAGCTTTCTGAGAAACTTCTTTGTGTTCTGTGAAATCAACTCACAGAGTTACAGTTTTCCCCTCAAGAAGCCTTTCGCTAAGACAGTTCTTGTGGAATTGGCAAAGTGATATTTGGAAGCCCATAGAGGGCTAAGGTGAAAAAGGAAATATCCTCAGATGAAATCTGGAAAGAAGCTTTCTGAGAAACTGCTCTGTGATGTGTGACTTCCACTCACAGAGTTATATCTGTATTTCGTGGATCTCTTTGCTAGCCTTATTTCTGTGGAATCTGAGAACAGATATTTCGGATCCCTTTGAAGACTATAGGGCCAAAGGAAATATCCTCCGATAACAAAGAGAAAGAAGCTTTCTGAGAAACTTCTTTGTGTTCTGTGAAATCAACTTACAGAGTTACAGCTTTCCCCTCAAGAAGCCTTTTGCTAAGACAGTTCTTGTGGAATTGGCAAAGTGATATTTGGAAGCCCATAGAGGGCTATGGTGAAAAAGGAAATATCCTCAGATGAAATCTGGAAAGAAGCTTTCTGAGAAACTGCTTAGTGTTCTGTTAATTCATCTCACAGAGTTACATCTGTATTTCGTGCACCTCTTTGCTAGCCTTATTTCTGTGGAATCTGAGAACAGATATTTCGGATCGCTTTGAAGACTATAGGGCCAAAGGAAATATCCTCCGATTACAAAGAGAAAGAAGCTTACTGAGAAACTTCTTTGTGTTTTGTGAAATCATCTCACAGAATTACAGCTTTCCCTTCAAGAAGCCTTTTGCTAAGACAGTTCTTGTGGAATTGGCAAAGTGATATTTGGAAGCCCATAGAGGGCTATGGTGAAAAAGGACATATCCTCATATGAAATCTGGAAAGAAGCTTTCTGAGAAACTGCTTAGTGTTCTGTTAATTCATCTCACAGAGTTACATCTGTATTTCGTGGATCTCTTTGCTAGCCTTATTTCTGTGGAATCTGAGAACAGATACTTCGGATCCCTTTGAAGACTATAGGGCCAAAGGAAATATCCTCCGATAACAAAGAGAAAGAAGCTTTCTGAGAAACTTCTTTGTGTTCCGTGAAATCATCTCACAGAGTTACACCTTTCCACTAAAGAAGCCTTTCGCTAAGACAGTTCTTGTGGAATTGGCAAAGTGATATTTGGAAGCCCATAGAGGGCTATGGTGAAAAAGGAAATATCCTCAGATGAAATCTGGAAAGAAGCTTTCTGAGAAACTGCTTAGTGTTCTGTTAATTCATCTCACAGAGTTACATCTGTATTTCGTGGATCTCTTTGCTAGCCTTATTTCTGTGGAATCTGACAACAGATATTTCGGATCCCTTTGAAGACTACAGGGCCAAAGGAAATATCTTCCGATAACAAACAGAAAGAAGTTTTCTGAGAAACATCTTTGTGTTCTGTGAAATCATCTCACAGAGTTACAGTTTCCCCCTCAAGAAGCCTTTCGCTAAGACAGTTCTTGTGGAATTGGCAAAGTGATATTTGGAAGCCCATAGAGGGCTATGGTGAAAAAGGAAATATCCTCAGATGAAATCTGGAAAGAAGCTTTCTGAGAAACTGCTTAGTGTTCTGTTAATTCATCTCACAGAGTTACATCTGTATTTCGTTCATCTCTTTGCTAGCCTTATTTCTGTGGAATCTGAGAACAGATATTTCGGATCCCTTTGAAGACTATAGGGCCAAAGGAAATATCCTCCGATAACAATGAGAAAGAAGCTTACTGAGAAACTTCTTTGTGTTTTGTGAAATCATGTAACAGAGTTACAGCTTTCCCTTCAAGAAGCCTTTCGCTAAGACAGTTCTTGTGGAATTGGCAAAGTGATATTTGGAAGCCCATAGAGGGCTATGGTAAAAAAGGAAATATCCTCATATGAAATCTGGAAAGAAGCTTTCTGAGAAACTGCTTAGTGTTCTGTTAATTCATCTCACAGAGTTACATCTGTATTTCGTGGATCTCTTTGCTAGCCTTATTTCTGTGGAATCTGAGAACAGATATTTCGGATCCCTTTGAAGACTATAGGGCCAAAGGAAATATCCTCCGATAACAAAGAGAAAGAAGCTTTCTGAGAAACTTCTTTGTGTTCCGTGAAATCATCTCACAGAGTTACACCTTTCCACTAAAGAAGCCTTTCCCTAAGACATTTCTTGTGGAATTGGCAAAGTGATATTTCGAAGCCCATAGAGGGCTATGGTGAAAAAGGAAATATCCTCAGATGAAATCTGGAAAGAAGCTTTCTGAGAAACTGCTTAGTGTTCTGTTAATTCATCTCACAGAGTTACATCTGTATTTCGTGGATCTCTTTGCTAGCCTTATTTCTTTGGAATCTGAGAACAGATATTTCGGATCCCTTTGAAGACTACAGGGCCAAAGGAAATATCCTCCGATAACAAAGAGAAAGAAGCTTTCTGAGAAACTTCTTTGTGTTCTGTGAAATCATCTCACAGAGTTACAGCTTTCCCCTCAAGAAGCCTTTCGCTAAGACAGTTCTTGTGGAATTGGCAAAGTGATATTTGGAAGCCCATAGAGGGCTATGGTGAAAAAGGAAATATCCTCAGATGAAATCTGGAAAGAAGCTTTCTGAGAAACTGCTTAGTGTTCTGTTAATTCATCTCACAGAGTTACATCTGTATTTCGTGGATCTCTTTGCTAGCCTTATTTCTTTGGAATCTGAGAACAGATATTTCGGATCCCTTTGAAGACTATAGGGCCAAAGGAAATATCCTCCGATAACAAAGAGAAAGAAGCTTTCTGAGAAACTTCTTTGTGTTCTGTGAAATCATCTCACAGAGTTACAGCTTTCCCCTCAAGAAGCCTTTCGCTAAGACAGTTCTTGTGGAATTGGCAAAGTGATATTTGGAAGCCCATAGAGGGCTATGGTGAAAAAGGAAATATCCTCAGATGAAATCTGGAAATAAGCTTTCTGAGAAACTGCTCTGTGATGTGTGACTTCCACTCACAGAGTTACATCTGTATTTCGTGGATCTCTTTGCTAGCCTTATTTCTGTGGAATCTGAGAACAGATATTTCGGATCCCTTTGAAGACTATAGGGCCAAAGGAAATATCCTTCGATAACAAAGAGAAAGAAGCTTTCTGAGATACTTCTTTGTGTTCCGTGAAATCATCTAACAGAGTTACAGCTTTCCAGTCAAGAAGCCTTTCGCTAAGACATTTCTTGTGGAATTGGCAAAGTGATATTTGGAAGCCCTTAGAGGGCTATGGTGAAAAAGGAAATATCCTCAGATGAAATCTGGAAAGAAGCTTTCTGAGAAACTGCTTAGTGTTCTGTTAATTCATCTCACAGAGTTACATCTGTATTTCGTGGATCCCTTTGCTAGCCTTATTTCTGTGGAATCTGAGAACAGATATTTCGGATCCCTTTGAAGACTATAGGGCCAAAGGAAATATCCTCCGATAACAAACAGAAAGAAGCTTTCTGAGAAACTTCTTTGTGTTTTGTGAAATCATCTCACAGAGTTACAGCTTTCCCCTCAAGAAGCCTTTCGCTAAGACAGTTCTTGTACAATTGGCAAAGTGATATTTGGAAGCCCTTAGAGGGCTATGGTGAAAAAGGAAATATCCTCAGATGAAATCTGGAAAGAAGCTTTCTGAGAAACTGCTTAGTGTTCTGTTCATTCATCTCACAGAGTTACATCTGTATTTCGTGGATCTCTTTGCTAGCCTTATTTCTGTGGAATCTGAGAACAGATATTTCGGATCCCTTTGAAGACTATAGGGCCAAAGGAAATATCCTCCGATAACAAAGAGAAAGAAGCTTTCTGAGAAACTTCTTTGTGTTCTGTGAAATCAACTCTCAGAGTTACAGTTTTCCCCTCAAGAAGCCTTTCGCTAAGACAGTTCTTGTGGAATTGGCAAAGTGATATTTGGAAGCCAATAGAGGGCTATGGTGAAAAAGGAAATATCCTCAGATGAAATCTGGAAAGAAGCTTTCTGAGAAACTGCTTAGTGTTCTGTTAATTCATCTCACAGAGTTACATCTGTATTTCGTGGATCTCTTTGCTAGCCTTATTTCTGTGGAATCTGAGAACAGATATTTCGGATCCCTTTGAAGACTATAGGGCCAAAGGAAATATCCTCCGATAACAAAGAGAAAGAAGCTTTCTGAGAAACTTCCTTGTGTTCTGTGAAATCATCTCACAGAGTTACAGCTTTCCCCTCAAGAAGCCTTTCGCTAAGACAGTTCTTGTGGAATTGGCAAAGTGATATTTGGAAGCCCATAGAGGGCTATGGTGAAAAAGGAAATATCCTCAGATGAAATCTGGAAAGAAGCTTTCTGAGAAACTGCTTAGTGTTCTGTTAATTCATCTCACAGAGTTACATCTGTATTTCCTGCATCTCTTTGCTAGCCTTATTTCTGTGGAATCTGAGAACAGATATTTCGGATCCCTTTGAAGACTATAGGGCCAAAGGAAATATCCTCCGATAACAAAGAGAAAGAAGCTTACTGAGAAACTTCTTTGTGTTTTGTGAAATCATGTCACAGAGTTACAGCTTTCCCTTCAAGAAGCCTTTCGCTAAGACAGTTCTTGTGGAATTGGCAAAGTGATATTTGGAAGCCCATAGAGGGCTATGGTAAAAAAGGAAATATCCTCATATGAAATCTGGAAAGAAGCTTTCTGAGAAACTGCTTAGTGGTCTGTTAATTCATCTCACAGAGTTACATCTGTATTTCGTGGATCTCTTTGCTAGCCTTATTTCTGTGGAATCTGAGAACAGATACTTCGGATCCCTTTGAAGACTATAGGGCCAAAGGAAATATCCTCCGATGACAAAGAGAAAGAAGCTTTCTGAGAAACTTCTTTGTGTTCCGTGAAATCATCTCACAGAGTTACACCTTTCCACTAAAGAAGCCTTTCGCTAAGACAGTTCTTGTGGAATTGGCAAAGTGATATTTGGAAGCCCATAGAGGGCTATGGTGAAAAAGGAAATATCCTCAGATGAAATCTGGAAAGAAGCTTTCTGAGAAACTGCTTAGTGTTCTGTTAATTCATCTCACAGAGTTACATCTGTATTTCGTGGATCTCTTTGCTAGCCTTATTTCTGTGGAATCTGAGAACTGATACTTCGGATCCCTTTGAAGACTATAGGGCCAAAGGAAATATCCTCCGATAACAAAGAGAAAGAAGCTTTCTGAGAAACTTCTTTGTGTTCCGTGAAATCATCTCACAGAGTTACACCTTTCCACTAAAGAAGCCTTTCGCTAAGACAGTTCTTGTGGAATTGGCAAAGTGATATTTGGAAGCCCATAGAGGGCTATGGTGAAAAAGGAAATATCCTCAGATGAAATCTGGAAAGAAGCTTTCTGAGAAACTGCTTAGTGTTCTGTTAATTCATCTCACAGAGTTACATCTGTATTTCGTGGATCTCTTTGCTAGCCTTATTTCTGTGGAATCTGAGAACAGATATTTCGGATCCCTTTGAAGACTATAGGGCCAAAGGAAATATCCTCCGATAACAAAGAGAAAGAAGCTTACTGAGAAACTTCTTTGTGTTCCGTGAAATCATCTCACAGAGTTACAGCTTTCCAGTCAAGAAGCCTTTCGCTAAGACATTTCTTGTGGAATTGGCAAAGTGATATTTCGAAGCCCTTAGAGGGCTATGGTGAAAAAGGAAATATCCTCAGATGAAATCTGGAAAGAAGCTTTCTGAGAAACTGCTTAGTGTTCTGTTAATTCATCTCACAGAGTTACATCTGTATTTCGTGGATCTCTTTGCTAGCCTTATTTCTGTGGAATCTGAGAACAGATATTTCGGATCCCTTTGAAGACTATAGGGCCAAAGGAAATATCCTCCGATAACAAAGAGAAAGAAGCTTTCTTAGAAACTTCTTTGTGTTCCGTGAAATCATCTCACAGAGTTACACCTTTCCACTAAAGAAGCCTTTCGCTAAGACAGTTCTTGTGGAATTGGCAAAGTGATATTTGGAAGCCCATAGAGGGCTATGGTGAAAAAGGAAATATCCTCAGATGAAATCTGGAAAGAAGCTTTCTGAGAAACTGCTTAGTGTTCTGTTAATTCATCTCACAGAGTTACATCTGTATTTCGTGGATCTCTTTGCTAGCCTTATTTCTGTGGAATCTGAGAACAGATATTTCGGATCCCTTTGAAGACTATAGGGCCAAAGGAAATATCCTCCGATAACAAACAGAAAGAAGCTTTCTGAGAAACTTCTTTGTGTTCTGTGAAATCATCTCACAGAGTTACAGCTTTCCCCTCAAGAAGCCTTTCGCTAAGACAGTTCTTGTACAATTGGCAAAGTGATATTTGGAAGCCCTTAGAGGGCTATGGTGAAAAAGGAAATATCCACAGATGAAATCTGGAAAGAAGCTTTCTGAGAAACTGCTTAGTGTTCTGTTCATTCATCTCACAGAGTTACATCTTTATTTCGTGGATCTCTTTGCTAGCCTTATTTCTGTGGAATCTGAGAACAGATATTTCGGATCCCTTTGAAGACTATAGGGCCAAAGGAAATATCCTCCGATAACAAAGAGAAAGAAGCTTTCTGAGAAACTTCTTTGTGTTCTGTGAAATCAAATCACAGAGTTACAGTTTTCCCCTCAAGAAGCCTTTCGCTAAGACAGTTCTTGTGGAATTGGCAAAGTGATATTTGGAAGCCCATAGAGGGCTATGGTGAAAAAGGAAATATCCTCAGATGAAATCTGGAAATAAGCTTTCTAAGAAACTGCTCTGTGATGTGTGACTTCCACTCACAGAGTTATATCTGTATTTCGTGGATCTCTTTGCTAGCCTTATTTCTGTGGAATCTGAGAACAGATATTTCGGATGCCTTTGAAGACTATAGGGCCAAAGGAAATATCCTCCGATAACAAAGAGAAAGAAGCTTTCTGAGAAACTTCTTTGTGTTCTGTGAAATCAACTTACAGAGTTACAGCTTTCCCCTCAAGAAGCCTTTCGCTAAGACAGTTCTTGTGGAATTGGCAAAGTGATATTTGGAAGCCCATAGAGGGCTATGGTGAAAAAGGAAATATCCTCAGATGAAATCTGGAAAGAAGCTTTCTGAGAAACTGCTTAGTGTTCTGTTAATTCATCTCACAGAGTTACATCTGTATTTCGTGGATCTCTTTGCTAGCCTTATTTCTGTGGAATCTGAGAACTGATACTTCGGATCCCTTTGAAGACTATAGGGCCAAAGGAAATATCCTCCGATAACAAAGAGAAAGAAGCTTTCTGAGAAACTTCTTTGTGTTCCGTGAAATCATCTCACAGAGTTACACCTTTCCACTAAAGAAGCCTTTCGCTAAGACAGTTCTTGTGGAATTGGCAAAGTGATATTTGGAAGCCCATAGAGGGCTATGGTGAAAAAGGAAATATCCTCAGATGAAATCTGGAAAGAAGCTTTCTGAGAAACTGCTTAGTGTTCTGTTAATTCATCTCACAGAGTTACATCTGTATTTCGTGGATCTCTTTGCTAGCCTTATTTCTGTGGAATCTGAGAACAGATACTTCGGATCCCTTTGAAGACTATAGGGCCAAAGGAAATATCCTCCTATAACAAAGAGAAAGAAGCTTACTGAGAAACTTCTTTGTGTTCCGTGAAATCATCTCACAGAGTTACAGCTTTCCAGTCAAGAAGCCTTTCGCTAAGACATTTCTTGTGGAATTGGCAAAGTGATATTTCGAAGCCCTTAGAGGGCTATGGTGAAAAAGGAAATATCCTCAGATGAAATCTGGAAAGAAGCTTTCTGAGAAACTGCTTAGTGTTCTGTTAATTCATCTCACAGAGTTACATCTGTATTTCGTGGATCTCTTTGCTAGCCTTATTTCTGTGGAATCTGAGAACAGATACTTCGGATCCCTTTGAAGACTATAGGGCCAAAGGAAATATCCTCCGATAACAAAGAGAAAGAAGCTTTCTGAGAAACTTCTTTGTGTTCCGTGAAATCATCTCACAGAGTTACACCTTTCCACTAAAGAAACCTTTCGCTAAGACAGTTCTTGTGGAATTGGCAAAGTGATATTTGGAAGCCCATAGAGGGCTATGGTGAAAAAGGAAATATCCTCAGATGAAATCTGGAAAGAAGCTTTCTGAGAAACTGCTTAGTGTTCTGTTAATTCATCTCACAGAGTTACATCTGTATTTCGTGGATCTCTTTGCTAGCCTTATTTCTGTGGAATCTGAGAACTGATACTTCGGATCCCTTTGAAGACTATAGGGCCAAAGGAAATATCCTCCGATCACAAAGAGAAAGAAGCTTTCTGAGAAACTTCTTTGTGTTCCGTGAAATCCTCTCACAGAGTTACACCTTTCCACTAAAGAAGCCTTTCGCTAAGACAGTTCTTGTGGAATTGGCAAAGTGATATTTGGAAGCCCATAGAGGGCTATGGTGAAAAAGGAAATATCCTCAGATGAAATCTGGAAAGAAGCTTTCTGAGAAACTGCTTAGTGTTCTGTTAATTCATCTCACAGAGTTACATCTGTATTTCGTGGATCTCTTTGCTAGCCTTATTTCTTTGGAATCTGAGAACAGATATTTCGGATCCCTTTGAAGACTATAGGGCCAAAGGAAATATCCTCCGATAACAAAGAGAAAGAAGCTTTCTGAGAAACTTCTTTGTGTTCTGTGAAATCATCTCACAGAGTTACAGCTTTCCCCTCAAGAAGCCTTTCGCTAAGACAGTTCTTGTGGAATTGGCAAAGTGATATTTGGAAGCCCATAGAGGGCTATGGTGAAAAAGGAAATATCCTCAGATGAAATCTGGAAATAAGCTTTCTGAGAAACTGCTCTGTGATGTGTGACTTCCACTCACAGAGTTACATCTGTATTTCGTGGATCTCTTTGCTAGCCTTATTTCTGTGGAATCTGAGAACAGATATTTCGGATCCCTTTGAAGACTATAGGGCCAAAGGAAATATCCTTCGATAACAAAGAGAAAGAAGCTTTCTGAGATACTTCTTTGTGTTCCGTGAAATCATCTCACAGAGTTACAGCTTTCCAGTCAAGAAGCCTTTCGCTAAGACATTTCTTGTGGAATTGGCAAAGTGATATTTGGAAGCCCTTAGAGGGCTATGGTGAAAAAGGAAATATCCTCAGATGAAATCTGGAAAGAAGCTTTCTGAGAAACTGCTTAGTGTTCTGTTAATTCATCTCACAGAGTTACATCTGTATTTCGTGGATCCCTTTGCTAGCCTTATTTCTGTGGAATCTGAGAACAGATATTTCGGATCCCTTTGAAGACTATAGGGCCAAAGGAAATATCCTCCGATAACAAAGAGAAAGAAGCTTTCTGAGAAACTTCTTTGTGTTTTGTGAAATCATCTCACAGAGTTACAGCTTTCCCCTCAAGAAGCCTTTCGCTAAGACAGTTCTTGTACAATTGGCAAAGTGATATTTGGAAGCCCTTAGAGGGCTATGGTGAAAAAGGAAATATCCTCAGATGAAATCTGGAAAGAAGCTTTCTGAGAAACTGCTTAGTGTTCTGTTCATTCATCTCACAGAGTTACATCTGTATTTCGTGGATCTCTTTGCTAGCCTTATTTCTGTGGAATCTGAGAACAGATATTTCGGATCCCTTTGAAGACTATAGGGCCAAAGGAAATATCCTCCGATAACAAAGAGAAAGAAGCTTTCTGAGAAACTTCTTTGTGTTCTGTGAAATCAACTCTCAGAGTTACAGTTTTCCCCTCAAGAAGCCTTTCGCTAAGACAGTTCTTGTGGAATTGGCAAAGTGATATTTGGAAGCCAATAGAGGGCTATGGTGAAAAAGGAAATATCCTCAGATGAAATCTGGAAAGAAGCTTTCTGAGAAACTGCTTAGTGTTCTGTTAATTCATCTCACAGAGTTACATCTGTATTTCGTGGATCTCTTTGCTAGCCTTATTTCTGTGGAATCTGAGAACAGATATTTCGGATCCCTTTGAAGACTATAGGGCCAAAGGAAATATCCTCCGATAACAAAGAGAAAGAAGCTTTCTGAGAAACTTCCTTGTGTTCTGTGAAATCATCTCACAGAGTTACAGCTTTCCCCTCAAGAAGCCTTTCGCTAAGACAGTTCTTGTGGAATTGGCAAAGTGATATTTGGAAGCCCATAGAGGGCTATGGTGAAAAAGGAAATATCCTCAGATGAAATCTGGAAAGAAGCTTTCTGAGAAACTGCTTAGTGTTCTGTTAATTCATCTCACAGAGTTACATCTGTATTTCCTGCATCTCTTTGCTAGCCTTATTTCTGTGGAATCTGAGAACAGATATTTCGGATCCCTTTGAAGACTATAGGGCCAAAGGAAATATCCTCCGATAACAAAGAGAAAGAAGCTTACTGAGAAACTTCTTTGTGTTTTGTGAAATCATGTCACAGAGTTACAGCTTTCCCTTCAAGAAGCCTTTCGCTAAGACAGTTCTTGTGGAATTGGCAAAGTGATATTTGGAAGCCCATAGAGGGCTATGGTAAAAAAGGAAATATCCTCATATGAAATCTGGAAAGAAGCTTTCTGAGAAACTGCTTAGTGGTCTGTTAATTCATCTCACAGAGTTACATCTGTATTTCGTGGATCTCTTTGCTAGCCTTATTTCTGTGGAATCTGAGAACAGATACTTCGGATCCCTTTGAAGACTATAGGGCCAAAGGAAATATCCTCCGATGACAAAGAGAAAGAAGCTTTCTGAGAAACTTCTTTGTGTTCCGTGAAATCATCTCACAGAGTTACACCTTTCCACTAAAGAAGCCTTTCGCTAAGACAGTTCTTGTGGAATTGGCAAAGTGATATTTGGAAGCCCATAGAGGGCTATGGTGAAAAAGGAAATATCCTCAGATGAAATCTGGAAAGAAGCTTTCTGAGAAACTGCTTAGTGTTCTGTTAATTCATCTCACAGAGTTACATCTGTATTTCGTGGATCTCTTTGCTAGCCTTATTTCTGTGGAATCTGAGAACTGATACTTCGGATCCCTTTGAAGACTATAGGGCCAAAGGAAATATCCTCCGATAACAAAGAGAAAGAAGCTTTCTGAGAAACTTCTTTGTGTTCCGTGAAATCATCTCACAGAGTTACACCTTTCCACTAAAGAAGCCTTTCGCTAAGACAGTTCTTGTGGAATTGGCAAAGTGATATTTGGAAGCCCATAGAGGGCTATGGTGAAAAAGGAAATATCCTCAGATGAAATCTGGAAAGAAGCTTTCTGAGAAACTGCTTAGTGTTCTGTTAATTCATCTCACAGAGTTACATCTGTATTTCGTGGATCTCTTTGCTAGCCTTATTTCTTTGGAATCTGAGAACAGATATTTCGGATCCCTTTGAAGACTATAGGGCCAAAGGAAATATCCTCCGATAACAAAGAGAAAGAATCTTTCTGAGAAACTTCTTTGTGTTCTGTGAAATCATCTCACAGAGTTACAGCTTTCCCCTCAAGAAGCCTTTCGCTAAGACAGTTCTTGTGGAATTGGCAAAGTGATATTTGGAAGCCCATAGAGGGCTATGGTGAAAAAGGAAATATCCTCAGATGAAATCTGGAAATAAGCTTTCTGAGAAACTGCTCTGTGATGTGTGACTTCCACTCACAGAGTTACATCTGTATTTCGTGGATCTCTTTGCTAGCCTTATTTCTGTGGAATCTGAGAACAGATATTTCGGATCCCTTTGAAGACTATAGGGCCAAAGGAAATATCCTTCGATAACAAAGATAAAGAAGTTTTCTGAGATACTTCTTTGTGTTCCGTGAAATCATCTCACAGAGTTACAGCTTTCCAGTCAAGAAGCCTTTCGCTAAGACATTTCTTGTGGAATTGGCAAAGTGATATTTGGAAGCCCTTAGAGGGCTATGGTGAAAAAGGAAATATCCTCAGATGAAATCTGGAAAGAAGCTTTCTGAGAAACTGCTTAGTGTTCTGTTAATTCATCTCACAGAGTTACATCTGTATTTCGTGGATCCCTTTGCTAGCCTTATTTCTGTGGAATCTGAGAACAGATATTTCGGATCCCTTTGAAGACTATAGGGCCAAAGGAAATATCCTCCGATAACAAACAGAAAGAAGCTTTCTGAGAAACTTCTTTGTGTTCTGTGAAATCATCTCACAGAGTTACAGCTTTCCCCTCAAGAAGCCTTTCGCTAAGACAGTTCTTGTACAATTGGCAAAGTGATATTTGGAAGCCCTTAGAGGGCTATGGTGAAAAAGGAAATATCCTCAGATGAAATCTGGAAAGAAGCTTTCTGAGAAACTGCTTAGTGTTCTGTTCATTCATCTCACAGAGTTACATCTGTATTTCGTGGATCTCTTTGCTAGCCTTATTTCTGTGGAATCTGAGAACAGATATTTCGGATCCCTTTGAAGACTATAGGGCCAAAGGAAATATCCTCCGATAACAAAGAGAAAGAAGCTTTCTGAGAAACTTCTTTGTGTTCTGTGAAATCAACTCACAGAGTTACAGTTTTCCCCTCAAGAAGCCTTTCGCTAAGACAGTTCTTGTGGAATTGGCAAAGTGATATTTGGAAGCCCGTAGAGGGCTATGGTGAAAAAGGAAATATCCTCAGATGAAATCTGGAAAGAAGCTTTCTGAGAAACTGCTTAGTGTTCTGTTAATTCATCTCACAGAGTTACATCTGTATTTCGTGGATCTCTTTGCTAGCCTTATTTCTGTGGAATCTGAGAACAGATATTTCGGATCCCTTTGAAGACTATAGAGCCAAAGGAAATATCCTCCGATAACAAAGAGAAAGAAGCTTTCTGAGAAACTTCTTTGTGTTCCGTGAAATCATCTCACAGAGTTACACCTTTCCACTAAAGAAGCCTTTCGCTAAGACAGTTCTTGTGGAATTGTCAAAGTGATATTTGGAAGCCCATAGAGGGCTATGGTGAAAAAGGAAATATCCTCAGATGAAATCTGGAAAGAAGCTTTCTGAGAAACTGCTTAGTGTTCTGTTAATTCATCTCACAGAGTTACATCTGTATTTCGTGGATCTCTTTGCTAGCCTTATTTCTGTGGAATCTGAGAACTGATACTTCGGATCCCTTTGAAGACTATAGGGCCAAAGGAAATATCCTCCGATAACAAAGAGAAAGAAGCTTTCTGAGAAACTTCTTTGTGTTCCGTGAAATCATCTCACAGAGTTACACCTTTCCACTAAAGAAGCCTTTCGCTAAGACAGTTCTTGTGGAATTGGCAAAGTGATATTTGGAAGCCCATAGAGGGCTATGGTGAAAAAGGAAATATCCTCAGATGAAATCTGGAAAGAAGCTTTCTGAGAAACTGCTTAGTGTTCTGTTAATTCATCTCACAGAGTTACATCTGTATTTCGTGGATCTCTTTGCTAGCCTTATTTCTGTGGAATCTGAGAACAGATATTTCGGATCCCTTTGAAGACTATAGGGCCAAAGGAAATATCCTCCTATAACAAAGAGAAAGAAGCTTACTGAGAAACTTCTTTGTGTTCCGTGAAATCATCTCACAGAGTTACAGCTTTCCAGTCAAGAAGCCTTTCGCTAAGACAGTTCTTGTGGAATTGGCAAAGTGATATTTCGAAGCCCTTAGAGGGCTATGGTGAAAAAGGAAATATCCTCAGATGAAATCTGGAAAGAAGCTTTCTGAGAAACTGCTTAGTGTTCTGTTAATTCATCTCACAGAGTTACATCTGTATTTCGTGGATCTCTTTGCTAGCCTTATTTCTGTGGAATCTGAGAACAGATACTTCGGATCCCTTTGAAGACTATAGGGCCAAAGGAAATATCCTCCGATAACAAAGAGAAAGAAGCTTTCTGAGAAACTTCTTTGTGTTCCGTGAAATCATCTCACAGAGTTACACCTTTCCACTAAAGAAACCTTTCGCTAAGACAGTTCTTGTGGAATTGGCAAAGTGATATTTGGAAGCCCATAGAGGGCTATGGTGAAAAAGGAAATATCCTCAGATGAAATCTGGAAAGAAGCTTTCTGAGAAACTGCTTAGTGTTCTGTTAATTCATCTCACAGAGTTACATCTGTATTTCGTGGATCTCTTTGCTAGCCTTATTTCTGTGGAATCTGAGAACTGATACTTCGGATCCCTTTGAAGACTATAGGGCCAAAGGAAATATCCTCCGATCACAAAGAGAAAGAAGCTTTCTGAGAAACTTCTTTGTGTTCCGTGAAATCCTCTCACAGAGTTACACCTTTCCACTAAAGAAGCCTTTCGCTAAGACAGTTCTTGTGGAATTGGCAAAGTGATATTTGGAAGCCCATAGAGGGCTATGGTGAAAAAGGAAATATCCTCAGATGAAATCTGGAAAGAAGCTTTCTGAGAAACTGCTTAGTGTTCTGTTAATTCATCTCACAGAGTTACATCTGTATTTCGTGGATCTCTTTGCTAGCCTTATTTCTTTGGAATCTGAGAACAGATATTTCGGATCCCTTTGAAGACTACAGGGCCAAAGGAAATATCCTCCGATAACAAAGAGAAAGAAGCTTTCTGAGAAACTTCTTTGTGTTCTGTGAAATCATCTCACAGAGTTACAGCTTTCCCCTCAAGAAGCCTTTCGCTAAGACAGTTCTTGTGGAATTGGCAAAGTGATATTTGGAAGCCCATAGAGGGCTATGGTGAAAAAGGAAATATCCTCAGATGAAATCTGGAAAGAAGCTTTCTGAGAAACTGCTTAGTGTTCTGTTAATTCATCTCACAGAGTTACATCTGTATTTCGTGGATCTCTTTGCTAGCCTTATTTCTTTGGAATCTGAGAACAGATATTTCGGATCCCTTTGAAGACTATAGGGCCAAAGGAAATATCCTCCGATAACAAAGAGAAAGAAGCTTTCTGAGAAACTTCTTTGTGTTCTGTGAAATCATCTCACAGAGTTACAGCTTTCCCCTCAAGAAGCCTTTCGCTAAGACAGTTCTTGTGGAATTGGCAAAGTGATATTTGGAAGCCCATAGAGGGCTATGGTGAAAAAGGAAATATCCTCAGATGAAATCTGGAAATAAGCTTTCTGAGAAACTGCTCTGTGATGTGTGACTTCCACTCACAGAGTTACATCTGTATTTCGTGGATCTCTTTGCTAGCCTTATTTCTGTGGAATCTGAGAACAGATATTTCGGATCCCTTTGAAGACTATAGGGCCAAAGGAAATATCCTTCGATAACAAAGAGAAAGAAGCTTTCTGAGATACTTCTTTGTGTTCCGTGAAATCATCTAACAGAGTTACAGCTTTCCAGTCAAGAAGCCTTTCGCTAAGACATTTCTTGTGGAATTGGCAAAGTGATATTTGGAAGCCCTTAGAGGGCTATGGTGAAAAAGGAAATATCCTCAGATGAAATCTGGAAAGAAGCTTTCTGAGAAACTGCTTAGTGTTCTGTTAATTCATCTCACAGAGTTACATCTGTATTTCGTGGATCCCTTTGCTAGCCTTATTTCTGTGGAATCTGAGAACAGATATTTCGGATCCCTTTGAAGACTATAGGGCCAAAGGAAATATCCTCCGATAACAAACAGAAAGAAGCTTTCTGAGAAACTTCTTTGTGTTTTGTGAAATCATCTCACAGAGTTACAGCTTTCCCCTCAAGAAGCCTTTCGCTAAGACAGTTCTTGTACAATTGGCAAAGTGATATTTGGAAGCCCTTAGAGGGCTATGGTGAAAAAGGAAATATCCTCAGATGAAATCTGGAAAGAAGCTTTCTGAGAAACTGCTTAGTGTTCTGTTCATTCATCTCACAGAGTTACATCTGTATTTCGTGGATCTCTTTGCTAGCCTTATTTCTGTGGAATCTGAGAACAGATATTTCGGATCCCTTTGAAGACTATAGGGCCAAAGGCAATATCCTCCGATAACAAAGAGAAAGAAGCTTTCTGAGAAACTTCTTTGTGTTCTGTGAAATCAACTCTCAGAGTTACAGTTTTCCCCTCAAGAAGCCTTTCGCTAAGACAGTTCTTGTGGAATTGGCAAAGTGATATTTGGAAGCCAATAGAGGGCTATGGTGAAAAAGGAAATATCCTCAGATGAAATCTGGAAAGAAGCTTTGTGAGAAACTGCTTAGTGTTCTGTTAATTCATCTCACAGAGTTACATCTGTATTTCGTGGATCTCTTTGCTAGCCTTATTTCTGTGGAATCTGAGAACAGATATTTCGGATCCCTTTGAAGACTATAGGGCCAAAGGAAATATCCTCCGATAACAAAGAGAAAGAAGCTTTCTGAGAAACTTCCTTGTGTTCTGTGAAATCATCTCACAGAGTTACAGCTTTCCCCTCAAGAAGCCTTTCGCTAAGACAGTTCTTGTGGAATTGGCAAAGTGATATTTGGAAGCCCATAGAGGGCTATGGTGAAAAAGGAAATATCCTCAGATGAAATCTGGAAAGAAGCTTTCTGAGAAACTGCTTAGTGTTCTGTTAATTCATCTCACAGAGTTACATCTGTATTTCCTGCATCTCTTTGCTAGCCTTATTTCTGTGGAATCTGAGAACAGATATTTCGGATCCCTTTGAAGACTATAGGGCCAAAGGAAATATCCTCCGATAACAAAGAGAAAGAAGCTTACTGAGAAACTTCTTTGTGTTTTGTGAAATCATGTCACAGAGTTACAGCTTTCCCTTCAAGAAGCCTTTCGCTAAGACAGTTCTTGTGGAATTGGCAAAGTGATATTTGGAAGCCCATAGAGGGCTATGGTAAAAAAGGAAATATCCTCATATGAAATCTGGAAAGAAGCTTTCTGAGAAACTGCTTAGTGGTCTGTTAATTCATCTCACAGAGTTACATCTGTATTTCGTGGATCTCTTTGCTAGCCTTATTTCTGTGGAATCTGAGAACAGATACTTCGGATCCCTTTGAAGACTATAGGGCCAAAGGAAATATCCTCCGATGACAAAGAGAAAGAAGCTTTCTGAGAAACTTCTTTGTGTTCCGTGAAATCATCTCACAGAGTTACACCTTTCCACTAAAGAAGCCTTTCGCTAAGACAGTTCTTGTGGAATTGGCAAAGTGATATTTGGAAGCCCATAGAGGGCTATGGTGAAAAAGGAAATATCCTCAGATGAAATCTGGAAAGAAGCTTTCTGAGAAACTGCTTAGTGTTCTGTTAATTCATCTCACAGAGTTACATCTGTATTTCGTGGATCTCTTTGCTAGCCTTATTTCTGTGGAATCTGAGAACTGATACTTCGGATCCCTTTGAAGACTATAGGGCCAAAGGAAATATCCTCCGATAACAAAGAGAAAGAAGCTTTCTGAGAAACTTCTTTGTGTTCCGTGAAATCATCTCACAGAGTTACACCTTTCCACTAAAGAAGCCTTTCGCTAAGACAGTTCTTGTGGAATTGGCAAAGTGATATTTGGAAGCCCATAGAGGGCTATGGTGAAAAAGGAAATATCCTCAGATGAAATCTGGAAAGAAGCTTTCTGAGAAACTGCTTAGTGTTCTGTTAATTCATCTCACAGAGTTACATCTGTATTTCGTGGATCTCTTTGCTAGCCTTATTTCTTTGGAATCTGAGAACAGATATTTCGGATCCCTTTGAAGACTATAGGGCCAAAGGAAATATCCTCCGATAACAAAGAGAAAGAAGCTTTCTGAGAAACTTCTTTGTGTTCTGTGAAATCATCTCACAGAGTTACAGCTTTCCCCTCAAGAAGCCTTTCGCTAAGACAGTTCTTGTGGAATTGGCAAAGTGATATTTGGAAGCCCATAGAGGGCTATGGTGAAAAAGGAAATATCCTCAGATGAAATCTGGAAATAAGCTTTCTGAGAAACTGCTCTGTGATGTGTGACTTCCACTCACAGAGTTACATCTGTATTTCGTGGATCTCTTTGCTAGCCTTATTTCTGTGGAATCTGAGAACAGATATTTCGGATCCCTTTGAAGACTATAGGGCCAAAGGAAATATCCTTCGATAACAAAGATAAAGAAGCTTTCTGAGATACTTCTTTGTGTTCCGTGAAATCATCTCACAGAGTTACAGCTTTCCAGTCAAGAAGCCTTTCGCTAAGACATTTCTTGTGGAATTGGCAAAGTGATATTTGGAAGCCCTTAGAGGGCTATGGTGAAAAAGGAAATATCCTCAGATGAAATCTGGAAAGAAGCTTTCTGAGAAACTGCTTAGTGTTCTGTTAATTCATCTCACAGAGTTACATCTGTATTTCGTGGATCCCTTTGCTAGCCTTATTTCTGTGGAATCTGAGAACAGATATTTCGGATCCCTTTGAAGACTATAGGGCCAAAGGAAATATCCTCCGATAACAAACAGAAAGAAGCTTTCTGAGAAACTTCTTTGTGTTCTGTGAAATCATCTCACAGAGTTACAGCTTTCCCCTCAAGAAGCCTTTCGCTAAGACAGTTCTTGTACAATTGGCAAAGTGATATTTGGAAGCCCTTAGAGGGCTATGGTGAAAAAGGAAATATCCTCAGATGAAATCTGGAAAGAAGCTTTCTGAGAAACTGCTTAGTGTTCTGTTCATTCATCTCACAGAGTTACATCTGTATTTCGTGGATCTCTTTGCTAGCCTTATTTCTGTGGAATCTGAGAACAGATATTTCGGATCCCTTTGAAGACTATAGGGCCAAAGGAAATATCCTCCGATAACAAAGAGAAAGAAGCTTTCTGAGAAACTTCTTTGTGTTCTGTGAAATCAACTCACAGAGTTACAGTTTTCCCCTCAAGAAGCCTTTCGCTAAGACAGTTCTTGTGGAATTGGCAAAGTGATATTTGGAAGCCCGTAGGGGGCTATGGTGAAAAAGGAAATATCCTCAGATGAAATCTGGAAAGAAGCTTTCTGAGAAACTGCTTAGTGTTCTGTTAATTCATCTCACAGAGTTACATCTGTATTTCGTGGATCTCTTTGCTAGCCTTATTTCTTTGGAATCTGAGAACAGATATTTCGGATCCCTTTGAAGACTATAGGGCCAAAGGAAATATCCTCCGATAACAAAGAGAAAGAAGCTTTCTGAGAAACTTCTTTGTGTTCTGTGAAATCATCTCACAGAGTTACAGCTTTCCCCTCAAGAAGCCTTTCGCTAAGACAGTTCTTGTGGAATTGGCAAAGTGATATTTGGAAGCCCATAGAGGGCTATGGTGAAAAAGGAAATATCCTCAGATGAAATCTGGAAAGAAGCTTTCTGAGAAACTGCTCTGTGATGTGTGACTTCCACTCACAGAGTTATATCTGTATTTCGTGGATCTCTTTGCTAGCCTTATTTCTGTGGAATCTGAGAACAGATATTTCGGATCCCTTTGAAGACTATAGGGCCAAAGGAAATATCCTCCGATAACAAAGAGAAAGAAGCTTTCTGAGAAACTTCTTTGTGTTCTGTGAAATCATCTCACAGAGTTACAGTTTTCCCCTTAAGAAGCCTTTCGCTAAGACAGTTCTTGTGGAATTGGCAAAGTGATATTTGGAAGCCCATAGAGGGCTATGGTGAAAAAGGAAATATCCTCAGATGAAATCTGGAAAGAAGCTTTCTGAGAAACTGCTTAGTGTTCTGTTAATTCATCTCACAGAGTTACATCTGTATTTCGTGGATCTCTTTGCTAGCCTTATTTCTGTGGAATCTGAGAACAGATATTTCGGATCCCTTTGAAGACTATAGGGCCAAAGGAAATATCCTCCGATAACAAAGAGAAAGAAGCTTACTGAGAAACTTCTTTGTGTTTTGTGAAATCATCTCACAGAGTTACAGCTTTCCCTTCAAGAAGCCTTTTGCTAAGACAGTTCTTGTGGAATTGGCAAAGTGATATTTGGAAGCCCATAGAGGGCTATGGTAAAAAAGGAAATATCCTCATATGAAATCTGGAAAGAAGCTTTCTGAGAAACTGCTTAGTGTTCTGTTAATTCATCTCACAGAGTTACATCTCTATTTCGTGGATCTCTTTGCTAGCCTTATTTCTGTGGAATCTGAGAACAGATATTTCGGATCCCTTTGAAGACTATAGGGCCAAAGGAAATATCCTCCGATAACAAAGAGAAAGAAGCTTTCTGAGAAACTTCTTTGTGTTCCGTGAAATCATCTCACAGAGTTACACCTTTCCACTAAAGAAGCCTTTCGCTAAGACAGTTCTTGTGGAATTGGCAAAGTGATATTTGGAAGCCCATAGAGGGCTATGGTGAAAAAGGAAATATCCTCAGATGAAATCTGGAAAGAAGCTTTCTGAGAAACTGCTTAGTTTTCTGTTAATTCATCTCACAGAGTTACATCTGTATTTCGTGGATCTCTTTGCTAGTCTTATTTCTGTGGAATCTGAGAACTGATACTTCGGATCCCTTTGAAGCCTATAGGGCCAAAGGAAATATCCTCCGATAACAAAGAGAAAGAAGCTTTCTGAGAAACTTCTTTGTGTTCCGTGAAATCATCTCACAGAGTTACACCTTTCCACTAAAGAAGCCTTTCGCTAAGACAGTTCTTGTGGAATTGGCAAAGTGATATTTGGAAGCCCATAGAGGGCTATGGTGAAAAAGGAAATATCCTCAGATGAAATCTGGAAAGAAGCTTTCTGAGAAACTGCTCTGTGATGTGTGACTTCGACTCACAGAGTTACATCTGTATTTCGTGCATCTCTTTGCTAGCCTTATTTCTGTGGAATCTGAGAACAGATATTTCGGATCCCTTTGAAGACTATAGGGCCAAAGGAAATATCCTCCGATAACAAAGAGAAAGAAGCTTTCTGAGAAACTTCTTTGTGTTCTGTGAAATCATCTCACAGAGTTACAGCTTTCCCCTCAAGAAGCCTTTCGCTAAGACAGTTCTTGTGGAATTGGCAAAGTGATATTTGGAAGCCCATAGAGGGCTATGGTGAAAAAGGAAATATCCTCAGATGAAATCTGGAAAGAAGCTTTCTGAGAAACTGCTTAGTGGTCTGTTAATTCATCTCACAGAGTTACATCTGTATTTCGTGGATCTCTTTGCTAGCCTTATTTCTGTGGAATCTGAGAACAGATATTTCGGATCCCTTTGAAGACTATAGGGCCAAAGGAAATATCCTCCGATAACAAACAGAAAGAAGCTTTCTGAGAAACTTCTTTGTGTTCTGTGAAATCATCTCACAGAGTTACAGCTTTCCCCTCAAGAAGCCTTTCGCTAAGACAGTTCTTGTACAATTGGCAAAGTGATATTTGGAAGCCCTTAGAGGGCTATGGTGAAAAAGGAAATATCCTCAGATGAAATCTGAAAAGAAGTTTTCTGAGAAACTGCTTAGTGTTCTGTTCATTCATCTCACAGAGTTACATCTGTATTTCGTGGATCTCTTTGCTAGCCTTATTTCTGTGGAATCTGAGAACAGATATTTCGGATCCCTTTGAAGACTATAGGGCCAAAGGAAATATCCTCCGATAACAAAGAGAAAGAAGCTTTCTGAGAATCTTCTTTGTGTTCTGTGAAATCAACTCACAGAATTACAGTTTTCCCCTCAAGAAGCCTTTCGCTAAGACAGTTCTTGTGGAATTGGCAAAGTGATATTTGGAAGCCCATAGAGGGCTATGGTGAAAAAGGAAATATCCTCAGATGAAATCTGGAAAGAAGCTTTCTGAGAAACTGCTCTGTGATGTGTGACTTCCACTCACAGAGTTATATCTGTATTTCGTGGATCTCTTTGCTAGCCTTATTTCTGTGGAATCTGAGAACAGATATTTCGGATCCCTTTGAAGACTATAGGGCCAAAGGAAATATCCTCCGATAACAAAGAGAAAGAAGCTTTCTGAGAAACTTCTTTGTGTTCTGTGAAATCAACTTACAGAGTTACAGCTTTCCCCTCAAGAAGCCTTTCGCTAAGACAGTTCTTGTGGAATTGGCAAAGTGATATTTGGAAGCCCATAGAGGGCTATGGTGAAAAAGGAAATATCCTCAGATGAAATCTGGAAAGAAGCTTTCTGAGAAACTGCTTAGTGTTCTGTTAATTCATCTCACAGAGTTACATCTGTATTTCGTGCACCTCTTTGCTAGCCTTATTTCTGTGGAATCTGAGAACAGATATTTCGGATCGCTTTGAAGACTATAGGGCCAAAGGAAATATCCTCCGATAACAAAGAGAAAGAAGCTTACTGAGAAACTTCTTTGTGTTTTGTGAAATCATCTCACAGAGTTACAGCTTTCCCTTCAAGAAGCCTTTTGCTAAGACAGTTCTTGTGGAATTGGCAAAGTGATATTTGGAAGCCCATAGAGGGCTATGGTGAAAAAGGAAATATCCTCATATGAAATCTGGAAAGAAGCTTTCTGAGAAACTGCTTAGTGTTCTGTTAATTCATCTCACAGAGTTACATCTGTATTTCGTGGATCTCTTTGCTAGCCTTATTTCTGTGGAATCTGAGAACAGATACTTCGGATCCCTTTGAAGACTATAGGGCCAAAGGAAATATCCTCCGATAACAAAGAGAAAGAAGCTTTCTGAGAAACTTCTTTGTGTTCCGTGAAATCATCTCACAGAGTTACACCTTTCCACTAAAGAAGCCTTTCACTAAGACAGTTCTTGTGGAATTGGCAAAGTGATATTTGGAAGCCCATAGAGGGCTATGGTGAAAAAGGAAATATCCTCAGATGAAATCTGGAAAGAAGCTTTCTGAGAAACTGCTCTGTGATGTGTGACTTCCACTCACAGAGTTACATCTGTATTTCGTGGATCTCTTTGCTAGCCTTATTTCTGTGGAATCTGAGAACAGATATTTCGGATCCCTTTGAAGACTATAGGGCCAAAGGAAATATCCTCCGATAACAAAGAGAAAGAAGCTTTCTGAGATACTTCTTTGTGTTCCGTGAAATCATCTCACAGAGTTACAGCTTTCCACTAAAGAAGCCTTTCGCTAAGACAGTTCTTGTGGAATTGGCAAAGTGATATTTGGAAGCCCATAGAGGGCTATGGTGAAAAAGGAAATATCCTCAGATGAAATCTGGAAAGAAGCTTTCTGAGAAACTGCTTAGTGTTCTGTTAATTCATCTCACAGAGTTACATCTGTATTTCGTGGATCTCTTTGCTAGCCTTATTTCTGTGGAATCTGAGAACTGATACTTCGGATCCCTTTGAAGACTATAGGGCCAAAGGAAATATCCTCCGATAACAAAGAGAAAGAAGCTTTCTGAGAAACTTCTTTGTGTTCCGTGAAATCATCTCACAGAGTTACACCTTTCCACTAAAGAAGCCTTTCGCTAAGACAGTTCTTGTGGAATTGGCAAAGTGATATTTGGAAGCCCATAGAGGGCTATGGTGAAAAAGGAAATATCCCCAGATGAAATCTGGAAAGAAGCTTTCTGAGAAACTGCTTAGTGTTCTGTTAATTCATCTCACAGAGTTACATCTGTATTTCGTGGATCTCTTTGCTAGCCTTATTTCTTTGGAATCTGAGAACAGATATTTCGGATCCCTTTGAAGACTATAGGGCCAAAGGAAATATCCTCCGATAACAAACAGAAAGAAGCTTTCTGAGAAACTTCTTTGTGTTCTGTGAAATCATCTCACAGAGTTACAGCTTTCCCCTCAAGAAGCCTTTCGCTAAGACAGTTCTTGTGGAATTGGCAAAGTGATATTTGGAAGCCCATAGAGGGCTATGGTGAAAAAGGAAATATCCTCAGATGAAATCTGGAAATAAGCTTTCTGAGAAACTGCTCTGTGATGTGTGACTTCCACTCACAGAGTTACATCTGTATTTCGTGGATCTCTTTGCTAGCCTTATTTCTGTGGAATCTGAGAACAGATATTTCGGATCCCTTTGAAGACTATAGGGACAAAGGAAATATCCTTCGATAACAAAGAGAAGGAAGCTTTCTGAGATACTTCTTTGTGTTCCGTGAAATCATCTCACAGAGTTACAGCTTTCCAGTCAAGAAGCCTTTCGCTAAGACATTTCTTGTGGAATTGGCAAAGTGATATTTGGAAGCCCTTAGAGGGCTATGGTGAAAAAGGAAATATCCTCAGATGAAATCTGGAAAGAAGCTTTCTGAGAAACTGCTAAGTGTTCTGTTAATTCATCTCACAGAGTTACATCTGTATTTCGTGGATCTCTTTGCTAGCCTTATTTCTGTGGAATCTGAGAACAGATATTTCGGATCCCTTTGAAGACTATAGGGCCAAAGGAAATATCCTCCGATAACAAACAGAAAGAAGCTTTCTGAGAAACTTCTTTGTGTTCTGTGAAATCATCTCACAGAGTTACAGCTTTCCCCTCAAGAAGCCTTTCGCTAAGACAGTTCTTGTACAATTGGCAAAGTGATATTTGGAAGCCCTTAGAGGGCTATTGTGAAAAAGGAAATATCCTCAGATGAAATCTGGAAAGAAGCTTTCTGAGAAACTGCTTAGTGTTCTGTTCATTCATCTCACAGAGTTACATCTGTATTTCGTGGATCTCTTTGCTAGCCTTATTTCTGTGGAATCTGAGAACAGATATTTCGGATCCCTTTGAAGACTATAGGGCCAAAGGAAATATCCTCCGATAACAAAGAGAAAGAAGCTTTCTGAGAAACTTCTTTGTGTTCTGTGAAATCAACTCTCAGAGTTACAGTTTTCCCCTCAAGAAGCCTTTCGCTAAGACAGTTCTTGTGGAATTGGCAAAGTGATATTTGGAAGCCCATAGAGGGCTATGGTGAAAAAGGAAATATCCTCAGATGAAATATGGAAAGAAGCTTTCTGAGAAACTGCTTAGTGTTCTGTTAATTCATCTCACAGAGTTACATCTGTATTTCGTGGATCTCTTTGCTAGCCTTATTTCTTTGGAATCTGAGAACAGATATTTCGGATCCCTTTGAAGACTATAGGGCCGAAGGAAATATCCTCCGATAACAAAGAGAAAGAAGCTTTCTGAGAAACTTCTTTGTGTTCTGTGAAATCATCTCACAGAGTTACAGCTTTCCCCTCAAGAAGCCTTTCGCTAAGACAGTTCTTGTGGAATTGGCAAAGTGATATTTGGAAGCCCATAGAGGGCTATGGTGAAAAAGGAAATATCCTCAGATGAAATCTGCAAAGAAGCTTTCTGAGAAACTGCTCTGTGATGTGTGACTTCCACTCACAGAGTTATATCTGTATTTCGTGGATCTCTTTGCTAGCCTTATTTCTGTGGAATCTGAGAACAGATATTTCGGATCCCTTTGAAGACTATAGGGTCAAAGGAAATATCCTCCGATAACAAAGAGAAAGAAGCTTTCTGAGAAACTTCTTTGTGTTCTGTGAAATCATCTCACAGAGTTACAGTTTTCCCCTCAAGAAGCCTTTCGCTAAGACAGTTCTTGTGGAATTGGCAAAGTGATATTAGGAAGCCCATAGAGGGCTATGGTGAAAAAGGAAATATCCTCAGATGAAATCTGGAAAGAAGCTTTCTGAGAAACTGCTTAGTGTTCTGTTAATTCATCTCACAGAGTTACATCTGTGTTTCGTGCACCTCTTTGCTAGCCTTATTTCTGTGGAATCTGAGAACAGATATTTCGGATCCCTTTGAAGACTGTAGGGCCAAAGGAAATATCCTCCGATAACAAAGAGAAAGAAGCTTTCTGAGAAACTTCTTTGTGTTTTGTGAAATCATCTCACAGAGTTACAGCTTTCCCTTCAAGAAGCCTTTTGCTAAGACAGTTCTTGTGGAATTGGCAAAGTGATATTTGGAAGCCCATAGAGGGCTATGGTAAAAAAGGAAATATCCTCATATGAAATCTGGAAAGAAGCTTTCTGAGAAACTGCTTAGTGTTCTGTTAATTCATCTCACAGAGTTACATCTGCATTTCGTGGATCTCTTTGCTAGCCTTATTTCTGTGGAATCTGAGAACAGATACTTCGGATCCCTTTGAAGACTATAGGGCCAAAGGAAATATCCTCCGATAACAAAGAGAAAGAAGCTTTCTGAGAAACTTCTTTGTGTTCCGTGAAATCATCTCACAGAGTTACACCTTTCCACTAAAGAAGCCTTTCGCTAAGACAGTTCTTGTGGAATTGGCAAAGTGATATTTGGAAGCCCATAGAGGGCTATGGTGAAAAAGGAAATATCCTCAGATGAAATCTGGAAATAAGCTTTCTGAGAAACTGCTCTGTGATGTGTGACTTCCACTCACAGAGTTACATCTGTATTTCGTGGATCTCTTTGCTAGCCTTATTTCTGTGGAATCTGAGAACAGATATTTCGGATCCCTTTGAAGACTATAGGGCCAAAGGAAATATCCTTCGATAACAAAGAGAAAGAAGCTTTCTGAGATACTTCTTTGTGTTCCGTGAAATCATCTCACAGAGTTACAGCTTTCCAGTCAAGAAGCCGTTCGCTAAGACATTTCTTGTGGAATTGGCAAGGTGATATTTGGAAGCCCTTAGAGGGCTATGGTGAAAAAGGAAATATCCTCAGATGAAATCTGGAAAGAAGCTTTCTGAGAAACTGCTTAGTGTTCTGTTAATTCATCTCAGAGAGTTACATCTGTATTTCGTGGATCTCTTTGCTAGCCTTATTTCTGTGGAATCTGAGAACAGATATTTCGGATCCCTTTGAAGACTATAGGGCCAAAGGAAATATCCTCCGATAACAAAGAGAAAGAAGCTTTCTGAGAAACTTCTTTGTGTTCTGTGAAATCATCTCACAGAGTTACAGCTTTCCCCTCAAGAAGCCTTTCGCTAAGACAGTTCTTGTACAATTGGCAAAGTGATATTTGGAAGCCCTTAGAGGGCTATGGTGAAAAAGGAAATATCCTCAGATGAAATCTGGAAAGAAGCTTTCTGAGAAACTGCTTAGTGTTCTGTTCATTCATCTCACAGAGTTACATCTGTATTTCGTGGATCTCTTTGCTAGCCTTATTTCTGTGGAATCTGAGAACAGATATTTCGGATCCCTTTGAAGACTATAGGGCCAAAGGAAATATCCTCCGATAACAAAGAGAAAGAAGCTTTCTGAGAAACTTGTTTGTGTTCTGTGAAATCAACTCACAGAGTTACAGTTTTCCCCTCAAGAAGCCTTTCGCTAAGACAGTTCTTGTGGAATTGGCAAAGTGATATTTGGAAGCCCATAGAGGGCTATGGTGAAAAAGGAAATATCCTCAGATGAAATCTGGAAAGAAGCTTTCTGAGAAACTGCTTAGTGTTCTGTTAATTCATCTCACAGAGTTACATCTGTATTTCGTGGATCTCTTTGCTAGCCTTATTTCTTTGGAATCTGAGAACAGATATTTCGGATCCCTTTGAAGACTATAGGGCCAAAGGAAATATCCTCCGATAACAAAGAGAAAGAAGCTTTCTGAGAAACTTCTTTGTGTTCTGTGAAATCATCTCACAGAGTTACAGCTTTCCCCTCAAGAAGCCTTTCGCTAAGACAGTTCTTGTGGAATTGGCAAAGTGATATTTGGAAGCCCATAGAGGGCTATGGTGAAAAAGGAAATATCCTCAGATGAAATCTGGAAAGAAGCTTTCTGAGAAACTGCTCTGTGATGTGTGACTTCCACTCACAGAGTTATATCTGTATTTCGTGGATCTCTTTGCTAGCCTTATTTCTGTGGAATCTGAGAACAGATATTTCGGATCCCTTTGAAGACTATAGGGCCAAAGGAAATATCCTCCGATAACAAAGAGAAAGAAGCTTTCTGAGAAACTTCTTTGTGTTCTGTGAAATCATCTCACAGAGTTACGGTTCTCCCCTTAAGAAGCCTTTCGCTAAGACAGTTCTTGTGGAATTGGCAAAGTGATATTTGGAAGCCCATAGAGGGCTATGGTGAAAAAGGAAATATCCTCAGATGAAATCTGGAAAGAAGCTTTCTGAGAAACTGCTTAGTGTTCTGTTAATTCATCTCACAGAGTTACATCTGTATTTCGTGCACCTCTTTGCTAGCCTTATTTCTGTGGAATCTGAGAACAGATATTTCGGATCCCTTTGAAGACTATAGGGCCAAAGGAAATATCCTCCGATAACAGAGAGAAAGAAGCTTACTGAGAAACTTCTTTGTGTTTTGTGAAATCATGTCACAGAGTTACAGCTTTCCCTTCAAGAAGCCTTTTGCTAAGACAGTTCTTGTGGAATTGGCAAAGTGATATTTGGAAGCCCATAGAGGGCTATGGTAAAAAAGTAAATATCCTCATATGAAATCTGGAAAGAAGCTTTCTGAGAAACTGCTTAGTGTTCTGTTAATTCATCTCACAGAGTTACATCTCTATTTCGTGGATCTCTTTGCTAGCCTTATTTCTGTGGAATCTGAGAACAGATATTTCGGATCCCTTTGAAGACTATAGGGCCAAAGGAAATATCCTCCGATAACAAAGAGAAAGAAGCTTTCTGAGAAACTTCTTTGTGTTCCGTGAAATCATCTCACAGAGTTACACCTTTCCACTAAAGAAGCCTTTCGCTAAGACAGTTCTTGTGGAATTGGCAAAGTGATATTTGGAAGCCCATAGAGGGCTATGGTGAAAAAGGAAATATCCTCAGATGAAATCTGGAAAGAAGCTTTCTGAGAAACTGCTTAGTTTTCTGTTAATTCATCTCACAGAGTTACATCTGTATTTCGTGGATCTCTTTGCTAGCCTTATTTCTGTGGAATCTGAGAACTGATACTTCGGATCCCTTTGAAGCCTATAGGGCCAAAGGAAATATCCTCCGATAACAAAGAGAAAGAAGCTTTCTGAGAAACTTCTTTGTGTTCCGTGAAATCATCTCACAGAGTTACACCTTTCCACTAAAGAAGCCTTTCGCTAAGACAGTTCTTGTGGAATTGGCAAAGTGATATTTGGAAGCCCATAGAGGGCTATGGTGAAAAAGGAAATATCCTCAGATGAAATCTGGAAAGAAGCTTTCTGAGAAACTGCTCTGTGATGTGTGACTTCGACTCACAGAGTTACATCTGTATTTCATGCATCTCTTTGCTAGCCTTATTTCTGTGGAATCTGAGAACAGATATTTCGGATCCCTTTGAAGACTATAGGGCCAAAGGAAATATCCTCCGATAACAAAGAGAAAGAAGCTTTCTGAGAAACTTCTTTGTGTTCTGTGAAATCATCTCACAGAGTTACAGCTTTCCCCTCAAGAAGCCTTTCGCTAAGACAGTTCTTGTGGAATTGGCAAAGTGATATTTGGAAGCCCATAGAGGGCTATGGTGAAAAAGGAAATATCCACAGATGAAATCTGGAAAGAAGCTTTCTGAGAAAATGCTTAGTGTTCTGTTAATTCATCTCACAGAGTTACATCTGTATTTCGTGGATCTCTTTGCTAGCCTTATTTCTGTGGAATCTGAGAACAGATATTTCGGATCCCTTTGAAGACTATAGGGCCAAAGGAAATATCCTCCGATAACAAACAGAAAGAAGCTTTCTGAGAAACTTCTTTGTGTTCTGTGAAATCATCTCACAGAGTTACAGCTTTCCCCTCAAGAAGCCTTTCGCTAAGACAGTTCTTGTACAATTGGCAAAGTGATATTTGGAAACCCTTAGAGGGCTATGGTGAAAAAGGAAATATCCACAGATGAAATCTGGAAAGAAGCTTTCTGAGAAACTGCTTAGTGTTCTGTTCATTCATCTCACAGAGTTACATCTGTATTTCGTGGATCTCTTTGTTAGCCTTATTTCTGTGGAATCTGAGAACAGATATTTCGGATCCCTTTGAAGACTATAGGGCCAAAGGAAATATCCTCCGATAACAAAGAGAAAGAAGCTTTCTGAGAAACTTCTTTGTGTTCTGTGAAATCAACTAACAGAGTTACAGTTTTCCCCTCAAGAAGCCTTTCGCTAAGACAGTTCTTGTGGAATTGGCAAAGTGATATTTGGAAGCCCATAGAGGGCTATGGTGAAAAAGGAAATATCCTCAGATGAAATCTGGAAAGAAGCTTTCTGAGAAACTGCTCTGTGATGTGTGACTTCCACTCACAGAGTTATATCTGTATTTCGTGGATCTCTTTGCTAGCCTTATTTCTGTGGAATCTGAGAACAGATATTTCGGATCCCTTTGAAGACTATAGGGCCAAAGGAAATATCCTCCGATAACAAAGAGAAAGAAGCTTTCTGAGAAACTTCTTTGTGTTCTGTGAAATCAACTTACAGAGTTACAGCTTTCCCCTCAAGAAGCCTTTCGCTAAGACAGTTCTTGTGGAATTGGCAAAGTGATATTTGGAAGCCCATAGAGGGCTATGGTGAAAAAGGAAATATCCTCAGATGAAATCTGGAAAGAAGCTTTCTGAGAAACTGCTTAGTGTTCTGTTAATTCATCTCACAGAGTTACATCTGTATTTCGTGCACCTCTTTGCTAGCCTTATTTCTGTGGAATCTGAGAACAGATATTTCGGATCGCTTTGAAGACTATAGGGCCAAAGGAAATATCCTCCGATAACAAAGAGAAAGAAGCTTACTGAGAAACTTCTTTGTGTTTTGTGAAATCATCTCACAGAGTTACAGCTTTCCCTTCAAGAAGCCTTTCGCTAAGACAGTTCTTGTGGAATTGGCAAAGTGATATTTGGAAGCCCATAGAGGGCTATGTTGAAAAAGGAAATATCCTCAGATGAAATCTGGAAAGAAGCTTTCTGAGAAACTGCTTAGTGTTCTGTTAATTCATCTCACAGAGTTACATCTGTATTTCGTGGATCTCTTTGCTAGCCTTATTTCTGTGGAATCTGAGAACAGATACTTCGGATCCCTTTGAAGACTATAGGGCCAAAGGAAATATCCTCCGATAACAAAGAGAAAGAAGCTTTCTGAGAAACTTCTTTGTGTTCTGTGAAATCATCTCACAGAGTTACACCTTTCCACTAAAGAAGCCTTTCGCTAAGACAGTTCTTGTGGAATTGGCAAAGTGATATTTGGAAGCCCATAGAGGGCTATGGTGAAAAAGGAAATATCCTCAGATGAAATCTGGAAATAAGCTTTCTGAGAAACTGCTCTGTGATGTGTGACTTCCACTCACAGAGTTACATCTGTATTTCGTGGATCTCTTTGCTAGCCTTATTTCTGTGGAATCTGAGAACAGATATTTCGGATCCCTTTGAAGACTATAGGGCCAAAGGAAATATCCTCCGATAACAAAGAGAAAGAAGCTTTCTGAGATACTTCTTTGTGTTCCGTGAAATCATCTCACAGAGTTACAGCTTTCCAGTCAAGAAGCCTTTCGCTAAGACATTTCTTGTGGAATTGGCAAAGTGATATTTGGAAGCCCTTAGAGGGCTATGGTGAAAAAGGAAATATCCTCAGATGAAATCTGGAAAGAAGCTTTCTGAGAAACTGCTTAGTGTTCTGTTAATTCATCTCACAGAGTTACATCTGTATTTCGTGGATCTCTTTGCTAGCCTTATTTCTGTGGAATCTGAGAACAGATATTTCGGATCCGTATGAAGACTATAGGGCCAAAGGAAATATCCTCCGATAAAAAACAGAAAGAAGCTTTCTGAGAAACTTCTTTGTGTTCTGTGAAATCATCTCACAGAGTTACAGCTTTCCCCTCAAGAAGCCTTTCGCTAAGACAGTTCTTGTGGAATTGGCAAAGTGATATTTGGAAGCCCATAGAGGGCTATGGTGAAAAAGGAAATATCCTCAGATGAAATCTGGAAAGAAGCTTTCTGAGAAACTGCTTAGTGTTCTGTTAATTCATCTCACAGAGTTACATCTGTATTTCGTGCATCTCTTTGCTAGCCTTATTTCTGTGGAATCTGAGAACAGATATTTCGGATCCCTTTGAAGACTATAGGGCCAAAGGAAATATCCTCCGATAACAAAGAGAAAGAAACTTACTGAGAAACTTCTTGTGTTTTGTGAAATCATGTCACAGAGTTACAGCTTTCCCTTCAAGAAGCCTTTCGCTAAGACAGTTCTTGTGGAATTGGCAAAGTGATATTTGGAAGCCCTTAGAGGGCTATGGTAAAAAAGGAAATATCCTCATATGAAATCTGGAAAGAAGCTTTCTGAGAAACTGCTTAGTGTTCTGTTAATTCATCTCACAGAGTTACATCTGTATTTCGTGGATCTCTTTGCTAGCCTTATTTCTGTGGAATCTGACAACAGATACTTCGGATCCCTTTGAAGACTATAGGGCCAAAGGAAATATCCTCCGATAACAAAGAGAAAGAAGCTTTCTGAGAAACTTCTTTGTGTTCCGTGAAATCATCTCACAGAGTTACACCTTTCCACTAAAGAAGCCTTTCGCTAAGACAGTTCTTGTGGAATTGGCAAAGTGATATTTGGAAGCCCATAGAGGGCTATGGTGAAAAAGGAAATATCCTCAGATGAAATCTGGAAATAAGCTTTCTGAGAAACTGCTCTGTGATGTGTGACTTCCACTCACAGAGTTACATCTGTATTTCGTGGATCTCTTTGCTAGCCTTATTTCTGTGGAATCTGAGAACAGATATTTCGGATCCCTTTGAAGACTATAGGGCCAAAGGAAATATCCTTCGATAACAAAGAGAAAGAAGCTTTCTGAGATACTTCTTTGTGTTCCGTGAAATCATCTCACAGAGTTACAGCTTTCCAGTCAAGAAGCCTTTCGCTAAGACATTTCTTGTGGAATTGGCAAGGTGATATTTGGAAGCCCTCAGAGGGCTATGGTGAAAAAGGAAATATCCTAAGATGAAATCTGGAAAGAAGCTTTCTGAGAAACTGCTTAGTGTTCTGTTAATTCATCTCAGAGAGTTACATCTGTATTTCGTGGATCTCTTTGCTAGCCTTATTTCTGTGGAATCTGAGAACAGATATTTCGGATCCCTTTGAAGACTATAGGGCCAAAGGAAATATCCTCCGATAACAAAGAGAAAGAAGCTTTCTGAGAAACTTCTTTGTGTTCTGTGAAATCATCTCACAGAGTTACAGCTTTCCCCTCAAGAAGCCTTTCGCTAAGACAGTTCTTGTACAATTGGCAAAGTGATATTTGGAAGCCCTTAGAGGGCTATGGTGAAAAAGGAAATATCCTCAGATGAAATCTGGAAAGAAGCTTTCTGAGAAACTGCTTAGTGTTCTGTTCATTCATCTCACAGAGTTACATCTGTATTTCGTGGATCTCTTTGCTAGCCTTATTTCTGTGGAATCTGAGAACAGATATTTCGGATCCCTTTGAAGACTATAGGGCCAAAGGAAATATCCTCCGATAACAAAGAGAAAGAAGCTTTCTGAGAAACTTGTTTGTGTTCTGTGAAATCAACTCACAGAGTTACAGTTTTCCCCTCAAGAAGCCTTTCGCTAAGACAGTTCTTGTGGAATTGGCAAAGTGATATTTGGAAGCCCATAGAGGGCTATGGTGAAAAAGGAAATATCCTCAGATGAAATCTGGAAAGAAGCTTTCTGAGAAACTGCTTAGTGTTCTGTTAATTCATCTCACAGAGTTACATCTGTATTTCGTGGATCTCTTTGCTAGCCTTATTTCTGTGGAATCTGAGAACAGATATTTCGGATCCCTTTGAAGACTATAGGGCCAAAGGAAATATCCTCCGATAACAAAGAGAAAGAAGCTTTCTGAGAAACTTCTTTGTGTTCTGTGAAATCATCTCACAGAGTTACAGCTTTCCCCTCAAGAAGCCTTTCGCTAAGACAGTTCTTGTGGAATTGGCAAAGTGATATTTGGAAGCCCATAGAGGGCTATGGTGAAAAAGGAAATATCCTCAGATGAAATCTGGAAAGAAGCTTTCTGAGAAACTGCTCTGTGATGTGTGACTTCCACTCACAGAGTTATATCTGTATTTCGTGGATCTCTTTGCTAGCCTTATTTCTGTGGAATCTGAGAACAGATATTTCGGATCCCTTTGAAGACTATAGGGCCAAAGGAAATATCCTCCGATAACAAAGAGAAAGAAGCTTTCTGAGAAACTTCTTTGTGTTCTGTGAAATCATCTCACAGAGTTACGGTTCTCCCCTTAAGAAGCCTTTCGCTAAGACAGTTCTTGTGGAATTGGCAAAGTGATATTTGGAAGCCCATAGAGGGCTATGGTGAAAAAGGAAATATCCTCAGATGAAATCTGGAAAGAAGCTTTCTGAGAAACTGCTTAGTGTTCTGTTAATTCATCTCACAGAGTTACATCTGTATTTCGTGCACCTCTTTGCTAGCCTTATTTCTGTGGAATCTGAGAAGAGATATTTCGGATCCCTTTGAAGACTATAGGGCCAAAGGAAATATCCTCCGATAACAAAGAGAAAGAAGCTTACTGAGAAACTTCTTTGTGTTTTGTGAAATCATGTCACAGAGTTACAGCTTTCCCTTCAAGAAGCCTTTTGCTAAGACAGTTCTTGTGGAATTGGCAAAGTGATATTTGGAAGCCCATAGAGGGCTATGGTAAAAAAGGAAATATCCTCATATGAAATCTGGAAAGAAGCTTTCTGAGAAACTGCTTAGTGTTCTGTTAATTCATCTCACAGAGTTACATCTCTATTTCGTGGATCTCTTTGCTAGCCTTATTTCTGTGGAATCTGAGAACAGATATTTCGGATCCCTTTGAAGACTATAGGGCCAAAGGAAATATCCTCCGATAACAAAGAGAAAGAAGCTTTCTGAGAAACTTCTTTGTGTTCCGTGAAATCATCTCACAGAGTTACACCTTTCCACTAAAGAAGCCTTTCGCTAAGACAGTTCTTGTGGAATTGGCAAAGTGATATTTGGAAGCCCATAGAGGGCTATGGTGAAAAAGGAAATATCCTCAGATGAAATCTGGAAAGAAGCTTTCTGAGAAACTGCTTAGTTTTCTGTTAATTCATCTCACAGAGTTACATCTGTATTTCGTGGATCTCTTTGCTAGCCTTATTTCTGTGGAATCTGAGAACTGATACTTCGGATCCCTTTGAAGCCTATAGGGCCAAAGGAAATATCCTCCGATAACAAAGAGAAAGAAGCTTTCTGAGAAACTTCTTTGTGTTCCGTGAAATCATCTCACAGAGTTACACCTTTCCACTAAAGAAGCCTTTCGCTAAGACAGTTCTTGTGGAATTGGCAAAGTGATATTTGGAAGCCCATAGAGGGCTATGGTGAAAAAGGAAATATCCTCAGATGAAATCTGGAAAGAAGCTTTCTGAGAAACTGCTCTGTGATGTGTGACTTCGACTCACAGAGTTACATCTGTATTTCATGCATCTCTTTGCTAGCCTTATTTCTGTGGAATCTGAGAACAGATATTTCGGATCCCTTTGAAGACTATAGGGCCAAAGGAAATATCCTCCGATAACAAAGAGAAAGAAGCTTTCTGAGAAACTTCTTTGTGTTCTGTGAAATCATCTCACAGAGTTACAGCTTTCCCCTCAAGAAGCCTTTCGCTAAGACAGTTCTTGTGGAATTGGCAAAGTGATATTTGGAAGCCCATAGAGGGCTATGGTGAAAAAGGAAATATCCACAGATGAAATCTGGAAAGAAGCTTTCTGAGAAAATGCTTAGTGTTCTGTTAATTCATCTCACAGAGTTACATCGGTATTTCGTGGATCTCTTTGCTAGCCTTATTTCTGTGGAATCTGAGAACAGATATTTCGGATCCCTTTGAAGACTATAGGGCCAAAGGAAATATCCTCCGATAACAAACAGAAAGAAGCTTTCTGAGAAACTTCTTTGTGTTCTGTGAAATCATCTCACAGAGTTACAGCTTTCCCCTCAAGAAGCCTTTCGCTAAGACAGTTCTTGTACAATTGGCAAAGTGATATTTGGAAACCCTTAGAGGGCTATGGTGAAAAAGGAAATATCCACAGATGAAATCTGGAAAGAAGCTTTCTGAGAAACTGCTTAGTGTTCTGTTCATTCATCTCACAGAGTTACATCTGTATTTCGTGGATCTCTTTGCTAGCCTTATTTCTGTGGAATCTGAGAACAGATATTTCGGATCCCTTTGAAGACTATAGGGCCAAAGGAAATATCCTCCGATAACAAAGAGAAAGAAGCTTTCTGAGAAACTTCTTTGTGTTCTGTGAAATCAACTAACAGAGTTACAGTTTTCCCCTCAAGAAGCCTTTCGCTAAGACAGTTCTTGTGGAATTGGCAAAGTGATATTTGGAAGCCCATAGAGGGCTATGGTGAAAAAGGAAATATCCTCAGATGAAATCTGGAAAGAAGCTTTCTGAGAAACTGCTCTGTGATGTGTGACTTCCACTCACAGAGTTATATCTGTATTTCGTGGATCTCTTTGCTAGCCTTATTTCTGTGGAATCTGAGAACAGATATTTCGGATCCCTTTGAAGACTATAGGGCCAAAGGAAATATCCTCCGATAACAAAGAGAAAGAAGCTTTCTGAGAAACTTCTTTGTGTTCTGTGAAATCAACTTACAGAGTTACAGCTTTCCCCTCAAGAAGCCTTTCGCTAAGACAGTTCTTGTGGAATTGGCAAAGTGATATTTGGAAGCCCATAGAGGGCTATGGTGAAAAAGGAAATATCCTCAGATGAAATCTGGAAAGAAGCTTTCTGAGAAACTGCTTAGTGTTCTGTTAATTCATCTCACAGAGTTACATCTGTATTTCGTGCACCTCTTTGCTAGCCTTATTTCTGTGGAATCTGAGAACAGATATTTCGGATCGCTTTGAAGACTATAGGGCCAAAGGAAATATCCTCCGATAACAAAGAGAAAGAAGCTTACTGAGAAACTTCTTTGTGTTTTGTGAAATCATCTCACAGAGTTACAGCTTTCCCTTCAAGAAGCCTTTCGCTAAGACAGTTCTTGTGGAATTGGCAAAGTGATATTTGGAAGCCCATAGAGGGCTATGGTGAAAAAGGAAATATCCTCAGATGAAATCTGGAAAGAAGCTTTCTGAGAAACTGCTTAGTGTTCTGTTAATTCATCTCACAGAGTTACATCTGTATTTCGTGGATCTCTTTGCTAGCCTTATTTCTGTGGAATCTGAGAACAGATACTTCGGATCCCTTTGAAGACTATAGGGCCAAAGGAAATATCCTCCGATAACAAAGAGAAAGAAGCTTTCTGAGAAACTTCTTTGTGTTCTGTGAAATCATCTCACAGAGTTACACCTTTCCACTAAAGAAGCCTTTCGCTAAGACAGTTCTTGTGGAATTGGCAAAGTGATATTTGGAAGCCCATAGAGGGCTATGGTGAAAAAGGAAATATCCTCAGATGAAATCTGGAAATAAGCTTTCTGAGAAACTGCTCTGTGATGTGTGACTTCCACTCACAGAGTTACATCTGTATTTCGTGGATCTCTTTGCTAGCCTTATTTCTGTGGAATCTGAGAACAGATATTTCGGATCCCTTTGAAGACTATAGGGCCAAAGGAAATATCCTCCGATAACAAAGAGAAAGAAGCTTTCTGAGATACTTCTTTGTGTTCCGTGAAATCATCTCACAGAGTTACAGCTTTCCAGTCAAGAAGCCTTTCGCTAAGACATTTCTTGTGAAATTGGCAAAGTGATATTTGGAAGCCCTTAGAGGGCTATGGTGAAAAAGGAAATATCCTCAGATGAAATCTGGAAAGAAGCTTTCTGAGAAACTGCTTAGTGTTCTGTTAATTCATCTCACAGAGTTACATCTGTATTTCGTGGATCTCTTTGCTAGCCTTATTTCTGTGGAATCTGAGAACAGATATTTCGGATCCGTATGAAGACTATAGGGCCAAAGGAAATATCCTCCGATAAAAAACAGAAAGAAGCTTTCTGAGAAACTTCTTTGTGTTCTGTGAAATCATCTCACAGAGTTACAGCTTTCCCCTCAAGAAGCCTTTCGCTAAGACAGTTCTTGTGGAATTGGCAAAGTGATATTTGGAAGCCCATAGAGGGCTACGGTGAAAAAGGAAATATCCTCAGATGAAATCTGGAAAGAAGCTTTCTGAGAAACTGCTTAGTGTTCTGTTAATTCATCTCACAGAGTTACATCTGTATTTCGTGCATCTCTTTGCTAGCCTTATTTCTGTGGAATCTGAGAACAGATATTTCGGATCCCTTTGAAGACTATAGGGCCAAAGGAAATATCCTCCGATAACAAAGAGAAAGAAGCTTACTGAGAAACTTCTTGTGTTTTGTGAAATCATGTCACAGAGTTACAGCTTTCCCTTCAAGAAGCCTTTCGCTAAGACAGTTCTTGTGGAATTGGCAAAGTGATATTTGGAAGCCCATAGAGGGCTATGGTAAAAAAGGAAATATCCTCATATGAAATCTGGAAAGAAGCTTTCTGAGAAACTGCTTAGTGTTCTGTTAATTCATCTCACAGAGTTACATCTGTATTTCGTGGATCTCTTTGCTAGCCTTATTTCTGTGGAATCTGAGAACAGATACTTCGGATCCCTTTGAAGACTATAGGGCCAAAGGAAATATCCTCCGATAACAAAGAGAAAGAAGCTTTCTGAGAAACTTCTTTGTGTTCCGTGAAATCATCTCACAGAGTTACACCTTTCCACTAAAGAAGCCTTTCGCTAAGACAGTTCTTGTGGAATTGGCAAAGTGATATTTGGAAGCCCATAGAGGGCTATGGTGAAAAAGGAAATATCCTCAGATGAAATCTGGAAAGAAGCTTTCTGAGAAACTGCTTAGTGTACTGTTAATTCATCTCACAGAGTTACATCTGTATTTCGTGGATCTCTTTGCTAGCCTTATTTCTGTGGAATCTGAGAACAGATATTTCGGATCCCTTTGAAGACTATAGGGCCAAAGGAAATATCCTTCGATAACAAAGAGAAAGAAGCTTTCTGAGATACTTCTTTGTGTTCCGTGAAATCATCTCACAGAGTTACAGCTTTCCAGTCAAGAAGCCTTTCGCTAAGACATTTCTTGTGGAATTGGCAAGGTGATATTTGGAAGCCCTTAGAGGGCTATGGTGAAAAAGGAAATATCCTCAGATGAAATCTGGAAAGAAGCTTTCTGAGAAACTGCTTAGTGTTCTGTTAATTCATCTCACAGAGTTACATCTGTATTTCGTGGATCTCTTTGCTAGCCTTATTTCTGTGGAATCTGAGAACAGATATTTCGGATCCCTTTGAAGACTATAGGGCCAAAGGAAATATCCTCCGATAACAAACAGAAAGAAGCTTTCTGAGAAACTTCTTTGTGTTCTGTGAAATCATCTCACAGAGTTACAGCTTTCCCCTCAAGAAGCCTTTCGCTAAGACAGTTCTTTTACAATTGGCAAAGTGATATTTGGAAGCCCTTAGAGGGCTATGGTGAAAAAGGAAATATCCTCAGATGAAATCTGGAAAGAAGCTTTCTGAGAAACTGCTTAGTGTTCTGTTCATTCATCTCACAGAGTTACATCTGTATTTCGTGGATCTCTTTGCTAGCCTTATTTCTGTGGAATCTGAGAACAGATATTTCGGATCCCTTTGAAGACTACAGGGCCAAAGGAAATATCCTCCGATAACAAAGAGAAAGAAGCTTTCTGAGAAACTTGTTTGTGTTCTGTGAAATCAACTCACAGAGTTACAGTTTTCCCCTCAAGAAGCCTTTCGCTAAGACAGTTCTTGTGGAATTGGCAAAGTGATATTTGGAAGCCCATAGAGGGCTATGGTGAAAAAGGAAATATCCTCAGATGAAATCTGGAAAGAAGCTTTCTGAGAAACTGCTTAGTGTTCTGTTAATTCATCTCACAGAGTTACATCTGTATTTCGTGGATCTCTTTGCTAGCCTTATTTCTTTGGAATCTGAGAACAGATATTTCGGATCCCTTTGAAGACTATAGGGCCAAAGGAAATATCCTCCGATAACAAAGAGAAAGAAGCTTTCTGAGAAACTTCTTTGTGTTCTGTGAAATCATCTCACAGAGTTACAGCTTTCCCCTCAAGAAGCCTTTCGCTAAGACAGTTCTTGTGGAATTGGCAAAGTGATATTTGGAAGCCCATAGAGGGCTATGGTGAAAAAGGAAATATCCTCAGATGAAATCTGGAAAGAAGCTTTCTGAGAAACTGCTCTGTGATGTGTGACTTCCACTCACAGAGTTATATCTGTATTTCGTGGATCTCTTTGCTAGCCTTATTTCTGTGGAATCTGAGAACAGATATTTCGGATCCCTTTGAAGACTATAGGGCCAAAGGAAATATCCTCCGATAACAAAGAGAAAGAAGCTTTCTGAGAAACTTCTTTGTGTTCTGTGAAATCATCTCACAGAGTTACAGTTTTCCCCTTAAGAAGCCTTTCGCTAAGACAGTTCTTGTGGAATTGGCAAAGTGATATTTGGAAGCCCATAGAGGGCTATGGTGAAAAAGGAAATATCCTCAGATGAAATCTGGAAAGAAGCTTTCTGAGAAACTGCTTAGTGTTCTGTTAATTCATCTCACAGAGTTACATCTGTATTTCGTGCACCTCTGTGCTAGCCTTATTTCTGTGGAATCTGAGAACAGATATTTCGGATCCCTTTGAAGACTATAGGGCCAAAGGAAATATCCTCCGATAACAAAGAGAAAGAAGCTTACTGAGAAACTTCTTTGTGTTTTGTGAAATCATCTCACAGAGTTACAGCTTTCCCTTCAAGAAGCCTTTTGCTAAGACAGTTCTTGTGGAATTGGCAAAGTGATATTTGGAAGCCCATAGAGGGCTATGGTAAAAAAGGAAATATCCTAATATGAAATCTGGAAAGAAGCTTTCTGAGAAACTGCTTAGTGTTCTGTTAATTCATCTCACAGAGTTACATCTCTATTTCGTGGATCTCTTTGCTAGCCTTATTTCTGTGGAATCTGAGAACAGATATTTCGGATCCCTTTGAAGACTATAGGGCCAAAGGAAATATCCTCCGATAACAAACAGAAAGAAGCTTTCTGAGAAACTTCTTTGTGTTCCGTGAAATCATCTCACAGAGTTACACCTTTCCACTAAAGAAGCCTTTCGCTAAGACAGTTCTTGTGGAATTGGCAAAGTGATATTTGGAAGCCCATAGAGGGCTATGGTGAAAAAGGAAATATCCTCAGATGAAATCTGGAAAGAAGCTTTCTGAGAAACTGCTTAGTTTTCTGTTAATTCATCTCACAGAGTTACATCTGTATTTCGTGGATCTCTTTGCTAGCCTTATTTCTGTGGAATCTGAGAACTGATACTTCGGATCCCTTTGAAGCCTATAGGGCCAAAGGAAATATCCTCCGATAACAAAGAGAAAGAAGCTTTCTGAGAAACTTCTTTGTGTTCCGTGAAATCATCTCACAGAGTTACACCTTTCCACTAAAGAAGCCTTTCGCTAAGACAGTTCTTGTGGAATTGGCAAAGTGATATTTGGAAGCCCATAGAGGGCTATGGTGAAAAAGGAAATATCCTCAGATGAAATCTGGAAAGAAGCTTTCTGAGAAACTGCTCTGTGATGTGTGACTTCGACTCACAGAGTTACATCTGTATTTCGTGCATCTCTTTGCTAGCCTTATTTCTGTGGAATCTGAGAACAGATATTTCGGATCCCTTTGAAGACTATAGGGCCAAAGGAAATATCCTCCGATAACAAAGAGAAAGAAGCTTTCTGAGAAACTTCTTTGTGTTCTGTGAAATCATCTCACAGAGTTACAGCTTTCCCCTCAAGAAGCCTTTCGCTAAGACAGTTCTTGTGGAATTGGCAAAGTGATATTTGGAAGCCCATAGAGGGCTATGGTGAAAAAGGAAATATCCACAGATGAAATCTGGAAAGAAGCTTTCTGAGAAAATGCTTAGTGTTCTGTTAATTCATCTCACAGAGTTACATCTGTATTTCGTGGATCTCTTTGCTAGCCTTATTTCTGTGGAATCTGAGAACAGATATTTCGGATCCCTTTGAAGACTATAGGGCCAAAGGAAATATCCTCCGATAACAAACAGAAAGAAGCTTTCTGAGAAACTTCTTTGTGTTCTGTGAAATCATCTCACAGAGTTACAGCTTTCCCCTCAAGAAGCCTTTCGCTAAGACAGTTCTTGTACAATTGGCAAAGTGATATTTGGAAGCCCTTGGAGGGCTATGGTGAAAAAGGAAATATCCACAGATGAAATCTGGAAAGAAGCTTTCTGAGAAACTGCTTAGTGTTCTGTTCATTCATCTCACAGAGTTACATCTGTATTTCGTGGATCTCTTTGCTAGCCTTATTTCTGTGGAATCTGAGAACAGATATTTCGGATCCCTTTGAAGACTATAGGGCCAAAGGAAATATCCTCCGATAACAAAGAGAAAGAAGCTTTCTGAGAAACTTCTTTGTGTTCTGTGAAATCAACTAACAGAGTTACAGTTTTCCCCTCAAGAAGCCTTTCGCTAAGACAGTTCTTGTGGAATTGGCAAAGTGATATTTGGAAGCCCATAGAGGGCTATGGTGAAAAAGGAAATATCCTCAGATGAAATCTGGAAAGAAGCTTTCTGAGAAACTGCTCTGTGATGTGTGACTTCCACTCACAGAGTTATATCTGTATTTCGTGGATCTCTTTGCTAGCCTTATTTCTGTGGAATCTGAGAACAGATATTTCGGATCCCTTTGAAGACTATAGGGCCAAAGGAAATATCCTCCGATAACAAAGAGAAAGAAGCTTTCTGAGAAACTTCTTTGTGTTCTGTGAAATCAACTTACAGAGTTACAGCTTTCCCCTCAAGAAGCCTTTCGCTAAGACAGTTCTTGTGGAATTGGCAAAGTGATATTTGGAAGCCCATAGAGGGCTATGGTGAAAAAGGAAATATCCTCAGATGAAATCTGGAAAGAAGCTTTCTGAGAAACTGCTTAGTGTTCTGTTAATTCATCTCACAGAGTTACATCTGTATTTCGTGCACCTCTTTGCTAGCCTTATTTCTGTGGAATCTGAGAACAGATATTTCGGATCGCTTTGAAGACTATAGGGCCAAAGGAAATATCCTCCGATAACAAAGAGAAAGAAGCTTACTGAGAAACTTCTTTGTGTTTTGTGAAATCATCTCACAGAGTTACAGCTTTCCCTTCAAGAAGCCTTTTGCTAAGACAGTTCTTGTGGAATTGGCAAAGTGATATTTGGAAGCCCATAGAGGGCTATGGTGAAAAAGGAAATATCCTCATATGAAATCTGGAAAGAAGCTTTCTGAGAAACTGCTTAGTGTTCTGTTAATTCATCTCACAGAGTTACATCTGTATTTCGTGGATCTCTTTGCTAGCCTTATTTCTGTGGAATCTGAGAACAGATACTTCGGATCCCTTTGAAGACTATAGGGCCAAAGGAAATATCCTCCGATAACAAAGAGAAAGAAGCTTTCTGAGAAACTTCTTTGTGTTCCGTGAAATCATCTCACAGAGTTACACCTTTCCACTAAAGAAGCCTTTCGCTAAGACAGTTCTTGTGGAATTGGCAAAGTGATATTTGGAAGCCCATAGAGGGCTATGGTGAAAAAGGAAATATCCTCAGATGAAATCTGGAAAGAAGCTTTCTGAGAAACTGCTTAGTGTACTGTTAATTCATCTCACAGAGTTACATCTGTATTTCGTGGATCTCTTTGCTAGCCTTATTTCTGTGGAATCTGAGAACTGATACTTCGGATCCCTTTGAAGACTATAGGGCCAAAGGAAATATCCTCCGATAACAAAGAGAAAGAAGCTTTCTGAGAAACTTCTTTGTGTTCCGTGAAATCATCTCACAGAGTTACACCTTTCCACTAAAGAAGCCTTTCGCTAAGACAGTTCTTGTGGAATTGGCAAAGTGATATTTGGAAGCCCTTAGAGGGCTATGGTGAAAAAGGAAATATCCTCAGATGAAATCTGGAAAGAAGCTTTCTGAGAAACTGCTTAGTGTTCTGTTAATTCATCTCACAGAGTTACATCTGTATTTCGTGGATCTCTTTGCTAGCCTTATTTCTTTGGAATCTGAGAACAGATATTTCGGATCCCTTTGAAGACTATAGGGCCAAAGGAAATATCCTCCGATAACAAAGAGAAAGAAGCTTTCTGAGAAACTTCTTTGTGTTCTGTGAAATCATGTCACAGAGTTACAGCTTTCCCCTCAAGAAGCCTTTCGCTAAGACAGTTCTTGTGGAATTGGCAAAGTGATATTTGGAAGCCCATAGAGGGCTATGGTGAAAAAGGAAATATCCTCAGATGAAATCTGGAAATAAGCTTTCTGAGAAACTGCTCTGTGATGTGTGACTTCCACTCACAGAGTTACATCTGTATTTCGTGGATCTCTGTGCTAGCCTTATTTCTGTGGAATCTGAGAACAGATATTTCGGATCCCTTTGAAGACTATAGGGCCAAAGGAAATATCCTCCGATAACAAACAGAAAGAAGCTTTCTGAGAAACTTCTTTGTGTTCTGTGAAATCATCTCACAGAGTTACAGCTTTCCCCTCAAGAAGCCTTTCGCTAAGACAGTTCTTGTACAATTGGCAAAGTGATATTTGGAAGCCCTTAGAGGGCTATTGTGAAAAAGGAAATATCCTCAGATGAAATCTGGAAAGAAGCTTTCTGAGAAACTGCTTAGTGTTCTGTTCATTCATCTCACAGAGTTACATCTGTATTTCGTGGATCTCTTTGCTAGCCTTATTTCTGTGGAATCTGAGAACAGATATTTCGGATCCCTTTGAAGACTATAGGGCCAAAGGAAATATCCTCCGATAACAAAGAGAAAGAAGCTTTCTGAGAAACTTCTTTGTGTTCTGTGAAATCAACTCACAGAGTTACAGTTTTCCCCTCAAGAAGCCTTTCGCTAAGACAGTTCTTGTGGAATTGGCAAAGTGATATTTGGAAGCCCATAGAGGGCTATGGTGAAAAAGGAAATATCCTCAGATGAAATCTGGAAAGAAGCTTTCTGAGAAACTGCTTAGTGTTCTGTTAATTCATCTCACAGAGTTACATCTGTATTTCGTGGATCTCTTTGCTAGCCTTATTTCTTTGGAATCTGAGAACAGATATTTCGGATCCCTTTGAAGACTATAGGGCCAAAGGAAATATCCTCCGATAACAAAGAGAAAGAAGCTTTCTGAGAAACTTCTTTGTGTTCTGTGAAATCATCTCACAGAGTTACAGCTTTCCCCTCAAGAAGCCTTTCGCTAAGACAGTTCTTGTGGAATTGGCAAAGTGATATTTGGAAGCCCATAGAGGGCTATGGTGAAAAAGGAAATATCCTCAGATGAAATCTGGAAAGAAGCTTTCTGAGAAACTGCTTAGTGTTCTGTTAATTCATCTCACAGAGTTACATCTGTATTTCGTGCACCTCTTTGCTAGCCTTATTTCTGTGGAATCTGAGAACAGATATTTCGGATCGCTTTGAAGACTATAGGGCCAAAGGAAATATCCTCCGATAACAAAGAGAAAGAAGCTTACTGAGAAACTTCTTTGTGTTTTGTGAAATCATCTCACAGAGTTACAGCTTTCCCTTCAAGAAGCCTTTTGCTAAGACAGTTCTTGTGGAATTGGCAAAGTGATATTTGGAAGCCTATAGAGGGCTATGGTGAAAAAGGAAATATCCTCATATGAAATCTGGAAAGAAGCTTTCTGAGAAACTGCTTAGTTTTCTGTTAATTCACCTCACAGAGTTACATCTGTATTTCGTGGATCTCTTTGCTAGCCTTATTTCTGTGGAATCTGAGAACAGATACTTCGGATCCCTTTGAAGACTATAGGGCCAAAGGAAATATCCTCCGATAACAAAGAGAAAGAAGCTTTCTGAGAAACTTCTTTGTGTTCCGTGAAATCATCTCACAGAGTTACACCTTTCCACTAAAGAAGCCTTTCGCTAAGACAGTTCTTGTGGAATTGGCAAAGTGATATTTGGAAGCCCATAGAGGGCTATGGTGAAAAAGGAAATATCCTCAGATGAAATCTGGAAAGAAGCTTTCTGAGAAACTGCTTAGTGTTCTGTTAATTCATCTCACAGAGTTACATCTGTATTTCGTGGATCTCTTTGCTAGCCTTATTTCTGTGGAATCTGAGAACTGATACTTCGGATCCCTTTGAAGACTATAGGGCCAAAGGAAATATCCTCCGATAACAAACAGAAAGAAGCTTTCTGAGAAACTTCTTTGTGTTCCGTGAAATCATCTCACAGAGTTACACCTTTCCACTAAAGAAGCCTTTCACTAAGACAGTTCTTGTGGAATTGGCAAAGTGATATTTGGAAGCCCATAGAGGGCTATGGTGAAAAAGGAAATATCCTCAGATGAAATCTGGAAAGATGCTTTCTGAGAAACTGCTTAGTGTTCTGTTAATTATCTCACAGAGTTACATCTGTATTTCGTGGATCTCTTTGCTAGCCTTATTTTTGTGGAATCTGAGAACTGATACTTCGGATCCCTTTGAAGACTATAGGGCCAAAGGAAATATCCTCCGATAACAAAGAGAAAGAAGCTTTCTGAGAAACTTCTTTGTGTTCCGTGAAATCATCTCACAGAGTTACACCTTTCCACTAAAGAAGCCTTTCGCTAAGACAGTTCTTGTGGAATTGGCAAAGTGATATTTGGAAGCCCATAGAGGGCTATGGTGAAAAAGGAAATATCCTCAGATGAAATCTGGAAAGAAGCTTTCTGAGAAACTGCTTAGTGTTCTGTTAATTCATCTCACAGAGTTACATCTGTATTTCGTGGATCTCTTTGCTAGCCTTATTTCTGTGGAATCAGAGAACAGATATTTCGGATCCCTTTGAAGACTATAGGGCCAAAGGAAATATCCTCCGATAACAAAGAGAAAGAAGCTTACTGAAAAACTTCTTTGTGTTCCGTGAAATCATCTCACAGAGTTACAGCTTTCCAGTCAAGAAGCCTTTCGCTAAGACATTTCTTGTGGAATTGGCAAAGTGATATTTCGAAGCCCTTAGAGGGCTATGGTGAAAAAGGAAATATCCTCAGATGAAATCTGGAAAGAAGCTTTCTGAGAAACTGCTTAGTGTTCTGTTAATTCATCTCACAGAGTTACATCTGTATTTCGTGGATCTCTTTGCTAGCCTTATTTCTGTGGAATCTGAGAACAGATATTTCGGATCCCTTTGAAGACTATAGGGCCAAAGGAAATATCCTCCGATAACAAAGAGAAAGAAGCTTTCTTAGAAACTTCTTTGTGTTCCGTGAAATCATCTCACAGAGTTACACCTTTCCACTAAAGAAGCCTTTCGCTAAGACAGTTCTTGTGGAATTGGCAAAGTGATATTTGGAAGCCCATAGAGGGCTATGGTGAAAAAGGAAATATCCTCAGATGAAATCTGGAAAGAAGCTTTCTGAGAAACTGCTTAGTGTTCTGTTAATTCATCTCACAGAGTTACATCTGTATTTCGTGGATCTCTTTGCTAGCCTTATTTCTGTGGAATCTGAGAACAGATATTTCGGATCCCTTTGAAGACTATAGGGCCAAAGGAAATATCCTCCGATAACAAACAGAAAGAAGCTTTCTGAGAAACTACTTTGTGTTCTGTGAAATCATCTCACAGAGTTACAGCTTTCCCCTCAAGAAGCCTTTCGCTAAGACAGTTCTTGTACAATTGGCAAAGTGATATTTGGAAGCCCTTAGAGGGCTATGGTGAAAAAGGAAATATCCACAGATGAAATCTGGAAAGAAGCTTTCTGAGAAACTGCTTAGTGTTCTGTTCATTCATCTCACAGAGTTACATCTGTATTTCGTGGATCTCTTTGCTAGCCTTATTTCTGTGGAATCTGAGAACAGATATTTCGGATCCCTTTGAAGACTATAGGGCCAAAGGAAATATCCTCCGATAACAAAGAGAAAGAAGCTTTCTGAGAAACTTCTTTGTGTTCTGTGAAATCAACTAACAGAGTTACAGTTTTCCCCTCAAGAAGCCTTTCGCTAAGACAGTTCTTGTGGAATTGGCAAAGTGATATTTGGAAGCCCATAGAGGGCTATGGTGAAAAAGGAAATATCCTCAGATGAAATCTGGAAAGAAGCTTTCTGAGAAACTGCTCTGTGATGTGTGACTTCCACTCACAGAGTTATATCTGTATTTCGTGGATCTCTTTGCTAGCCTTATTTCTGTGGAATCTGAGAACAGATATTTCGGATCCCTTTGAAGACTATAGGGCCAAAGGAAATATCCTCCGATAACAAAGAGAAAGAAGCTTTCTGAGAAACTTCTTTGTGTTCTGTGAAATCAACTTACAGAGTTACAGCTTTCCCCTCAAGAAGCCTTTCGCTAAGACAGTTCTTGTGGAATTGGCAAAGTGATATTTGGAAGCCCATAGAGGGCTATGGTGAAAAAGGAAATATCCTCAGATGAAATCTGGAAAGAAGCTTTCTGAGAAACTGCTTAGTGTTCTGTTAATTCATCTCACAGAGTTACATCTGTATTTCGTGCACCTCTTTGCTAGCCTTATTTCTGTGGAATCTGAGAACAGATATTTCGGATCGCTTTGAAGACTATAGGGCCAAAGGAAATATCCTCCGATAACAAAGAGAAAGAAGCTTACTGAGAAACTTCTTTGTGTTTTGTGAAATCATCTCACAGAGTTACAGCTTTCCCTTCAAGAAGCCTTTCGCTAAGACAGTTCTTGTGGAATTGGCAAAGTGATATTTGGAAGCCCATAGAGGGCTATGGTGAAAAAGGAAATATCCTCAGATGAAATCTGGAAAGAAGCTTTCTGAGAAACTGCTTAGTGTTCTGTTAATTCATCTCACAGAGTTACATCTGTATTTCGTGGATCTCTTTGCTAGCCTTATTTCTGTGGAATCTGAGAACAGATACTTCGGATCCCTTTGAAGACTATAGGGCCAAAGGAAATATCCTCCGATAACAAAGAGAAAGAAGCTTTCTGAGAAACTTCTTTGTGTTCTGTGAAATCATCTCACAGAGTTACACCTTTCCACTAAAGAAGCCTTTCGCTAAGACAGTTCTTGTGGAATTGGCAAAGTGATATTTGGAAGCCCATAGAGGGCTATGGTGAAAAAGGAAATATCCTCAGATGAAATCTGGAAATAAGCTTTCTGAGAAACTGCTCTGTGATGTGTGACTTCCACTCACAGAGTTACATCTGTATTTCGTGGATCTCTTTGCTAGCCTTATTTCTGTGGAATCTGAGAACAGATATTTCGGATCCCTTTGAAGACTATAGGGCCAAAGGAAATATCCTCCGATAACAAAGAGAAAGAAGCTTTCTGAGATACTTCTTTGTGTTCCGTGAAATCATCTCACAGAGTTACAGCTTTCCAGTCAAGAAGCCTTTCGCTAAGACATTTGTTGTGGAATTGGCAAAGTGATATTTGGAAGCCCTTAGAGGGCTATGGTGAAAAAGGAAATATCCTCAGATGAAATCTGGAAAGAAGCTTTCTGAGAAACTGCTTAGTGTTCTGTTAATTCATCTCACAGAGTTACATCTGTATTTCGTGGATCTCTTTGCTAGCCTTATTTCTGTGGAATCTGAGAACAGATATTTCGGATCCGTATGAAGACTATAGGGCCAAAGGAAATATCCTCCGATAAAAAACAGAAAGAAGCTTTCTGAGAAACTTCTTTGTGTTCTGTGAAATCATCTCACAGAGTTACAGCTTTCCCCTCAAGAAGCCTTTCGCTAAGACAGTTCTTGTGGAATTGGCAAAGTGATATTTGGAAGCCCATAGAGGGCTACGGTGAAAAAGGAAATATCCTCAGATGAAATCTGGAAAGAAGCTTTCTGAGAAACTGCTTAGTGTTCTGTTAATTCATCTCACAGAGTTACATCTGTATTTCGTGCATCTCTTTGCTAGCCTTATTTCTGTGGAATCTGAGAACAGATATTTCGGATCCCTTTGAAGACTATAGGGCCAAAGGAAATATCCTCCGATAACAAAGAGAAAGAAGCTTACTGAGAAACTTCTTGTGTTTTGTGAAATCATGTCACAGAGTTACAGCTTTCCCTTCAAGAAGCCTTTCGCTAAGACAGTTCTTGTGGAATTGGCAAAGTGATATTTGGAAGCCCATAGAGGGCTATGGTAAAAAAGGAAATATCCTCATATGAAATCTGGAAAGAAGCTTTCTGAGAAACTGCTTAGTGTTCTGTTAATTCATCTCACAGAGTTACATCTGTATTTCGTGGATCTCTTTGCTAGCCTTATTTCTGTGGAATCTGAGAACAGATACTTCGGATCCCTTTGAAGACTATAGGGCCAAAGGAAATATCCTCCGATAACAAAGAGAAAGAAGCTTTCTAAGAAACTTCTTTGTGTTCCGTGAAATCATCTCACAGAGTTACACCTTTCCACTAAAGAAGCCTTTCGCTAAGACAGTTCTTGTGGAATTGGCAAAGTGATATTTGGAAGCCCATAGAGGGCTATGGTGAAAAAGGAAATATCCTCAGATGAAATCTGGAAAGAAGCTTTCTGAGAAACTGCTTAGTGTACTGTTAATTCATCTCACAGAGTTACATCTGTATTTCGTGGATCTCTTTGCTAGCCTTATTTCTGTGGAATCTGAGAACAGATATTTCGGATCCCTTTGAAGACTATAGGGCCAAAGGAAATATCCTCCGATAACAAAGAGAAAGAAGCTTTCTGAGAAACTTCTTTGTGTTCTGTGAAATCATCTCACAGAGTTACAGCTTTCCCCTCAAGAAGCCTTTCGCTAAGACAGTTCTTGTGGAATTGGCAAAGTGATATTTGGAAGCCCATAGAGGGCTATGGTGAAAAAGGAAATATCCTCAGATGAAATCTGGAAAGAAGCTTTCTGAGAAACTGCTCTGTGATGTGTGACTTCCACTCACAGAGTTATATCTGTATTTCGTGGATCTCTTTGCTAGCCTTATTTCTGTGGAATCTGAGAACAGATATTTCGGATCCCTTTGAAGACTATAGGGCCAAAGGAAATATCCTTCGATAACAAAGAGAAAGAAGCTTTCTGAGAAACTTCTTTGTGTTCTGTGAAATCATCTCACAGAGTTACAGTTTTCCCCTTAAGAAGCCTTTCGCTAAGACAGTTCTTGTGGAATTGGCAAAGTGATATTTGGAAGCCCATAGAGGGCTATGGTGAAAAAGGAAATATCCTCAGATGAAATCTGGAAAGAAGCTTTCTGAGAAACTGCTTAGTGTTCTGTTAATTCATCTCACAGAGTTACATCTGTATTTCGTGCACCTCTGTGCTAGCCTTATTTCTGTGGAATCTGAGAACAGATATTTCGGATCCCTTTGAAGACTATAGGGCCAAAGGAAATATCCTCCGATAACAAAGAGAAAGAAGCTTACTGAGAAACTTCTTTGTGTTTTGTGAAATCATCTCACAGAGTTACAGCTTTCCCTTCAAGAAGCCTTTTGCTAAGACAGTTCTTGTGGAATTGGCAAAGTGATATTTGGAAGCCCATAGAGGGCTATGGTAAAAAAGGAAATATCCTCATATGAAATCTGGAAAGAAGCTTTCTGAGAAACTGCTTAGTGTTCTGTTAATTCATCTCACAGAGTTACATCTCTATTTCGTGGATCTCTTTGCTAGCCTTATTTCTGTGGAATCTGAGAACAGATATTTCGGATCCCTTTGAAGACTATAGGGCCAAAGGAAATATCCTCCGATAACAAAGAGAAAGAAGCTTTCTGAGAAACTTCTTTGTGTTCCGTGAAATCATCTCACAGAGTTACACCTTTCCACTAAAGAAGCCTTTCGCTAAGACAGTTCTTGTGGAATTGGCAAAGTGATATTTGGAAGCCCATAGAGGGCTATGGTGAAAAAGGAAATATCCTCAGATGAAATCTGGAAAGAAGCTTTCTGAGAAACTGCTTAGTTTTCTGTTAATTCATCTCACAGAGTTACATCTGTATTTCGTGGATCTCTTTGCTAGCCTTATTTCTGTGGAATCTGAGAACTGATACTTCGGATCCCTTTGAAGCCTATAGGGCCAAAGGAAATATCCTCCGATAACAAAGAGAAAGAAGCTTTCTGAGAAACTTCTTTGTGTTCCGTGAAATCATCTCACAGAGTTACACCTTTCCACTAAAGAAGCCTTTCGCTAAGACAGTTCTTGTGGAATTGGCAAAGTGATATTTGGAAGCCCATAGAGGGCTATGGTGAAAAAGGAAATATCCTCAGATGAAATCTGGAAAGAAGCTTTCCGAGAAACTGCTCTGTGATGTGTGACTTCGACTCACAGAGTTACATCTGTATTTCGTGCATCTCTTTGCTAGCCTTATTTCTGTGGAATCTGAGAACAGATATTTCGGATCCCTTTGAAGACTATAGGGCCAAAGGAAATATCCTCCGATAACAAAGAGAAAGAAGCTTTCTGAGAAACTTCTTTGTGTTCTGTGAAATCATCTCACAGAGTTACAGCTTTCCCCTCAAGAAGCCTTTCGCTAAGACAGTTCTTGTGGAATTGGCAAAGTGATATTTGGAAGCCCATAGAGGGCTATGGTGAAAAAGGAAATATCCACAGATGAAATCTGGAAAGAAGCTTTCTGAGAAAATGCTTAGTGTTCTGTTAATTCATCTCACAGAGTTACATCTGTATTTCGTGGATCTCTTTGCTAGCCTTATTTCTGTGGAATCTGAGAACAGATATTTCGGATCCCTTTGAAGACTATAGGGCCAAAGGAAATATCCTCCGATAACAAACAGAAAGAAGCTTTCTGAGAAACTTCTTTGTGTTCTGTGAAATCATCTCACAGAGTTACAGCTTTCCCCTCAAGAAGCCTTTCGCTAAGACAGTTCTTGTACAATTGGCAAAGTGATATTTGGAAGCCCTTGGAGGGCTATGGTGAAAAAGGAAATATCCACAGATGAAATCTGGAAAGAAGCTTTCTGAGAAACTGCTTAGTGTTCTGTTCATTCATCTCACAGAGTTACATCTGTATTTCGTGGATCTCTTTGCTAGCCTTATTTCTGTGGAATCTGAGAACAGATATTTCGGATCCCTTTGAAGACTATAGGGCCAAAGGAAATATCCTCCGATAACAAAGAGAAAGAAGCTTTCTGAGAAACTTCTTTGTGTTCTGTGAAATCAACTAACAGAGTTACAGTTTTCCCCTCAAGAAGCCTTTCGCTAAGACAGTTCTTGTGGAATTGGCAAAGTGATATTTGGAAGCCCATAGAGGGCTATGGTGAAAAAGGAAATATCCTCAGATGAAATCTGGAAAGAAGCTTTCTGAGAAACTGCTCTGTGATGTGTGACTTCCACTCACAGAGTTATATCTGTATTTCGTGGATCTCTTTGCTAGCCTTATTTCTGTGGAATCTGAGAACAGATATTTCGGATCCCTTTGAAGACTATAGGGCCAAAGGAAATATCCTCCGATAACAAAGAGAAAGAAGCTTTCTGAGAAACTTCTTTGTGTTCTGTGAAATCAACTTACAGAGTTACAGCTTTCCCCTCAAGAAGCCTTTCGCTAAGACAGTTCTTGTGGAATTGGCAAAGTGATATTTGGAAGCCCATAGAGGGCTATGGTGAAAAAGGAAATATCCTCAGATGAAATCTGGAAAGAAGCTTTCTGAGAAACTGCTTAGTGTTCTGTTAATTCATCTCACAGAGTTACATCTGTATTTCGTGCACCTCTTTGCTAGCCTTATTTCTGTGGAATCTGAGAACAGATATTTCGGATCGCTTTGAAGACTATAGGGCCAAAGGAAATATCCTCCGATAACAAAGAGAAAGAAGCTTACTGAGAAACTTCTTTGTGTTTTGTGAAATCATCTCACAGAGTTACAGCTTTCCCTTCAAGAAGCCTTTTGCTAAGACAGTTCTTGTGGAATTGGCAAAGTGATATTTGGAAGCCCATAGAGGGCTATGGTGAAAAAGGAAATATCCTCATATGAAATCTGGAAAGAAGCTTTCTGAGAAACTGCTTAGTGTTCTGTTAATTCATCTCACAGAGTTACATCTGTATTTCGTGGATCTCTTTGCTAGCCTTATTTCTGTGGAATCTGAGAACAGATACTTCGGATCCCTTTGAAGACTATAGGGCCAAAGGAAATATCCTCCGATAACAAAGAGAAAGAAGCTTTCTGAGAAACTTCTTTGTGTTCCGTGAAATCATCTCACAGAGTTACACCTTTCCACTAAAGAAGCCTTTCGCTAAGACAGTTCTTGTGGAATTGGCAAAGTGATATTTGGAAGCCCATAGAGGGCTATGGTGAAAAAGGAAATATCCTCAGATGAAATCTGGAAAGAAGCTTTCTGAGAAACTGCTTAGTGTACTGTTAATTCATCTCACAGAGTTACATCTGTATTTCGTGGATCTCTTTGCTAGCCTTATTTCTGTGGAATCTGAGAACTGATACTTCGGATCCCTTTGAAGACTATAGGGCCAAAGGAAATATCCTCCGATAACAAAGAGAAAGAAGCTTTCTGAGAAACTTCTTTGTGTTCCGTGAAATCATCTCACAGAGTTACACCTTTCCACTAAAGAAGCCTTTCGCTAAGACAGTTCTTGTGGAATTGGCAAAGTGATATTTGGAAGCCCATAGAGGGCTATGGTGAAAAAGGAAATATCCTCAGATGAAATCTGGAAAGAAGCTTTCTGAGAAACTGCTTAGTGTTCTGTTAATTCATCTCACAGAGTTACATCTGTATTTCGTGGATCTCTTTGCTAGCCTTATTTCTTTGGAATCTGAGAACAGATATTTCGGATCCCTTTGAAGACTATAGGGCCAAAGGAAATATCCTCCGATAACAAAGAGAAAGAAGCTTTCTGAGAAACTTCTTTGTGTTCTGTGAAATCATCTCACAGAGTTACAGCTTTCCCCTCAAGAAGCCTTTCGCTAAGACAGTTCTTGTGGAATTGGCAAAGTGATATTTGGAAGCCCATAGAGGGCTATGGTGAAAAAGGAAATATCCTCAGATGAAATCTGGAAATAAGCTTTCTGAGAAACTGCTCTGTGATGTGTGACTTCCACTCACAGAGTTACATCTGTATTTCGTGGATCTCTGTGCTAGCCTTATTTCTGTGGAATCTGAGAACAGATATTTCGGATCCCTTTGAAGACTATAGGGCCAAAGGAAATATCCTCCGATAACAAACAGAAAGAAGCTTTCTGAGAAACTTCTTTGTGTTCTGTGAAATCATCTCACAGAGTTACAGCTTTCCCCTCAAGAAGCCTTTCGCTAAGACAGTTCTTGTACAATTGGCAAAGTGATATTTGGAAGCCCTTAGAGGGCTATTGTGAAAAAGGAAATATCCTCAGATGAAATCTGGAAAGAAGCTTTCTGAGAAACTGCTTAGTGTTCTGTTCATTCATCTCACAGAGTTACATCTGTATTTCGTGGATCTCTTTGCTAGCCTTATTTCTGTGGAATCTGAGAACAGATATTTCGGATCCCTTTGAAGACTATAGGGCCAAAGGAAATATCCTCCGATAACAAAGAGAAAGAAGCTTTCTGAGAAACTTCTTTGTGTTCTGTGAAATCAACTCACAGAGTTACAGTTTTCCCCTCAAGAAGCCTTTCGCTAAGACAGTTCTTGTGGAATTGGCAAAGTGATATTTGGAAGCCCATAGAGGGCTATGGTGAAAAAGGAAATATCCTCAGATGAAATCTGGAAAGAAGCTTTCTGAGAAACTGCTTAGTGTTCTGTTAATTCATCTCACAGAGTTACATCTGTATTTCGTGGATCTCTTTGCTAGCCTTATTTCTTTGGAATCTGAGAACAGATATTTCGGATCCCTTTGAAGACTATAGGGCCAAAGGAAATATCCTCCGATAACAAAGAGAAAGAAGCTTTCTGAGAAACTTCTTTGTGTTCTGTGAAATCATCTCACAGAGTTACAGCTTTCCCCTCAAGAAGCCTTTCGCTAAGACAGTTCTTGTGGAATTGGCAAAGTGATATTTGGAAGCCCATAGAGGGCTATGGTGAAAAAGGAAATATCCTCAGATGAAATCTGGAAAGAAGCTTTCTGAGAAACTGCTTAGTGTTCTGTTAATTCATCTCACAGAGTTACATCTGTATTTCGTGCACCTCTTTGCTAGCCTTATTTCTGTGGAATCTGAGAACAGATATTTCGGATCGCTTTGAAGACTATAGGGCCAAAGGAAATATCCTCCGATAACAAAGAGAAAGAAGTTTACTGAGAAACTTCTTTGTGTTTTGTGAAATCATCTCACAGAGTTACAGCTTTCCCTTCAAGAAGCCTTTTGCTAAGACAGTTCTTGTGGAATTGGCAAAGTGATATTTGGAAGCCTATAGAGGGCTATGGTGAAAAAGGAAATATCCTCATATGAAATCTGGAAAGAAGCTTTCTGAGAAACTGCTTAGTTTTCTGTTAATTCACCTCACAGAGCTACATCTGTATTTCGTGGATCTCTTTGCTAGCCTTATTTCTGTGGAATCTGAGAACAGATACTTCGGATCCCTTTGAAGACTATAGGGCCAAAGGAAATATCCTCCGATAACAAAGAGAAAGAAGCTTTCTGAGAAACTTCTTTGTGTTCCGTGAAATCATCTCACAGAGTTACACCTTTCCACTAAAGAAGCCTTTCGCTAAGACAGTTCTTGTGGAATTGGCAAAGTGATATTTGGAAGCCCATAGAGGGCTATGGTGAAAAAGGAAATATCCTCAGATGAAATCTGGAAAGAAGCTTTCTGAGAAACTGCTTAGTGTTCTGTTAATTCATCTCACAGAGTTACATCTGTATTTCGTGGATCTCTTTGCTAGCCTTATTTCTGTGGAATCTGAGAACTGATACTTCGGATCCCTTTGAAGACTATAGGGCCAAAGGAAATATCCTCCGATAACAAACAGAAAGAAGCTTTCTGAGAAACTTCTTTGTGTTCCGTGAAATCATCTCACAGAGTTACACCTTTCCACTAAAGAAGCCTTTCACTAAGACAGTTCTTGTGGAATTGGCAAAGTGATATTTGGAAGCCCATAGAGGGCTATGGTGAAAAAGGAAATATCCTCAGATGAAATCTGGAAAGAAGCTTTCTGAGAAACTGCTTAGTGTTCTGTTAATTATCTCACAGAGTTACATCTGTATTTCGTGGATCTCTTTGCTAGCCTTATTTTTGTGGAATCTGAGAACTGATACTTCGGATCCCTTTGAAGACTATAGGGCCAAAGGAAATATCCTCCGATAACAAAGAGAAAGAAGCTTTCTGAGAAACTTCTTTGTGTTCCGTGAAATCATCTCACAGAGTTACACCTTTCCACTAAAGAAGCCTTTCGCTAAGACAGTTCTTGTGGAATTGGCAAAGTGATATTTGGAAGCCCATAGAGGGCTATGGTGAAAAAGGAAATATCCTCAGATGAAATCTGGAAAGAAGCTTTCTGAGAAACTGCTTAGTGTTCTGTTAATTCATCTCACAGAGTTACATCTGTATTTCGTGGATCTCTTTGCTTGCCTTATTTCTGTGGAATCTGAGAACAGATATTTCGGATCCCTTTGAAGACTATAGGGCCAAAGGAAATATCCTCCGATAACAAAGAGAAAGAAGCTTACTGAAAAACTTCTTTGTGTTCCGTGAAATCATCTCACAGAGTTACAGCTTTCCAGTCAAGAAGCCTTTCGCTAAGACATTTCTTGTGGAATTGGCAAAGTGATATTTCGAAGCCCTTAGAGGGCTATGGTGAAAAAGGAAATATCCTCAGATGAAATCTGGAAAGAAGCTTTCTGAGAAACTGCTTAGTGTTCTGTTAATTCATCTCACAGAGTTACATCTGTATTTCGTGGATCTCTTTGCTAGCCTTATTTCTGTGGAATCTGAGAACAGATATTTCGGATCCCTTTGAAGACTATAGGGCCAAAGGAAATATCCTCCGATAACAAAGAGAAAGAAGCTTTCTTAGAAACTTCTTTGTGTTCCGTGAAATCATCTCACAGAGTTACACCTTTCCACTAAAGAAGCCTTTCGCTAAGACAGTTCTTGTGGAATTGGCAAAGTGATATTTGGAAGCCCATAGAGGGCTATGGTGAAAAAGGAAATATCCTCAGATGAAATCTGGAAAGAAGCTTTCTGAGAAACTGCTTAGTGTTCTGTTAATTCATCTCACAGAGTTACATCTGTATTTCGTGGATCTCTTTGCTAGCCTTATTTCTGTGGAATCTGAGAACAGATATTTCGGATCCCTTTGAAGACTATAGGGCCAAAGGAAATATCCTCCGATAACAAACAGAAAGAAGCTTTCTGAGAAACTACTTTGTGTTCTGTGAAATCATCTCACAGAGTTACAGCTTTCCCCTCAAGAAGCCTTTCGCTAAGACAGTTCTTGTACAATTGGCAAAGTGATATTTGGAAGCCCTTAGAGGGCTATGGTGAAAAAGGAAATATCCACAGATGAAATCTGGAAAGAAGCTTTCTGAGAAACTGCTTAGTGTTCTGTTCATTCATCTCACAGAGTTACATCTGTATTTCGTGGATCTCTTTGCTAGCCTTATTTCTGTGGAATCTGAGAACAGATATTTCGGATCCCTTTGAAGACTATAGGGCCAAAGGAAATATCCTCCGATAACAAAGAGAAAGAAGCTTTCTGAGAAACTTCTTTGTGTTCTGTGAAATCAAATCACAGAGTTACAGTTTTCCCCTCAAGAAGCCTTTCGCTAAGACAGTTCTTGTGGAATTGGCAAAGTGATATTTGGAAGCCCATAGAGGGCTATGGTGAAAAAGGAAATATCCTCAGATGAAATCTGGAAAGAAGCTTTCTGAGAAACTGCTCTGTGATGTGTGACTTCCACTCACAGAGTTATATCTGTATTTCGTGGATCTCTTTGCTAGCCTTATTTCTGTGGAATCTGAGAACAGATATTTCGGATCCCTTTGAAGACTATAGGGCCAAAGGAAATATCCTCCGATAACAAAGAGAAAGAAGCTTTCTGAGAAACTTCTTTGTGTTCTGTGAAATCAACTTACAGAGTTACAGCTTTCCCCTCAAGAAGCCTTTCGCTAAGACAGTTCTTGTGGAATTGGCAAAGTGATATTTGGAAGCCCATAGAGGGCTATGGTGAAAAAGGAAATATCCTCAGATGAAATCTGGAAAGAAGCTTTCTGAGAAACTGCTTAGTGTTCTGTTAATTCATCTCACAGAGTTACATCTGTATTTCGTGCACCTCTTTGCTAGCCTTATTTCTGTGGAATCTGAGAACAGATATTTCGGATCGCTTTGAAGACTATAGGGCCAAAGGAAATATCCTCCGATAACAAAGAGAAAGAAGCTTACTGAGAAACTTCTTTGTGTTTTGTGAAATCATCTCACAGAGTTACAGCTTTCCCTTCAAGAAGCCTTTTGCTAAGACAGTTCTTGTGGAATTGGCAAAGTGATATTTGGAAGCCTATAGAGGGCTATGGTGAAAAAGGAAATATCCTCATATGAAATCTGGAAAGAAGCTTTCTGAGAAACTGCTTAGTTTTCTGTTAATTCATCTCACAGAGTTACATCTGTATTTCGTGGATCTCTTTGCTAGCCTTATTTCTGTGGAATCTGAGAACAGATACTTCGGATCCCTTTGAAGACTATAGGGCCAAAGGAAATATCCTCCGATAACAAAGAGAAAGAAGCTTTCTGAGAAACTTCTTTGTGTTCCGTGAAATCATCTCACAGAGTTACACCTTTCCACTAAAGAAGCCTTTCGCTAAGACAGTTCTTGTGGAATTGGCAAAGTGATATTTGGAAGCCCATAGAGGGCTATGGTGAAAAAGGAAATATCCTCAGATGAAATCTGGAAAGAAGCTTTCTGAGAAACTGCTTAGTGTTCTGTTAATTCATCTCACAGAGTTACATCTGTATTTCGTGCACCTCTTTGCTAGCCTTATTTCTGTGGAATCTGAGAACAGATATTTCGGATCGCTTTGAAGACTGTAGGGCCAAAGGAAATATCCTCCGATAACAAAGAGAAAGAAGCTTACTGAGAAACTTCTTTGTGTTTTGTGAAATCATCTCACAGAGTTACAGCTTTCCCTTCAAGAAGCCTTTTGCTAAGACAGTTCTTGTGGAATTGGCAAAGTGATATTTGGAAGCCCATAGAGGGCTATGGTGAAAAAGGAAATATCCTCATATGAAATCTGGAAAGAAGCTTTCTGAGAAACTGCTTAGTGTTCTGTTAATTCATCTCACAGAGTTACATCTGTATTTCGTGGATCTCTTTGCTAGCCTTATTTCTGTGGAATCTGAGAACAGATACTTCGGATCCCTTTGAAGACTATAGGGCCAAAGGAAATATCCTCCGATAACAAAGAGAAAGAAGCTTTCTGAGAAACTTCTTTGTGTTCCGTGAAATCATCTCACAGAGTTACACCTTTCCACTAAAGAAGCCTTTCGCTAAGACAGTTCTTGTGGAATTGGCAAAGTGATATTTGGAAGCCCATAGAGGGCTATGGTGAAAAAGGAAATATCCTCAGATGAAATCTGGAAAGAAGCTTTCTGAGAAACTGCTTAGTGTACTGTTAATTCATCTCACAGAGTTACATCTGTATTTCGTGGATCTCTTTGCTAGCCTTATTTCTGTGGAATCTGAGAACTGATACTTCGGATCCCTTTGAAGACTATAGGGCCAAAGGAAATATCCTCCGATAACAAAGAGAAAGAAGCTTTCTGAGAAACTTCTTTGTGTTCCGTGAAATCATCTCACAGAGTTACACCTTTCCACTAAAGAAGCCTTTCGCTAAGACAGTTCTTGTGGAATTGGCAAAGTGATATTTGGAAGCCCATAGAGGGCTATGGTGAAAAAGGAAATATCCTCAGATGAAATCTGGAAAGAAGCTTTCTGAGAAACTGCTTAGTGTTCTGTTAATTCATCTCACAGAGTTACATCTGTATTTCGTGGATCTCTTTGCTAGCCTTATTTCTTTGGAATCTGAGAACAGATATTTCGGATCCCTTTGAAGACTATAGGGCCAAAGGAAATATCCTCCGATAACAAAGAGAAAGAAGCTTTCTGAGAAACTTCTTTGTGTTCTGTGAAATCATCTCACAGAGTTACAGCTTTCCCCTCAAGAAGCCTTTCGCTAAGACAGTTCTTGTGGAATTGGCAAAGTGATATTTGGAAGCCCATAGAGGGCTATGGTGAAAAAGGAAATATCCTCAGATGAAATCTGGAAATAAGCTTTCTGAGAAACTGCTCTGTGATGTGTGACTTCCACTCACAGAGTTACATCTGTATTTCGTGGATCTCTGTGCTAGCCTTATTTCTGTGGAATCTGAGAACAGATATTTCGGATCCCTTTGAAGACTATAGGGCCAAAGGAAATATCCTCCGATAACAAACAGAAAGAAGCTTTCTGAGAAACTTCTTTGTGTTCTGTGAAATCATCTCACAGAGTTACAGCTTTCCCCTCAAGAAGCCTTTCGCTAAGACAGTTCTTGTACAATTGGCAAAGTGATATTTGGAAGCCCTTAGAGGGCTATTGTGAAAAAGGAAATATCCTCAGATGAAATCTGGAAAGAAGCTTTCTGAGAAACTGCTTAGTGTTCTGTTCATTCATCTCACAGAGTTACATCTGTATTTCGTGGATCTCTTTGCTAGCCTTATTTCTGTGGAATCTGAGAACAGATATTTCGGATCCCTTTGAAGACTATAGGGCCAAAGGAAATATCCTCCGATAACAAAGAGAAAGAAGCTTTCTGAGAAACTTCTTTGTGTTCTGTGAAATCAACTCACAGAGTTACAGTTTTCCCCTCAAGAAGCCTTTCGCTAAGACAGTTCTTGTGGAATTGGCAAAGTGATATTTGGAAGCCCATAGAGGGCTATGGTGAAAAAGGAAATATCCTCAGATGAAATCTGGAAAGAAGCTTTCTGAGAAACTGCTTAGTGTTCTGTTAATTCATCTCACAGAGTTACATCTGTATTTCGTGGATCTCTTTGCTAGCCTTATTTCTTTGGAATCTGAGAACAGATATTTCGGATCCCTTTGAAGACTATAGGGCCAAAGGAAATATCCTCCGATAACAAAGAGAAAGAAGCTTTCTGAGAAACTTCTTTGTGTTCTGTGAAATCATCTCACAGAGTTACAGCTTTCCCCTCAAGAAGCCTTTCGCTAAGACAGTTCTTGTGGAATTGGCAAAGTGATATTTGGAAGCCCATAGAGGGCTATGGTGAAAAAGGAAATATCCTCAGATGAAATCTGGAAAGAAGCTTTCTGAGAAACTGCTTAGTGTTCTGTTAATTCATCTCACAGAGTTACATCTGTATTTCGTGCACCTCTTTGCTAGCCTTATTTCTGTGGAATCTGAGAACAGATATTTCGGATCGCTTTGAAGACTATAGGGCCAAAGGAAATATCCTCCGATAACAAAGAGAAAGAAGTTTACTGAGAAACTTCTTTGTGTTTTGTGAAATCATCTCACAGAGTTACAGCTTTCCCTTCAAGAAGCCTTTTGCTAAGACAGTTCTTGTGGAATTGGCAAAGTGATATTTGGAAGCCTATAGAGGGCTATGGTGAAAAAGGAAATATCCTCATATGAAATCTGGAAAGAAGCTTTCTGAGAAACTGCTTAGTTTTCTGTTAATTCACCTCACAGAGCTACATCTGTATTTCGTGGATCTCTTTGCTAGCCTTATTTCTGTGGAATCTGAGAACAGATACTTCGGATCCCTTTGAAGACTATAGGGCCAAAGGAAATATCCTCCGATAACAAAGAGAAAGAAGCTTTCTGAGAAACTTCTTTGTGTTCCGTGAAATCATCTCACAGAGTTACACCTTTCCACTAAAGAAGCCTTTCGCTAAGACAGTTCTTGTGGAATTGGCAAAGTGATATTTGGAAGCCCATAGAGGGCTATGGTGAAAAAGGAAATATCCTCAGATGAAATCTGGAAAGAAGCTTTCTGAGAAACTGCTTAGTGTTCTGTTAATTCATCTCACAGAGTTACATCTGTATTTCGTGGATCTCTTTGCTAGCCTTATTTCTGTGGAATCTGAGAACTGATACTTCGGATCCCTTTGAAGACTATAGGGCCAAAGGAAATATCCTCCGATAACAAACAGAAAGAAGCTTTCTGAGAAACTTCTTTGTGTTCCGTGAAATCATCTCACAGAGTTACACCTTTCCACTAAAGAAGCCTTTCACTAAGACAGTTCTTGTGGAATTGGCAAAGTGATATTTGGAAGCCCATAGAGGGCTATGGTGAAAAAGGAAATATCCTCAGATGAAATCTGGAAAGAAGCTTTCTGAGAAACTGCTTAGTGTTCTGTTAATTATCTCACAGAGTTACATCTGTATTTCGTGGATCTCTTTGCTAGCCTTATTTTTGTGGAATCTGAGAACTGATACTTCGGATCCCTTTGAAGACTATAGGGCCAAAGGAAATATCCTCCGATAACAAAGAGAAAGAAGCTTTCTGAGAAACTTCTTTGTGTTCCGTGAAATCATCTCACAGAGTTACACCTTTCCACTAAAGAAGCCTTTCGCTAAGACAGTTCTTGTGGAATTGGCAAAGTGATATTTGGAAGCCCATAGAGGGCTATGGTGAAAAAGGAAATATCCTCAGATGAAATCTGGAAAGAAGCTTTCTGAGAAACTGCTTAGTGTTCTGTTAATTCATCTCACAGAGTTACATCTGTATTTCGTGGATCTCTTTGCTTGCCTTATTTCTGTGGAATCTGAGAACAGATATTTCGGATCCCTTTGAAGACTATAGGGCCAAAGGAAATATCCTCCGATAACAAAGAGAAAGAAGCTTACTGAAAAACTTCTTTGTGTTCCGTGAAATCATCTCACAGAGTTACAGCTTTCCAGTCAAGAAGCCTTTCGCTAAGACATTTCTTGTGGAATTGGCAAAGTGATATTTCGAAGCCCTTAGAGGGCTATGGTGAAAAAGGAAATATCCTCAGATGAAATCTGGAAAGAAGCTTTCTGAGAAACTGCTTAGTGTTCTGTTAATTCATCTCACAGAGTTACATCTGTATTTCGTGGATCTCTTTGCTAGCCTTATTTCTGTGGAATCTGAGAACAGATATTTCGGATCCCTTTGAAGACTATAGGGCCAAAGGAAATATCCTCCGATAACAAAGAGAAAGAAGCTTTCTTAGAAACTTCTTTGTGTTCCGTGAAATCATCTCACAGAGTTACACCTTTCCACTAAAGAAGCCTTTCGCTAAGACAGTTCTTGTGGAATTGGCAAAGTGATATTTGGAAGCCCATAGAGGGCTATGGTGAAAAAGGAAATATCCTCAGATGAAATCTGGAAAGAAGCTTTCTGAGAAACTGCTTAGTGTTCTGTTAATTCATCTCACAGAGTTACATCTGTATTTCGTGGATCTCTTTGCTAGCCTTATTTCTGTGGAATCTGAGAACAGATATTTCGGATCCCTTTGAAGACTATAGGGCCAAAGGAAATATCCTCCGATAACAAACAGAAAGAAGCTTTCTGAGAAACTACTTTGTGTTCTGTGAAATCATCTCACAGAGTTACAGCTTTCCCCTCAAGAAGCCTTTCGCTAAGACAGTTCTTGTACAATTGGCAAAGTGATATTTGGAAGCCCTTAGAGGGCTATGGTGAAAAAGGAAATATCCACAGATGAAATCTGGAAAGAAGCTTTCTGAGAAACTGCTTAGTGTTCTGTTCATTCATCTCACAGAGTTACATCTGTATTTCGTGGATCTCTTTGCTAGCCTTATTTCTGTGGAATCTGAGAACAGATATTTCGGATCCCTTTGAAGACTATAGGGCCAAAGGAAATATCCTCCGATAACAAAGAGAAAGAAGCTTTCTGAGAAACTTCTTTGTGTTCTGTGAAATCAAATCACAGAGTTACAGTTTTCCCCTCAAGAAGCCTTTCGCTAAGACAGTTCTTGTGGAATTGGCAAAGTGATATTTGGAAGCCCATAGAGGGCTATGGTGAAAAAGGAAATATCCTCAGATGAAATCTGGAAAGAAGCTTTCTGAGAAACTGCTCTGTGATGTGTGACTTCCACTCACAGAGTTATATCTGTATTTCGTGGATCTCTTTGCTAGCCTTATTTCTGTGGAATCTGAGAACAGATATTTCGGATCCCTTTGAAGACTATAGGGCCAAAGGAAATATCCTCCGATAACAAAGAGAAAGAAGCTTTCTGAGAAACTTCTTTGTGTTCTGTGAAATCAACTTACAGAGTTACAGCTTTCCCCTCAAGAAGCCTTTCGCTAAGACAGTTCTTGTGGAATTGGCAAAGTGATATTTGGAAGCCCATAGAGGGCTATGGTGAAAAAGGAAATATCCTCAGATGAAATCTGGAAAGAAGCTTTCTGAGAAACTGCTTAGTGTTCTGTTAATTCATCTCACAGAGTTACATCTGTATTTCGTGCACCTCTTTGCTAGCCTTATTTCTGTGGAATCTGAGAACAGATATTTCGGATCGCTTTGAAGACTATAGGGCCAAAGGAAATATCCTCCGATAACAAAGAGAAAGAAGCTTACTGAGAAACTTCTTTGTGTTTTGTGAAATCATCTCACAGAGTTACAGCTTTCCCTTCAAGAAGCCTTTTGCTAAGACAGTTCTTGTGGAATTGGCAAAGTGATATTTGGAAGCCTATAGAGGGCTATGGTGAAAAAGGAAATATCCTCATATGAAATCTGGAAAGAAGCTTTCTGAGAAACTGCTTAGTTTTCTGTTAATTCATCTCACAGAGTTACATCTGTATTTCGTGGATCTCTTTGCTAGCCTTATTTCTGTGGAATCTGAGAACAGATACTTCGGATCCCTTTGAAGACTATAGGGCCAAAGGAAATATCCTCCGATAACAAAGAGAAAGAAGCTTTCTGAGAAACTTCTTTGTGTTCCGTGAAATCATCTCACAGAGTTACACCTTTCCACTAAAGAAGCCTTTCGCTAAGACAGTTCTTGTGGAATTGGCAAAGTGATATTTGGAAGCCCATAGAGGGCTATGGTGAAAAAGGAAATATCCTCAGATGAAATCTGGAAAGAAGCTTTCTGAGAAACTGCTTAGTGTTCTGTTAATTCATCTCACAGAGTTACATCTGTATTTCGTGGATCTCTTTGCTAGCCTTATTTCTGTGGAATCTGAGAACTGATACTTCGGATCCCTTTGAAGACTATAGGGCCAAAGGAAATATCCTCCGATAACAAACAGAAAGAAGCTTTCTGAGAAACTTCTTTGTGTTCCGTGAAATCATCTCACAGAGTTACACCTTTCCACTAAAGAAGCCTTTCACTAAGACAGTTCTTGTGGAATTGGCAAAGTGATATTTGGAAGCCCATAGAGGGCTATGGTGAAAAAGGAAATATCCTCAGATGAAATCTGGAAAGAAGCTTTCTGAGAAACTGCTTAGTGTTCTGTTAATTCATCTCACAGAGTTACATCTGTATTTCGTGGATCTCTTTGCTAGCCTTATTTTTGTGGAATCTGAGAACTGATACTTCGGATCCCTTTGAAGACTATAGGGCCAAAGGAAATATCCTCCGATAACAAAGAGAAAGAAGCTTTCTGAGAAACTTCTTTGTGTTCCGTGAAATCATCTCACAGAGTTACACCTTTCCACTAAAGAAGCCTTTCGCTAAGACAGTTCTTGTGGAATTGGCAAAGTGATATTTGGAAGCCCATAGAGGGCTATGGTGAAAAAGGAAATATCCTCAGATGAAATCTGGAAAGAAGCTTTCTGAGAAACTGCTTAGTGTTCTGTTAATTCATCTCACAGAGTTACATCTGTATTTCGTGGATCTCTTTGCTTGCCTTATTTCTGTGGAATCTGAGAACAGATATTTCGGATCCCTTTGAAGACTATAGGGCCAAAGGAAATATCCTCCGATAACAAAGAGAAAGAAGCTTACTGAAAAACTTCTTTGTGTTCCGTGAAATCATCTCACAGAGTTACAGCTTTCCAGTCAAGAAGCCTTTCGCTAAGACATTTCTTGTGGAATTGGCAAAGTGATATTTCGAAGCCCTTAGAGGGCTATGGTGAAAAAGGAAATATCCTCAGATGAAATCTGGAAAGAAGCTTTCTGAGAAACTGCTTAGTGTTCTGTTAATTCATCTCACAGAGTTACATCTGTATTTCGTGGATCTCTTTGCTAGCCTTATTTCTGTGGAATCTGAGAACAGATATTTCGGATCCCTTTGAAGACTATAGGGCCAAAGGAAATATCCTCCGATAACAAAGAGAAAGAAGCTTTCTTAGAAACTTCTTTGTGTTCCGTGAAATCATCTCACAGAGTTACACCTTTCCACTAAAGAAGCCTTTCGCTAAGACAGTTCTTGTGGAATTGGCAAAGTGATATTTGGAAGCCCATAGAGGGCTATGGTGAAAAAGGAAATATCCTCAGATGAAATCTGGAAAGAAGCTTTCTGAGAAACTGCTTAGTGTTCTGTTAATTCATCTCACAGAGTTACATCTGTATTTCGTGGATCTCTTTGCTAGCCTTATTTCTGTGGAATCTGAGAACAGATATTTCGGATCCCTTTGAAGACTATAGGGCCAAAGGAAATATCCTCCGATAACAAACAGAAAGAAGCTTTCTGAGAAACTACATTGTGTTCTGTGAAATCATCTCACAGAGTTACAGCTTTCCCCTCAAGAAGCCTTTCGCTAAGACAGTTCTTGTACAATTGGCAAAGTGATATTTGGAAGCCCTTAGAGGGCTATGGTGAAAAAGGAAATATCCTCAGATGAAATCTGGAAAGAAGCTTTCTGAGAAACTGCTTAGTGTTCTGTTCATTCATCTCACAGAGTTACATCTGTATTTCGTGGATCTCTTTGCTAGCCTTATTTCTGTGGAATCTGAGAACAGATATTTCGGATCCCTTTGAAGACTATAGGGCCAAAGGAAATATCCTCCGATAACAAAGAGAAAGAAGCTTTCTGAGAAACTTCTTTGTGTTCTGTGAAATCAAATCACAGAGTTACAGTTTTCCCCTCAAGAAGCCTTTCGCTAAGACAGTTCTTGTGGAATTGGCAAAGTGATATTTGGAAGCCCATAGAGGGCTATGGTGAAAAAGGAAATATCCTCAGATGAAATCTGGAAAGAAGCTTTCTGAGAAACTGCTCTGTGATGTGTGACTTCCACTCACAGAGTTATATCTGTATTTCGTGGATCTCTTTGCTAGCCTTATTTCTGTGAATCTGAGAACAGATATTTCGGATCCCTTTGAAGACTATAGGGCCAAAGGAAATATCCTCCGATAACAAAGAGAAAGAAGCTTACTGAGAAACTTCTTTGTGTTCCGTGAAATCATCTCACAGAGTTACAGCTTTCCAGTCAAGAAGCCTTTCGCTAAGACATTTCTTGTGGAATTGGCAAAGTGATATTTCGAAGCCCTTAGAGGGCTATGGTGAAAAAGGAAATATCCTCAGATGAAATCTGGAAAGAAGCTTTCTGAGAAACTGCTTAGTGTTCTGTTAATTCATCTCACAGAGTTACATCTGTATTTCGTGGATCTCTTTGCTAGCCTTATTTCTGTGGAATCTGAGAACAGATACTTCGGATCCCTTTGAAGACTATAGGGCCAAAGGAAATATCCTCCGATAACAAAGAGAAAGAAGCTTTCTTAGAAACTTCTTTGTGTTCCGTGAAATCATCTCACAGAGTTACACCTTTCCACTAAAGAAACCTTTCGCTAAGACAGTTCTTGTGGAATTGGCAAAGTGATATTTGGAAGCCCATAGAGGGCTATGGTGAAAAAGGAAATATCCTCAGATGAAATCTGGAAAGAAGCTTTCTGAGAAACTGCTTAGTGTTCTGTTAATTCATCTCACAGAGTTACATCTGTATTTCGTGGATCTCTTTGCTAGCCTTATTTCTGTGGAATCTGAGAACTGATACTTCGGATCCCTTTGAAGACTATAGGGCCAAAGGAAATATCCTCCGATAACAAAGAGAAAGAAGCTTTCTGAGAAACTTCTTTGTGTTCCGTGAAATCCTCTCACAGAGTTACATCTTTCCACTAAAGAAGCCTTTCGCTAAGACAGTTCTTGTGGAATTGGCAAAGTGATATTTGGAAGCCCATAGAGGGCTATGGTGAAAAAGGAAATATCCTCAGATGAAATCTGGAAAGAAGCTTTCTGAGAAACTGCTTAGTGTTCTGTTAATTCATCTCACAGAGTTACATCTGTATTTCGTGGATCTCTTTGCTAGCCTTATTTCTTTGGAATCTGAGAACAGATATTTCGGATCCCTTTGAAGACTATAGGGCCAAAGGAAATATCCTCCGATAACAAAGAGAAAGAAGCTTTCTGAGAAACTTCTTTGTGTTCTGTGAAATCATCTCACAGAGTTACAGCTTTCCCCTCAAGAAGCCTTTCGCTAAGACAGTTCTTGTGGAATTGGCAAAGTGATATTTGGAAGCCCATAGAGGGCTATGGTGAAAAAGGAAATATCCTCAGATGAAATCTGGAAAGAAGCTTTCTGAGAAACTGCTTAGTGTTCTGTTAATTCATCTCACAGAGTTACATCTGTATTTCGTGGATCCCTTTGCTAGCCTTATTTCTGTGGAATCTGAGAACAGATATTTCGGATCCCTTTGAAGACTATAGGGCCAAAGGAAATATCCTCCGATAACAAACAGAAAGAAGCTTTCTGAGAAACTTCTTTGTGTTCTGTGAAATCATCTCACAGAGTTACAGCTTTCCCCTCAAGAAGCCTTTCGCTAAGACAGTTCTTGTACAATTGGCAAAGTGATATTTGGAAGCCCTTGGAGGGCTATGGTGAAAAAGGAAATATCCTCAGATGAAATCTGGAAAGAAGCTTTCTGAGAAACTGCTTAGTGTTCTGTTCATTCATCTCACAGAGTTACATCTGTATTTCGTGGATCTCTTTGCTAGCCTTATTTCTGTGGAATCTGAGAACAGATATTTCGGATCCCTTTGAAGAATATAGGGCCAAAGGAAATATCCTCCGATAACAAAGAGAAAGAAGCTTTCTGAGAAACTTCTTTGTGTTCTGTGAAATCAACTCTCAGAGTTACAGTTTTCCCCTCAAGAAGCCTTTCGCTAAGACAGTTCTTGTGGAATTGGCAAAGTGATATTTGGAAGCCCATAGAGGGCTATGGTGAAAAAGGAAATATCCTCAGATGAAATCTGGAAAGAAGCTTTCTGAGAAACTGCTTAGTGTTCTGTTAATTCATCTCACAGAGTTACATCTGTATTTCGTGGATCTCTTTGCTAGCCTTATTTCTTTGGAATCTGAGAACAGATATTTCGGATCCCTTTGAAGACTATAGGGCCAAAGGAAATATCCTCCGATAACAAAGAGAAAGAAGCTTTCTGAGAAACTTCTTTGTGTTCTGTGAAATCATCTCACAGAGTTACAGCTTTCCCCTCAAGAAGCCTTTCGCTAAGACAGTTCTTGTGGAATTGGCAAAGTGATATTTGGAAGCCCATAGAGGGCTATGTTGAAAAAGGAAATATCCTCAGATGAAATCTGGAAAGAAGCTTTCTGAGAAACTGCTCTGTGATGTGTGACTTCCACTCACAGAGTTATATCTGTATTTCGTGGATCTCTTTGCTAGCCTTATTTCTGTGGAATCTGAGAACAGATATTTCGGATCCCTTTGAAGACTATAGGGCCAAAGGAAATATCCTCCGATAACAAAGAGAAAGAAGCTTTCTGAGAAACTTCTTTGTGTTCTGTGAAATCATCTCACAGAGTTACAGTTTTCCCCTCAAGAAGCCTTTCGCTAAGACAGTTCTTGTGGAATTGGCAAAGTGATATTTGGAAGCCCATAGAGGGCTGTGGTGAAAAAGGAAATATCCTCAGATGAAATCTGGAAAGAAGCTTTCTGAGAAACTGCTTAGTGTTCTGTTAATTCATCTCACAGAGTTACATCTGTATTTCGTGCACCTCTTTGCTAGCCTTATTTCTGTGGAATCTGAGAACAGATATTTCGGATCCCTTTGAAGACTATAGGGCCAAAGGAAATATCCTCCGATAACAAAGAGAAAGAAGCTTACTGAGAAACTTCTTTGTGTTTTGTGAAATCATCTCACAGAGTTACAGCTTTCTCTTCAAGAAGCCTTTTGCTAAGACAGTTCTTGTGGAATTGGCAAAGTGATATTTGGAAGCCCATAGAGGGCTATGGTAAAAAAGGAAATATCCTAATATGAAATCTGGAAAGAAGCTTTCTGAGAAACTGCTTAGTGTTCTGTTAATTCATCTCACAGAGTTACATCTCTATTTCGTGGATCTCTTTGCTAGCCTTATTTCTGTGGAATCTGAGAACAGATATTTCGGATCCCTTTGAAGACTATAGGGCCAAAGGAAATATCCTCCGATAACAAACAGAAAGAAGCTTTCTGAGAAACGTATTTGTGTTCTGTGAAATCATCTCACAGAGTTACAGCTTTCCCCTCAAGAAGCCTTTCGCTAAGACAGTTCTTGTGGAATTGGCAAAGTGATATTTGGAAGCCCATAGAGGGCTATGGTGAAAAAGGAAATATCCTCAGATGAAATCTGGAAAGAAGCTTTCTGAGAAACTGCTTAGTGTTCTGTTAATTCATCTCACAGAGTTACATCTGTATTTCCTGCATCTCTTTGCTAGCCTTATTTGTGTGGAATCTGAGAACAGATATTTCGGATCCCTTTGAAGACTATAGGGCCAAAGGAAATATCCTCCGATAACAAAGAGAAAGAAGCTTACTGAGAAACTTCTTTGTGTTTTGTGAAATCATGTCACAGAGTTACAGCTTTCCCTTCAAGAAGCCTTTCGCTAAGACAGTTCTTGTGGATTTGGCAAAGTGATATTTGGAAGCCCATAGAGGGCTATGGTAAAAAAGGAAATATCCTCATATGAAATCTGGAAAGAAGCTTTCTGAGAAACTGCTTAGTGTTCTGTTAATTCATCTCACAGAGTTACATCTGTATTTCGTGGATCTCTTTGCTAGCCTTATTTCTGTGGAATCTGAGAACAGATACTTCGGATCCCTTTGAAGACTATAGGGCCAAAGGAAATATCCTCCGATAACAAAGAGAAAGAAGCTTTCTGAGAAACTTCTTTGTGTTCCGTGAAATCATCTCACAGAGTTACACCTTTCCACTAAAGAAGCCTTTCGCTAAGACAGTTCTTGTGGAATTGGCAAAGTGATATTTGGAAGCCCATAGAGGGCTATGGTGAAAAAGGAAATATCCTCAGATGAAATCTGGAAAGAAGCTTTCTGAGAAACTGCTTAGTGTTCTGTTAATTCATCTCACAGAGTTACATCTGTATTTCGTGGATCTCTTTGCTAGCCTTATTTCTGTGGAATCTGAGAACTGATACTTCGGATCCCTTTGAAGACTATAGGGCCAAAGGAAATATCCTCCGATAACAAAGAGAAAGAAGCTTTCTGAGAAACTTCTTTGTGTTCTGTGAAATCATCTCACAGAGTTACACCTTTCCACTAAAGAAGCCTTTCGCTAAGACATTTCTTGTGGAATTGGCAAAGTGATATTTGGAAGCCCATAGAGGGCTATGGTGAAAAAGGAAATATCCTCAGATGAAATCTGGAAAGAAGCTTTCTGAGAAACTGCTTAGTGTTCTGTTAATTCATCTCACAGAGTTACATCTGTATTTCGTGGATCTCTTTGCTAGCCTTATTTCTTTGGAATCTGAGAACAGATATTTCGGATCCCTTTGAAGACTATAGGGCCAAAGGAAATATCCTCCGATAACAAAGAGAAAGAAGCTTTCTGAGAAACTTCTTTGTGTTCTGTGAAATCATCTCACAGAGTTACAGCTTTCCCCTCAAGAAGCCTTTCGCTAAGACAGTTCTTGTGGAATTGGCAAAGTGATATTTGGAAGCCCATAGAGGGCTATGGTGAAAAAGGAAATATCCTCAGATGAAATCTGGAAATAAGCTTTCTGAGAAACTGCTCTGTGATGTGTGACTTCCACTCACAGAGTTACATCTGTATTTCGTGGATCTCTTTGCTAGCCTTATTTCTGTGGAATCTGAGAACAGATATTTCGGATCCCTTTGAAGACTATAGGGCCAAAGGAAATATCCTTCGATAACAAAGAGAAAGAAGCTTTCTGAGATACTTCTTTGTGTTCCGTGAAATCATCTCACAGAGTTACAGCTTTCCAGTCAAGAAGCCTTTCGCTAAGACATTTCTTGTGGAATTGGCAAAGTGATATTTGGAAGCCCTTAGAGGGCTATGGTGAAAAAGGAAATATCCTCAGATGAAATCTGGAAAGAAGCTTTCTGAGAAACTGCTTAGTGTTCTGTTAATTCATCTCACAGAGTTACATCTGTATTTCGTGGATCCCTTTGCTAGCCTTATTTCTGTGGAATCTGAGAACAGATATTTCGGATCCCTTTGAAGACTATAGGGCCAAAGGAAATATCCTCCGATAACAAACAGAAAGAAGCTTTCTGAGAAACTTCTTTGTGTTCTGTGAAATCATCTCACAGAGTTACAGCTTTCCCCTCAAGAAGCCTTTCGCTAAGACAGTTCTTGTACAATTGGCAAAGTGATATTTGGAAGCCCTTAGAGGGCTATGGAGAAAAAGGAAATATCCTCAGATGAAATCTGGAAAGAAGCTTTCTGAGAAACTGCTTAGTGTTCTGTTCATTCATCTCACAGAGTTACATCTGTATTTCGTGGATCTCTTTGCTAGCCTTATTTCTGTGGAATCTGAGAACAGATATTTCGGATCCCTTTGAAGACTATAGGGCCAAAGGAAATATCCTCCGATAACAAAGAGAAAGAAGCTTTCTGAGAAACTTCTTTGTGTTCTGTGAAATCAACTCACAGAGTTACAGTTTTCCCCTCAAGAAGCCTTTCGCTAAGACAGTTCTTGTGGAATTGGCAAAGTGATATTTGGAAGCCCATAGAGGGCTATGGTGAAAAAGGAAATATCCTCAGATGAAATCTGGAAAGAAGCTTTCTGAGAAACTGCTTAGTGTTCTGTTAATTCATCTCACAGAGTTACATCTGTATTTCGTGGATCTCTTTGCTAGCCTTATTTCTTTGGAATCTGAGAACAGATATTTCGGATCCCTTTGAAGACTATAGGGCCAAAGGAAATATCCTCCGATAACAAAGAGAAAGAAGCTTTCTGAGAAACTTCTTTGTGTTCTGTGAAATCATCTCACAGAGTTACAGCTTTCCCCTCAAGAAGCCTTTCGCTAAGACAGTTCTTGTGGAATTGGCAAAGTGATATTTGGAAGCCCATAGAGGGCTATGGTGAAAAAGGAAATATCCTCAGATGAAATCTGGAAAGAAGCTTTCTGAGAAACTGCTCTGTGATGTGTGACTTCCACTCACAGAGTTATATCTGTATTTCGTGGATCTCTTTGCTAGCCTTATTTCTGTGGAATCTGAGAACAGATATTTCGGATCCCTTTGAAGACTATAGGGCCAAAGGAAATATCCTCCGATAACAAAGAGAAAGAAGCTTTCTGAGAAACTTCTTTGTATTCTGTGAAATCATCTCACAGAGTTACAGTTTTCCCCTTAAGAAGCCTTTCGCTAAGACAGTTCTTGTGGAATTGGCAAAGTGATATTTGGAAGCCCATAGAGGGCTATGGTGAAAAAGGAAATATCCTCAGATGAAATCTGGAAAGAAGCTTTCTGAGAAACTGCTTAGTGTTCTGTTAATTCATCTCACAGAGTTACATCTGTATTTCGTGCACCTCTTTGCTAGCCTTATTTCTGTGGAATCTGAGAACAGATATTTCGGATCCCTTTGAAGACTATAGGGCCAAAGGAAATATCCTCCGATAACAAAGAGAAAGAAGCTTACTGAGAAACTTCTTTGTGTTTTGTGAAATCATCTCACAGAGTTACAGCTTTCCCTTCAAGAAGCCTTTTGCTAAGACAGTTCTTGTGGAATTGGCAAAGTGATATTTGGAAGCCCATAGAGGGCTATGGTAAAAAAGGAAATATCCTCAGATGAAATCTGGAAAGAAGCTTTCTGAGAAACTGCTTAGTGTTCTGTTAATTCATCTCACAGAGTTACATCTGTATTTCGTGGATCTCTTTGCTAGCCTTATTTCTGTGGAATCTGAGAACAGATATTTCGGATCCCTTTGAAGACTATAGGGCCAAAGGAAATATCCTCCGATAACAAAGAGAAAGAAGCTTTCTGAGAAACTTCTTTGTGTTCCGTGAAATCATCTCACAGAGTTACACCTTTCCACTAAAGAAGCCTTTCGCTAAGACAGTTCTTTTGGAATTGGCAAAGTGATATTTGGAAGCCCATAGAGGGCTATGGTGAAAAAGGAAATATCCTCAGATGAAATCTGGAAAGAAGCTTTATGAGAAACTGCTTAGTTTTCTGTTAATTCATCTCACAGAGTTACATCTGTATTTCGTGGATCTCTTTGCTAGCCTTATTTCTGTGGAATCTGAGAACTGATACTTCGGATCCCTTTGAAGCCTATAGGGCCAAAGGAAATATCCTCCGATAACAAAGAGAAAGAAGCTTTCTGAGAAACTTCTTTGTGTTCCGTGAAATCATCTCACAGAGTTACACCTTTCCACTAAAGAAGCCTTTCGCTAAGACAGTTCTTGTGGAATTGGCAAAGTGATATTTGGAAGCCCATAGAGGGCTATGGTGAAAAAGGAAATATCCTCAGATGAAATCTGGAAAGAAGCTTTCTGAGAAACTGCTCTGTGATGTGTGACTTCGACTCACAGAGTTACATCTGTATTTCGTGGATCTCTTTGCTAGCCTTATTTCTGTGGAATCTGAGAACAGATATTTCGGATCCCTTTGAAGACTATAGGGCCAAAGGAAATATCCTCCGATAACAAAGACAAAGAAGCTTTCTGAGAAACTTCTTTGTGTTCTGTGAAATCATCTCACAGAGTTACAGCTTTCCCCTCAAGAAGCCTTTCGCTAAGACAGTTCTTGTGGAATTGGCAAAGTGATATTTGGAAGCCCATAGAGGGCTATGGTGAAAAAGGAAATATCCTCAGATGAAATCTGGAAAGAAGCTTTCTGAGAAACTGCTTAGTGTTCTGTTAATTCATCTCACAGAGTTACATCTGTATTTCGTGGATCTCTTTGCTAGCCTTATTTCTGTGGAATCTGAGAACAGATATTTCGGATCCCTTTGAAGACTATAGGGCCAAAGGAAATATCCTCCGATAACAAACAGAAAGAAGCTTTCTGAGAAACTTTTTTGTGTTCTGTGAAATCATCTCACAGAGTTACAGCTTTCCCCTCAAGAAGCCTTTCGCTAAGACAGTTCTTGTACAATTGGCAAAGTGATATTTGGAAGCCCTTAGAGGGCTATGGTGAAAAAGGAAATATCCACAGATGAAATCTGGAAAGAAGCTTTCTGAGAAACTGCTTAGTGTTCTGTTAATTCATCTCACAGAGTTACATCTGTATTTCGTGGATCTCTTTGCTTGCCTTATTTCTGTGGAATCTGAGAACAGATATTTCGGATCCCTTTGAAGACTATAGGGCCAAAGGAAATATCCTCCGATAACAAAGAGAAAGAAGCTTTCTGAGAAACTTCTTTGTGTTCTGTGAAATCAACTAACAGAGTTACAGTTTTCCCCTCAAGAAGCCTTTCGCTAAGACAGTTCTTGTGGAATTGGCAAAGTGATATTTGGAAGCCCATAGAGGGCTATGGTGAAAAAGGAACTATCCTCAGATGAAATCTGGAAAGAAGCTTTCTGAGAAACTGCTCTGTGATGTTTGACTTCCACTCACAGAGTTATATCTGTATTTCGTGGATCTCTTTGCTAGCCTTATTTCTGTGGAATCTGAGAACAGATATTTCGGATCCCTTTGAAGACTATAGGGCCAAAGGAAATATCCTCCGATAACAAAGAGAAAGAAGCTTTCTGAGAAACTTCTTTGTGTTCTGTGAAATCAACTTACAGAGTTACAGCTTTCCCCTCAAGAAGCCTTTCGCTAAGACAGTTCTTGTGGAATTGGCAAAGTGATATTTGGAAGCCCATAGAGGGCTATGGTGAAAAAGGAAATATCCTCAGATGAAATCTGGAAAGAAGCTTTCTGAGAAACTGCTTAGTGTTCTGTTAATTCATCTCACAGAGTTACATCTGTATTTCGTGCACCTCTTTGCTAGCCTTATTTCTGTGGAATCTGAGAACAGATATTTCGGATCGCTTTGAAGACTATAGGGCCAAAGGAAATATCCTCCGATAACAAAGAGAAAGAAGCTTACTGAGAAACTTCTTTGTGTTTTGTGAAATCATCTCACAGAGTTACAGCTTTTCACTAAAGAAGCCTTTTGCTAAGACAGTTCTTGTGGAATTGGCAAAGTGATATTTGGAAGCCCTTAGAGGGCTATGGTGAAAAAGGAAATATCCTCATATGAAATCTGGAAAGAAGCTTTCTGAGAAACTGCTTAGTGTTCTGTTAATTCATCTCACAGAGTTACATCTGTATTTCGTGGATCTCTTTGCCAGCCTTATTTCTGTGGAATCTGAGAACAGATACTTCGGATCCCTTTGAAGACTATAGGGCCAAAGGAAATATCCTCCGATAACAAAGAGAAAGAAGCTTTCTGAGAAACTTCTTTGTGTTCCGTGAAATCATCTCACAGAGTTACACCTTTCCACTAAAGAAGCCTTTCGCTAAGACAGTTCTTGTGGAATTGGCAAAGTGATATTTGGAAGCCCATAGAGGGCTATGGTGAAAAAGGAAATATCCTCAGATGAAATCTGGAAAGAAGCTTTCTGAGAAACTGCTTAGTGTTCTGTTAATTCATCTCACCGAGTTACATCTGTATTTCGTGGATCTCTTTGCTAGCCTTATTTCTGTGGAATCTGAGAACTGATACTTCGGATCCCTTTGAAGACTATAGGGCCAAAGGAAATATCCTCCGATAACAAAGAGAAAGAAGCTTTCTGAGAAACTTCTTTGTGTTCCGTGAAATCATCTCACAGAGTTACACCTTTCCACTAAAGAAGCCTTTCGCTAAGACAGTTCTTGTGGAATTGGCAAAGTGATATTTGGAAGCCCATAGAGGGCTATGGTGAAAAAGGAAATATCCTCAGATGAAATCTGGAAAGAAGCTTTCTGAGAAACTGCTTAGTGTTCTGTTAATTCATCTCACAGAGTTACATCTGTATTTCGTGGATCTCTTTGCTAGCCTTATTTCTGTGGAATCTGAGAACTGATACTTCGGATCCCTTTGAAGACTATAGGGCCAAAGGAAATATCCTCCGATAACAAAGAGAAAGAAGCTTTCTTAGAAACTTCTTTGTGTTCCGTGAAATCATCTCACAGAGTTACAGCTTTCCAGTCAAGAAGCCTTTCGCTAAGACATTTCTTGTGGAATTGGCAAAGTGATATTTCGAAGCCCTTAGAGGGCTATGGTGAAAAAGGAAATATCCTCAGATGAAATCTGGAAAGAAGCTTTCTGAGAAACTGCTTAGTGTTCTGTTAATTCATCTCACAGAGTTACATCTGTATTTCGTGGATCTCTTTGCTAGCCTTATTTCTGTGGAATCTGAGAACAGATATTTCGGATCCCTTTGAAGACTATAGGGCCAAAGGAAATATCCTCCGATAACAAAGAGAAAGAAGCTTACTGAGAAACTTCTTTGTGTTTTGTGAAATCATCTCACAGAGTTACAGCTTTCCCTTCAAGAAGCCTTTTGCTAAGACAGTTCTTGTGGAATTGGCAAAGTGATATTTGGAAGCCCATAGAGGGCTATGGTAAAAAAGGAAATATCCTCAGATGAAATCTGGAAAGAAGCTTTCTGAGAAACTGCTTAGTGTTCTGTTAATTCATCTCACAGAGTTACATCTGTATTTCGTGGATCTCTTTGCTAGCCTTATTTCTGTGGAATCTGAGAACAGATATTTCGGATCCCTTTGAAGACTATAGGGCCAAAGGAAATATCCTCCGATAACAAAGAGAAAGAAGCTTTCTGAGAAACTTCTTTGTGTTCCGTGAAATCATCTCACAGAGTTACACCTTTCCACTAAAGAAGCCTTTCGCTAAGACAGTTCTTTTGGAATTGGCAAAGTGATATTTGGAAGCCCATAGAGGGCTATGGTGAAAAAGGAAATATCCTCAGATGAAATCTGGAAAGAAGCTTTATGAGAAACTGCTTAGTTTTCTGTTAATTCATCTCACAGAGTTACATCTGTATTTCGTGGATCTCTTTGCTAGCCTTATTTCTGTGGAATCTGAGAACTGATACTTCGGATCCCTTTGAAGCCTATAGGGCCAAAGGAAATATCCTCCGATAACAAAGAGAAAGAAGCTTTCTGAGAAACTTCTTTGTGTTCCGTGAAATCATCTCACAGAGTTACACCTTTCCACTAAAGAAGCCTTTCGCTAAGACAGTTCTTGTGGAATTGGCAAAGTGATATTTGGAAGCCCATAGAGGGCTATGGTGAAAAAGGAAATATCCTCAGATGAAATCTGGAAAGAAGCTTTCTGAGAAACTGCTCTGTGATGTGTGACTTCGACTCACAGAGTTACATCTGTATTTCGTGGATCTCTTTGCTAGCCTTATTTCTGTGGAATCTGAGAACAGATATTTCGGATCCCTTTGAAGACTATAGGGCCAAAGGAAATATCCTCCGATAACAAAGACAAAGAAGCTTTCTGAGAAACTTCTTTGTGTTCTGTGAAATCATCTCACAGAGTTACAGCTTTCCCCTCAAGAAGCCTTTCGCTAAGACAGTTCTTGTGGAATTGGCAAAGTGATATTTGGAAGCCCATAGAGGGCTATGGTGAAAAAGGAAATATCCTCAGATGAAATCTGGAAAGAAGCTTTCTGAGAAACTGCTTAGTGTTCTGTTAATTCATCTCACAGAGTTACATCTGTATTTCGTGGATCTCTTTGCTAGCCTTATTTCTGTGGAATCTGAGAACAGATATTTCGGATCCCTTTGAAGACTATAGGGCCAAAGGAAATATCCTCCGATAACAAACAGAAAGAAGCTTTCTGAGAAACTTTTTTGTGTTCTGTGAAATCATCTCACAGAGTTACAGCTTTCCCCTCAAGAAGCCTTTCGCTAAGACAGTTCTTGTACAATTGGCAAAGTGATATTTGGAAGCCCTTAGAGGGCTATGGTGAAAAAGGAAATATCCACAGATGAAATCTGGAAAGAAGCTTTCTGAGAAACTGCTTAGTGTTCTGTTAATTCATCTCACAGAGTTACATCTGTATTTCGTGGATCTCTTTGCTTGCCTTATTTCTGTGGAATCTGAGAACAGATATTTCGGATCCCTTTGAAGACTATAGGGCCAAAGGAAATATCCTCCGATAACAAAGAGAAAGAAGCTTTCTGAGAAACTTCTTTGTGTTCTGTGAAATCAACTAACAGAGTTACAGTTTTCCCCTCAAGAAGCCTTTCGCTAAGACAGTTCTTGTGGAATTGGCAAAGTGATATTTGGAAGCCCATAGAGGGCTATGGTGAAAAAGGAACTATCCTCAGATGAAATCTGGAAAGAAGCTTTCTGAGAAACTGCTCTGTGATGTTTGACTTCCACTCACAGAGTTATATCTGTATTTCGTGGATCTCTTTGCTAGCCTTATTTCTGTGGAATCTGAGAACAGATATTTCGGATCCCTTTGAAGACTATAGGGCCAAAGGAAATATCCTCCGATAACAAAGAGAAAGAAGCTTTCTGAGAAACTTCTTTGTGTTCTGTGAAATCAACTTACAGAGTTACAGCTTTCCCCTCAAGAAGCCTTTCGCTAAGACAGTTCTTGTGGAATTGGCAAAGTGATATTTGGAAGCCCATAGAGGGCTATGGTGAAAAAGGAAATATCCTCAGATGAAATCTGGAAAGAAGCTTTCTGAGAAACTGCTTAGTGTTCTGTTAATTCATCTCACAGAGTTACATCTGTATTTCGTGCACCTCTTTGCTAGCCTTATTTCTGTGGAATCTGAGAACAGATATTTCGGATCGCTTTGAAGACTATAGGGCCAAAGGAAATATCCTCCGATAACAAAGAGAAAGAAGCTTACTGAGAAACTTCTTTGTGTTTTGTGAAATCATCTCACAGAGTTACAGCTTTTCACTAAAGAAGCCTTTTGCTAAGACAGTTCTTGTGGAATTGGCAAAGTGATATTTGGAAGCCCTTAGAGGGCTATGGTGAAAAAGGAAATATCCTCATATGAAATCTGGAAAGAAGCTTTCTGAGAAACTGCTTAGTGTTCTGTTAATTCATCTCACAGAGTTACATCTGTATTTCGTGGATCTCTTTGCCAGCCTTATTTCTGTGGAATCTGAGAACAGATACTTCGGATCCCTTTGAAGACTATAGGGCCAAAGGAAATATCCTCCGATAACAAAGAGAAAGAAGCTTTCTGAGAAACTTCTTTGTGTTCCGTGAAATCATCTCACAGAGTTACACCTTTCCACTAAAGAAGCCTTTCGCTAAGACAGTTCTTGTGGAATTGGCAAAGTGATATTTGGAAGCCCATAGAGGGCTATGGTGAAAAAGGAAATATCCTCAGATGAAATCTGGAAAGAAGCTTTCTGAGAAACTGCTTAGTGTTCTGTTAATTCATCTCACCGAGTTACATCTGTATTTCGTGGATCTCTTTGCTAGCCTTATTTCTGTGGAATCTGAGAACTGATACTTCGGATCCCTTTGAAGACTATAGGGCCAAAGGAAATATCCTCCGATAACAAAGAGAAAGAAGCTTTCTGAGAAACTTCTTTGTGTTCCGTGAAATCATCTCACAGAGTTACACCTTTCCACTAAAGAAGCCTTTCGCTAAGACAGTTCTTGTGGAATTGGCAAAGTGATATTTGGAAGCCCATAGAGGGCTATGGTGAAAAAGGAAATATCCTCAGATGAAATCTGGAAAGAAGCTTTCTGAGAAACTGCTTAGTGTTCTGTTAATTCATCTCACAGAGTTACATCTGTATTTCGTGGATCTCTTTGCTAGCCTTATTTCTGTGGAATCTGAGAACTGATACTTCGGATCCCTTTGAAGACTATAGGGCCAAAGGAAATATCCTCCGATAACAAAGAGAAAGAAGCTTTCTTAGAAACTTCTTTGTGTTCCGTGAAATCATCTCACAGAGTTACAGCTTTCCAGTCAAGAAGCCTTTCGCTAAGACATTTCTTGTGGAATTGGCAAAGTGATATTTCGAAGCCCTTAGAGGGCTATGGTGAAAAAGGAAATATCCTCAGATGAAATCTGGAAAGAAGCTTTCTGAGAAACTGCTTAGTGTTCTGTTAATTCATCTCACAGAGTTACATCTGTATTTCGTGGATCTCTTTGCTAGCCTTATTTCTGTGGAATCTGAGAACAGATATTTCGGATCCCTTTGAAGACTATAGGGCCAAAGGAAATATCCTCCGATAACAAAGAGAAAGAAGCTTTCTTAGAAACTTCTTTGTGTTCCGTGAAATCATCTCACAGAGTTACACCTTTCCACTAAAGAAGCCTTTCGCTAAGACAGTTCTTGTGGAATTGTCAAAGTGATATTTGGAAGCCCATAGAGGGCTATGGTGAAAAAGGAAATATCCTCAGATGAAATCTGGAAAGAAGCTTTCTGAGAAACTGCTTAGTGTTCTGTTAATTCATCTCACAGAGTTACATCTGTATTTCGTGGATCTCTTTGCTAGCCTTATTTCTGTGGAATCTGAGAACTGATACTTCGGATCCCTTTGAAGACTATAGGGCCAAAGGAAATATCCTCCGATAACAAAGAGAAAGAAGCTTTCTGAGAAACTTCTTTGTGTTCCGTGAAATCATCTCACAGAGTTACACCTTTCCACTAAAGAAGCCTTTCGCTAAGACAGTTCTTGTGGAATTGGCAAAGTGATATTTGGAAGCCCATAGAGGGCTATGGTGAAAAAGGAAATATCCTCAGATGAAATCTGGAAAGAAGCTTTCTGAGAAACTGCTTAGTGTTCTGTTAATTCATCTCACAGAGTTACATCTGTATTTCGTGGATCTCTTTGCTAGCCTTATTTCTGTGGAATCTGAGAACAGATATTTCGGATCCCTTTGAAGACTATAGGGCCAAAGGAAATATCCTCCTATAACAAAGAGAAAGAAGCTTACTGAGAAACTTCTTTGTGTTCCGTGAAATCATCTCACAGAGTTACAGCTTTCCAGTCAAGAAGCCTTTCGCTAAGACATTTCTTGTGGAATTGGCAAAGTGATATTTGGAAGCCCTTAGAGGGCTATGGTGAAAAAGGAAATATCCTCAGATGAAATCTGGAAAGAAGCTTTCTGAGAAACTGCTTAGTGTTCTGTTAATTCATCTCACAGAGTTACATCTGTATTTCGTGGATCTCTTTGCTAGCCTTATTTCTGTGGAATCTGAGAACAGATACTTCGGATCCCTTTGAAGACTATAGGGCCAAAGGAAATATCCTCCGATAACAAAGAGAAAGAAGCTTTCTGAGAAACTTCTTTGTGTTCCGTGAAATCATCTCACAGAGTTACACCTTTCCACTAAAGAAACCTTTCGCTAAGACAGTTCTTGTGGAATTGGCAAAGTGATATTTGGAAGCCCATAGAGGGCTATGGTGAAAAAGGAAATATCCTCAGATGAAATCTGGAAAGAAGCTTTCTGAGAAACTGCTTAGTGTTCTGTTAATTCATCTCACAGAGTTACATCTGTATTTCGTGGATCTCTTTGCTAGCCTTATTTCTGTGGAATCTGAGAACTGATACTTCGGATCCCTTTGAAGACTATAGGGCCAAAGGAAATATCCTCCGATCACAAAGAGAAAGAAGCTTTCTGAGAAACTTCTTTGTGTTCCGTGAAATCCTCTCACAGAGTTACACCTTTCCACTAAAGAAGCCTTTCGCTAAGACAGTTCTTGTGGAATTGGCAAAGTGATATTTGGAAGCCCATAGAGGGCTATGGTGAAAAAGGAAATATCCTCAGATGAAATCTGGAAAGAAGCTTTCTGAGAAACTGCTTAGTGTTCTGTTAATTCATCTCACAGAGTTACATCTGTATTTCGTGGATCTCTTTGCTAGCCTTATTTCTTTGGAATCTGAGAACAGATATTTCGGATCCCTTTGAAGACTACAGGGCCAAAGGAAATATCCTCCGATAACAAAGAGAAAGAAGCTTTCTGAGAAACTTCTTTGTGTTTTGTGAAATCATCTCACAGAGTTACAGCTTTCCCCTCAAGAAGCCTTTCGCTAAGACAGTTCTTGTGGAATTGGCAAAGTGATATTTGGAAGCCCATAGAGGGCTATGGTGAAAAAGGAAATATCCTCAGATGAAATCTGGAAAGAAGCTTTCTGAGAAACTGCTTAGTGTTCTGTTAATTCATCTCACAGAGTTACATCTGTATTTCGTGGATCTCTTTGCTAGCCTTATTTCTTTGGAATCTGAGAACAGATATTTCGGATCCCTTTGAAGACTATAGGGCCAAAGGAAATATCCTCCGATAACAAAGAGAAAGAAGCTTTCTGAGAAACTTCTTTGTGTTCTGTGAAATCATCTCACAGAGTTACAGCTTTCCCCTCAAGAAGCCTTTCGCTAAGACAGTTCTTGTGGAATTGGCAAAGTGATATTTGGAAGCCCATAGAGGGCTATGGTGAAAAAGGAAATATCCTCAGATGAAATCTGGAAATAAGCTTTCTGAGAAACTGCTCTGTGATGTGTGACTTCCACTCACAGAGTTACATCTGTATTTCGTGGATCTCTTTGCTAGCCTTATTTCTGTGGAATCTGAGAACAGATATTTCGGATCCCTTTGAAGACTATAGGGCCAAAGGAAATATCCTTCGATAACAAAGAGAAAGAAGCTTTCTGAGATACTTCTTTGTGTTCCGTGAAATCATCTCACAGAGTTACAGCTTTCCAGTCAAGAAGCCTTTCGCTAAGACATTTCTTGTGGAATTGGCAAAGTGATATTTGGAAGCCCTTAGAGGGCTATGGTGAAAAAGGAAATATCCTCAGATGAAATCTGGAAAGAAGCTTTCTGAGAAACTGCTTAGTGTTCTGTTAATTCATCTCACAGAGTTACATCTGTATTTCGTGGATCCCTTTGCTAGCCTTATTTCTGTGGAATCTGAGAACAGATATTTCGGATCCCTTTGAAGACTATAGGGCCAAAGGAAATATCCTCCGATAACAAACAGAAAGAAGCTTTCTGAGAAACTTCTTTGTGTTTTGTGAAATCATCTCACAGAGTTACAGCTTTCCCCTCAAGAAGCCTTTCGCTAAGACAGTTCTTGTACAATTGGCAAAGTGATATTTGGAAGCCCTTAGAGGGCTATGGTGAAAAAGGAAATATCCTCAGATGAAATCTGGAAAGAAGCTTTCTGAGAAACTGCTTAGTGTTCTGTTCATTCATCTCACAGAGTTACATCTGTATTTCGTGGATCTCTTTGCTAGCCTTATTTCTGTGGAATCTGAGAACAGATATTTCGGATCCCTTTGAAGACTATAGGGCCAAAGGAAATATCCTCCGATAACAAAGAGAAAGAAGCTTTCTGAGAAACTTCTTTGTGTTCTGTGAAATCAACTCTCAGAGTTACAGTTTTCCCCTCAAGAAGCCTTTCGCTAAGACAGTTCTTGTGGAATTGGCAAAGTGATATTTGGAAGCCAATAGAGGGCTATGGTGAAAAAGGAAATATCCTCAGATGAAATCTGGAAAGAAGCTTTCTGAGAAACTGCTTAGTGTTCTGTTAATTCATCTCACAGAGTTACATCTGTATTTCGTGGATCTCTTTGCTAGCCTTATTTCTGTGGAATCTGAGAACAGATATTTCGGATCCCTTTGAAGACTATAGGGCCAAAGGAAATATCCTCCGATAACAAAGAGAAAGAAGCTTTCTGAGAAACTTCCTTGTGTTCTGTGAAATCATCTCACAGAGTTACAGCTTTCCCCTCAAGAAGCCTTTCGCTAAGACAGTTCTTGTGGAATTGGCAAAGTGATATTTGGAAGCCCATAGAGGGTTATGGTGAAAAAGGAAATATCCTCAGATGAAATCTGGAAAGAAGCTTTCTGAGAAACTGCTTAGTGTTCTGTTAATTCATCTCACAGAGTTACATCTGTATTTCCTGCATCTCTTTGCTAGCCTTATTTCTGTGGAATCTGAGAACAGATATTTCGGATCCCTTTGAAGACTATAGGGCCAAAGGAAATATCCTCCGATAACAAAGAGAAAGAAGCTTACTGAGAAACTTCTTTGTGTTTTGTGAAATCATGTCACAGAGTTACAGCTTTCCCTTCAAGAAGCCTTTCGCTAAGACAGTTCTTGTGGAATTGGCAAAGTGATATTTGGAAGCCCATAGAGGGCTATGGTAAAAAAGGAAATATCCTCATATGAAATCTGGAAAGAAGCTTTCTGAGAAACTGCTTAGTGGTCTGTTAATTCATCTCACAGAGTTACATCTGTATTTCGTGGATCTCTTTGCTAGCCTTATTTCTGTGGAATCTGAGAACAGATACTTCGGATCCCTTTGAAGACTATAGGGCCAAAGGAAATATCCTCCGATGACAAAGAGAAAGAAGCTTTCTGAGAAACTTCTTTGTGTTCCGTGAAATCATCTCACAGAGTTACACCTTTCCACTAAAGAAGCCTTTCGCTAAGACAGTTCTTGTGGAATTGGCAAAGTGATATTTGGAAGCCCATAGAGGGCTATGGTGAAAAAGGAAATATCCTCAGATGAAATCTGGAAAGAAGCTTTCTGAGAAACTGCTTAGTGTTCTGTTAATTCATCTCACAGAGTTACATCTGTATTTCGTGGATCTCTTTGCTAGCCTTATTTCTGTGGAATCTGAGAACTGATACTTCGGATCCCTTTGAAGACTATAGGGCCAAAGGAAATATCCTCCGATAACAAAGAGAAAGAAGCTTTCTGAGAAACTTCTTTGTGTTCCGTGAAATCATCTCACAGAGTTACACCTTTCCACTAAAGAAGCCTTTCGCTAAGACAGTTCTTGTGGAATTGGCAAAGTGATATTTGGAAGCCCATAGAGGGCTATGGTGAAAAAGGAAATATCCTCAGATGAAATCTGGAAAGAAGCTTTCTGAGAAACTGCTTAGTGTTCTGTTAATTCATCTCACAGAGTTACATCTGTATTTCGTGGATCTCTTTGCTAGCCTTATTTCTTTGGAATCTGAGAACAGATATTTCGGATCCCTTTGAAGACTATAGGGCCAAAGGAAATATCCTCCGATAACAAAGAGAAAGAAGCTTTCTGAGAAACTTCTTTGTGTTCTGTGAAATCATCTCACAGAGTTACAGCTTTCCCCTCAAGAAGCCTTTCGCTAAGACAGTTCTTGTGGAATTGGCAAAGTGATATTTGGAAGCCCATAGAGGGCTATGGTGAAAAAGGAAATATCCTCAGATGAAATCTGGAAATAAGCTTTCTGAGAAACTGCTCTGTGATGTGTGACTTCCACTCACAGAGTTACATCTGTATTTCGTGGATCTCTTTGCTAGCCTTATTTCTGTGGAATCTGAGAACAGATATTTCGGATCCCTTTGAAGACTATAGGGCCAAAGGAAATATCCTTCGATAACAAAGATAAAGAAGCTTTCTGAGATACTTCTTTGTGTTCCGTGAAATCATCTCACAGAGTTACAGCTTTCCAGTCAAGAAGCCTTTCGCTAAGACATTTCTTGTGGAATTGGCAAAGTGATATTTGGAAGCCCTTAGAGGGCTATGGTGAAAAAGGAAATATCCTCAGATGAAATCTGGAAAGAAGCTTTCTGAGAAACTGCTTAGTGTTCTGTTAATTCATCTCACAGAGTTACATCTGTATTTCGTGGATCCCTTTGCTAGCCTTATTTCTGTGGAATCTGAGAACAGATATTTCGGATCCCTTTGAAGACTATAGGGCCAAAGGAAATATCCTCCGATAACAAACAGAAAGAAGCTTTCTGAGAAACTTCTTTGTGTTCTGTGAAATCATCTCACAGAGTTACAGCTTTCCCCTCAAGAAGCCTTTCGCTAAGACAGTTCTTGTACAATTGGCAAAGTGATATTTGGAAGCCCTTAGAGGGCTATGGTGAAAAAGGAAATATCCTCAGATGAAATCTGGAAAGAAGCTTTCTGAGAAACTGCTTAGTGTTCTGTTCATTCATCTCACAGAGTTACATCTGTATTTCGTGGATCTCTTTGCTAGCCTTATTTCTGTGGAATCTGAGAACAGATATTTCGGATCCCTTTGAAGACTATAGGGCCAAAGGAAATATCCTCCGATAACAAAGAGAAAGAAGCTTTCTGAGAAACTTCTTTGTGTTCTGTGAAATCAACTCACAGAGTTACAGTTTTCCCCTCAAGAAGCCTTTCGCTAAGACAGTTCTTGTGGAATTGGCAAAGTGATATTTGGAAGCCCGTAGAGGGCTATGGTGAAAAAGGAAATATCCTCAGATGAAATCTGGAAAGAAGCTTTCTGAGAAACTGCTTAGTGTTCTGTTAATTCATCTCACAGAGTTACATCTGTATTTCGTGGATCTCTTTGCTAGCCTTATTTCTTTGGAATCTGAGAACAGATATTTCGGATCCCTTTGAAGACTATAGGGCCAAAGGAAATATCCTCCGATAACAAAGAGAAAGAAGCTTTCTGAGAAACTTCTTTGTGTTCTGTGAAATCATCTCACAGAGTTACAGCTTTCCCCTCAAGAAGCCTTTCGCTAAGACAGTTCTTGTGGAATTGGCAAAGTGATATTTGGAAGCCCATAGAGGGCTATGGTGAAAAAGGAAATATCCTCAGATGAAATCTGGAAAGAAGCTTTCTGAGAAACTGCTCTGTGATGTGTGACTTCCACTCACAGAGTTATATCTGTATTTCGTGGATCTCTTTGCTAGCCTTATTTCTGTGGAATCTGAGAACAGATATTTCGGATCCCTTTGAAGACTATAGGGCCAAAGGAAATATCCTCCGATAACAAAGAGAAAGAAGCTTTCTGAGAAACTTCTTTGTGTTCTGTGAAATCATCTCACAGAGTTACAGTTTTCCCCTTAAGAAGCCTTTCGCTAAGACAGTTCTTGTGGAATTGGCAAAGTGATATTTGGAAGCCCATAGAGGGCTATGGTGAAAAAGGAAATATCCTCAGATGAAATCTGGAAAGAAGCTTTCTGAGAAACTGCTTAGTGTTCTGTTAATTCATCTCACAGAGTTACATCTGTATTTCGTGGATCTCTTTGCTAGCCTTATTTCTGTGGAATCTGAGAACAGATATTTCGGATCCCTTTGAAGACTATAGGGCCAAAGGAAATATCCTCCGATAACAAAGAGAAAGAAGCTTACTGAGAAACTTCTTTGTGTTTTGTGAAATCATCTCACAGAGTTACAGCTTTCCCTTCAAGAAGCCTTTTGCTAAGACAGTTCTTGTGGAATTGGCAAAGTGATATTTGGAAGCCCATAGAGGGCTATGGTAAAAAAGGAAATATCCTCATATGAAATCTGGAAAGAAGCTTTCTGAGAAACTGCTTAGTGTTCTGTTAATTCATCTCACAGAGTTACATCTCTATTTCGTGGATCTCTTTGCTAGCCTTATTTCTGTGGAATCTGAGAACAGATATTTCGGATCCCTTTGAAGACTATAGGGCCAAAGGAAATATCCTCCGATAACAAAGAGAAAGAAGCTTTCTGAGAAACTTCTTTGTGTTCCGTGAAATCATCTCACAGAGTTACACCTTTCCACTAAAGAAGCCTTTCGCTAAGACAGTTCTTGTGGAATTGGCAAAGTGATATTTGGAAGCCCATAGAGGGCTATGGTGAAAAAGGAAATATCCTCAGATGAAATCTGGAAAGAAGCTTTCTGAGAAACTGCTTAGTTTTCTGTTAATTCATCTCACAGAGTTACATCTGTATTTCGTGGATCTCTTTGCTAGCCTTATTTCTGTGGAATCTGAGAACTGATACTTCGGATCCCTTTGAAGCCTATAGGGCCAAAGGAAATATCCTCCGATAACAAAGAGAAAGAAGCTTTCTGAGAAACTTCTTTGTGTTCCGTGAAATCATCTCACAGAGTTACACCTTTCCACTAAAGAAGCCTTTCGCTAAGACAGTTCTTGTGGAATTGGCAAAGTGATATTTGGAAGCCCATAGAGGGCTATGGTGAAAAAGGAAATATCCTCAGATGAAATCTGGAAAGAAGCTTTCTGAGAAACTGCTCTGTGATGTGTGACTTCGACTCACAGAGTTACATCTGTATTTCGTGCATCTCTTTGCTAGCCTTATTTCTGTGGAATCTGAGAACAGATATTTCGGATCCCTTTGAAGACTATAGGGCCAAAGGAAATATCCTCCGATAACAAAGAGAAAGAAGCTTTCTGAGAAACTTCTTTGTGTTCTGTGAAATCATCTCACAGAGTTACAGCTTTCCCCTCAAGAAGCCTTTCGCTAAGACAGTTCTTGTGGAATTGGCAAAGTGATATTTGGAAGCCCATAGAGGGCTATGGTGAAAAAGGAAATATCCTCAGATGAAATCTGGAAAGAAGCTTTCTGAGAAACTGCTTAGTGGTCTGTTAATTCATCTCACAGAGTTACATCTGTATTTCGTGGATTTCTTTGCTAGCCTTATTTCTGTGGAATCTGAGAACAGATATTTCGGATCCCTTTGAAGACTATAGGGCCAAAGGAAATATCCTCCGATAACAAACAGAAAGAAGCTTTCTGAGAAACTTCTTTGTGTTCTGTGAAATCATCTCACAGAGTTACAGCTTTCCCCTCAAGAAGCCTTTCGCTAAGACAGTTCTTGTACAATTGGCAAAGTGATATTTGGAAGCCCTTAGAGGGCTATGGTGAAAAAGGAAATATCCTCAGATGAAATCTGGAAAGAAGTTTTCTGAGAAACTGCTTAGTGTTCTGTTCATTCATCTCACAGAGTTACATCTGTATTTCGTGGATCTCTTTGCTAGCCTTATTTCTGTGGAATCTGAGAACAGATATTTCGGATCCCTTTGAAGACTATAGGGCCAAAGGAAATATCCTCCGATAACAAAGAGAAAGAAGCTTTCTGAGAATCTTCTTTGTGTTCTGTGAAATCAACTCACAGAATTACAGTTTTCCCCTCAAGAAGCCTTTCGCTAAGACAGTTCTTGTGGAATTGGCAAAGTGATATTTGGAAGCCCATAGAGGGCTATGGTGAAAAAGGAAATATCCTCAGATGAAATCTGGAAAGAAGCTTTCTGAGAAACTGCTCTGTGATGTGTGACTTCCACTCACAGAGTTATATCTGTATTTCGTGGATCTCTTTGCTAGCCTTATTTCTGTGGAATCTGAGAACAGATATTTCGGATCCCTTTGAAGACTATAGGGCCAAAGGAAATATCCTCCGATAACAAAGAGAAAGAAGCTTTCTGAGAAACTTCTTTGTGTTCTGTGAAATCAACTTACAGAGTTACAGCTTTCCCCTCAAGAAGCCTTTCGCTAAGACAGTTCTTGTGGAATTGGCAAAGTGATATTTGGAAGCCCATAGAGGGCTATGGTGAAAAAGGAAATATCCTCAGATGAAATCTGGAAAGAAGCTTTCTGAGAAACTGCTTAGTGTTCTGTTAATTCATCTCACAGAGTTACATCTGTATTTCGTGCACCTCTTTGCTAGCCTTATTTCTGTGGAATCTGAGAACAGATATTTCGGATCGCTTTGAAGACTATAGGGCCAAAGGAAATATCCTCCGATAACAAAGAGAAAGAAGCTTACTGAGAAACTTCTTTGTGTTTTGTGAAATCATCTCACAGAGTTACAGCTTTCCCTTCAAGAAGCCTTTTGCTAAGACAGTTCTTGTGGAATTGGCAAAGTGATATTTGGAAGCCCATAGAGGGCTATGGTGAAAAAGGAAATATCCTCATATGAAATCTGGAAAGAAGCTTTCTGAGAAACTGCTTAGTGTTCTGTTAATTCATCTCACAGAGTTACATCTGTATTTCGTGGATCTCTTTGCTAGCCTTATTTCTGTGGAATCTGAGAACAGATACTTCGGATCCCTTTGAAGACTATAGGGCCAAAGGAAATATCCTCCGATAACAAAGAGAAAGAAGCTTTCTGAGAAACTTCTTTGTGTTCCGTGAAATCATCTCACAGAGTTACACCTTTCCACTAAAGAAGCCTTTCACTAAGACAGTTCTTGTGGAATTGGCAAAGTGATATTTGGAAGCCCATAGAGGGCTATGGTGAAAAAGGAAATATCCTCAGATGAAATCTGGAAAGAAGCTTTCTGAGAAACTGCTCTGTGATGTGTGACTTCCACTCACAGAGTTACATCTGTATTTCGTGGATCTCTTTGCTAGCCTTATTTCTGTGGAATCTGAGAACAGATATTTCGGATCCCTTTGAAGACTATAGGGCCAAAGGAAATATCCTCCGATAACAAAGAGAAAGAAGCTTTCTGAGATACTTCTTTGTGTTCCGTGAAATCATCTCACAGAGTTACAGCTTTCCAGTCAAGAAGCCTTTCGCTAAGACATTTCTTGTGGAATTGGCAAAGTGATATTTGGAAGCCCTTAGAGGGCTATGGTGAAAAAGGAAATATCCTCAGATGAAATCTGGAAAGAAGCTTTCTGAGAAACTGCTTAGTGTTCTGTTAATTCATCTCACAGAGTTACATCTGTATTTCGTGGATCTATTTGCTAGCCTTATTTCTGTGGAATCTGAGAACAGATATTTCGGATCCGTTTGAAGACTATAGGGCCAAAGGAAATATCCTCCGATAAAAAACAGAAAGAAGCTTTCTGAGAAACTTCTTTGTGTTCTGTGAAATCATCTCACAGAGTTACAGCTTTCCCCTCAAGAAGCCTTTCGCTAAGACAGGTCTTGTGGAATTGGCAAAGTGATATTTGGAAGCCCATAGAGGGCTATGGTGAAAAAGGAAATATCCTCAGATGAAATCTGGAAAGAAGCTTTCTGAGAAACTGCTTAGTGTTCTGTTAATTCATCTCACAGAGTTACATCTGTATTTCGTGCATCTCTTTGCTAGCCTTATTTCTGTGGAATCTGAGAACAGATATTTCGGATCCCTTTGAAGACTATAGGGCCAAAGGAAATATCCTCCGATAACAAAGAGAAAGAAGCTTACTGAGAAACTTCTTGTGTTTTGTGAAATCATGTCACAGAGTTACAGCTTTCCCTTCAAGAAGCCTTTCGCTAAGACAGTTCTTGTGGAATTGGCAAAGTGATATTTGGAAGCCCATAGAGGGCTATGGTAAAAAAGGAAATATCCTCATATGAAATCTGGAAAGAAGCTTTCTGAGAAACTGCTTAGTGTTCTGTTAATTCATCTCACAGAGTTACATCTGTATTTCGTGGATCTCTTTGCTAGCCTTATTTCTGTGGAATCTGAGAACAGATACTTCGGATCCCTTTGAAGACTATAGGGCCAAAGGAAATATCCTCCGATAACAAAGAGAAAGAAGCTTTCTGAGAAACTTCTTTGTGTTCCGTGAAATCATCTCACAGAGTTACACCTTTCCACTAAAGAAGCCTTTCGCTAAGACAGTTCTTGTGGAATTGGCAAAGTGATATTTGGAAGCCCATAGAGGGCTATGGTGAAAAAGGAAATATCCTCAGATGAAATCTGGAAAGAAGCTTTCTGAGAAACTGCTTAGTGTTCTGTTAATTCATCTCACAGAGTTACATCTGTATTTCGTGGATCTCGTTGCTAGCCTTATTTCTGTGGAATCTGAGAACTGATACTTCGGATCCCTTTGAAGACTATAGGGCCAAAGGAAATATCCTCCGATAACAAAGAGAAAGAAGCTTTCTGAGAAACTTCTTTGTGTTCCGTGAAATCATCTCACAGAGTTACACCTTTCCACTAAAGAAGCCTTTCGCTAAGACAGTTCTTGTGGAATTGGCAAAGTGATATTTGGAAGCCCATAGAGGGCTATGGTGAAAAAGGAAATATCCCCAGATGAAATCTGGAAAGAAGCTTTCTGAGAAACTGCTTAGTGTTCTGTTAATTCATCTCACAGAGTTACATCTGTATTTCGTGGATCTCTTTGCTAGCCTTATTTCTTTGGAATCTGAGAACAGATATTTCGGATCCCTTTGAAGACTATAGGGCCAAAGGAAATATCCTCCGATAACAAAGAGAAAGAAGCTTTCTGAGAAACTTCTTTGTGTTCTGTGAAATCATCTCACAGAGTTACACCTTTCCCCTCAAGAAGCCTTTCGCTAAGACAGTTCTTGTGGAATTGGCAAAGTGATATTTGGAAGCCCATAGAGGGCTATGGTGAAAAAGGAAATATCCTCAGATGAAATCTGGAAATAAGCTTTCTGAGAAACTGCTCTGTGATGTGTGACTTCCACTCACAGAGTTACATCTGTATTTCGTGGATCTCTTTGCTAGCCTTATTTCTGTGGAATCTGAGAACAGATATTTCGGATCCCTTTGAAGACTATAGGGACAAAGGAAATATCCTTCGATAACAAAGAGAAAGAAGCTTTCTGAGATACTTCTTTGTGTTCCGTGAAATCATCTCACAGAGTTACAGCTTTCCAGTCAAGAAGCCTTTCGCTAAGACATTTCTTGTGGAATTGGCAAAGTGATATTTGGAAGCCCTTAGAGGGCTATGGTGAAAAAGGAAATATCCTCAGATGAAATCTGGAAAGAAGCTTTCTGAGAAACTGCTAAGTGTTCTGTTAATTCATCTCACAGAGTTACATCTGTATTTCGTGGATCTCTTTGCTAGCCTTATTTCTGTGGAATCTGAGAACAGATATTTCGGATCCCTTTGAAGACTATAGGGCCAAAGGAAATATCCTCCGATAACAAACAGAAAGAAGCTTTCTGAGAAACTTCTTTGTGTTCTGTGAAATCATCTCACAGAGTTACAGCTTTCCCCTCAAGAAGCCTTTCGCTAAGACAGTTCTTGTACAATTGGCAAAGTGATATTTGGAAGCCCTTAGAGGGCTATTGTGAAAAAGGAAATATCCTCAGATGAAATCTGGAAAGAAGCTTTCTGAGAAACTGCTTAGTGTTCTGTTCATTCATCTCACAGAGTTACATCTGTATTTCGTGGATCTCTTTGCTAGCCTTATTTCTGTGGAATCTGAGAACAGATATTTCGGATCCCTTTGAAGACTATAGGGCCAAAGGAAATATCCTCCGATAACAAAGAGAAAGAAGCTTTCTGAGAAACTTCTTTGTGTTCTGTGAAATCAACTCACAGAGTTACAGTTTTCCCCTCAAGAAGCCTTTCGCTAAGACAGTTCTTGTGGAATTGGCAAAGTGATATTTGGAAGCCCATAGAGGGCTATGGTGAAAAAGGAAATATCCTCAGATGAAATATGGAAAGAAGCTTTCTGAGAAACTGCTTAGTGTTCTGTTAATTCATCTCACAGAGTTACATCTGTATTTCGTGGATCTCTTTGCTAGCCTTATTTCTTTGGAATCTGAGAACAGATATTTCGGATCCCTTTGAAGACTATAGGGCCGAAGGAAATATCCTCCGATAACAAAGAGAAAGAAGCTTTCTGAGAAACTTCTTTGTGTTCTGTGAAATCATCTCACAGAGTTACAGCTTTCCCCTCAAGAAGCCTTTCGCTAAGACAGTTCTTGTGGAATTGGCAAAGTGATATTTGGAAGCCCATAGAGGGCTATGGTGAAAAAGGAAATATCCTCAGATGAAATCTGCAAAGAAGCTTTCTGAGAAACTGCTCTGTGATGTGTGACTTCCACTCACAGAGTTATATCTGTATTTCGTGGATCTCTTTGCTAGCCTTATTTCTGTGGAATCTGAGAACAGATATTTCGGATCCCTTTGAAGACTATAGGGTCAAAGGAAATATCCTCCGATAACAAAGAGAAAGAAGCTTTCTGAGAAACTTCTTTGTGTTCTGTGAAATCATCTCACAGAGTTACAGTTTTCCCCTCAAGAAGCCTTTCGCTAAGACAGTTCTTGTGGAATTGGCAAAGTGATATTAGGAAGCCCATAGAGGGCTATGGTGAAAAAGGAAATATCCTCAGATGAAATCTGGAAAGAAGCTTTCTGAGAAACTGCTTAGTGTTCTGTTAATTCATCTCACAGAGTTACATCTGTGTTTCGTGCACCTCTTTGCTAGCCTTATTTCTGTGGAATCTGAGAACAGATATTTCGGATCCCTTTGAAGACTGTAGGGCCAAAGGAAATATCCTCCGATAACAAAGAGAAAGAAGCTTTCTGAGAAACTTCTTTGTGTTTTGTGAAATCATCTCACAGAGTTACAGCTTTCCCTTCAAGAAGCCTTTTGCTAAGACAGTTCTTGTGGAATTGGCAAAGTGATATTTGGAAGCCCATAGAGGGCTATGGTAAAAAAGGAAATATCCTCATATGAAATCTGGAAAGAAGCTTTCTGAGAAACTGCTTAGTGTTCTGTTAATTCATCTCACAGAGTTACATCTGCATTTCGTGGATCTCTTTGCTAGCCTTATTTCTGTGGAATCTGAGAACAGATACTTCGGATCCCTTTGAAGACTATAGGGCCAAAGGAAATATCCTCCGATAACAAAGAGAAAGAAGCTTTCTGAGAAACTTCTTTGTGTTCCGTGAAATCATCTCACAGAGTAACACCTTTCCACTAAAGAAGCCTTTCGCTAAGACAGTTCTTGTGGAATTGGCAAAGTGATATTTGGAAGCCCATAGAGGGCTATGGTGAAAAAGGAAATATCCTCAGATGAAATCTGGAAATAAGCTTTCTGAGAAACTGCTCTGTGATGTGTGACTTCCACTCACAGAGTTACATCTGTATTTCGTGGATCTCTTTGCTAGCCTTATTTCTGTGGAATCTGAGAACAGATATTTCGGATCCCTTTGAAGACTATAGGGCCAAAGGAAATATCCTTCGATAACAAAGAGAAAGAAGCTTTCTGAGATACTTCTTTGTGTTCCGTGAAATCATCTCACAGAGTTACAGCTTTCCAGTCAAGAAGCCGTTCGCTAAGACATTTCTTGTGGAATTGGCAAGGTGATATTTGGAAGCCCTTAGAGGGCTATGGTGAAAAAGGAAATATCCTCAGATGAAATCTGGAAAGAAGCTTTCTGAGAAACTGCTTAGTGTTCTGTTAATTCATCTCAGAGAGTTACATCTGTATTTCGTGGATCTCTTTGCTAGCCTTATTTCTGTGGAATCTGAGAACAGATATTTCGGATCCCTTTGAAGACTATAGGGCCAAAGGAAATATCCTCCGATAACAAAGAGAAAGAAGCTTTCTGAGAAACTTCTTTGTGTTCTGTGAAATCATCTCACAGAGTTACAGCTTTCCCCTCAAGAAGCCTTTCGCTAAGACAGTTCTTGTACAATTGGCAAAGTGATATTTGGAAGCCCTTAGAGGGCTATGGTGAAAAAGGAAATATCCTCAGATGAAATCTGGAAAGAAGCTTTCTGAGAAACTGATTAGTGTTCTGTTCATTCATCTCACAGAGTTACATCTGTATTTCGTGGATCTCTTTGCTAGCCTTATTTCTGTGGAATCTGAGAACAGATATTTCGGATCCCTTTGAAGACTATAGGGCCAAAGGAAATATCCTCCGATAACAAAGAGAAAGAAGCTTTCTGAGAAACTTGTTTGTGTTCTGTGAAATCAACTCACAGAGTTACAGTTTTCCCCTCAAGAAGCCTTTCGCTAAGACAGTTCTTGTGGAATTGGCAAAGTGATATTTGGAAGCCCATACAGGGCTATGGTGAAAAAGGAAATATCCTCAGATGAAATCTGGAAAGAAGCTTTCTGAGAAACTGCTTAGTGTTCTGTTAATTCATCTCACAGAGTTACATCTGTATTTCGTGGATCTCTTTGCTAGCCTTATTTCTTTGGAATCTGAGAACAGATATTTCGGATCCCTTTGAAGACTATAGGGCCAAAGGAAATATCCTCCGATAACAAAGAGAAAGAAGCTTTCTGAGAAACTTCTTTGTGTTCTGTGAAATCATCTCACAGAGTTACAGCTTTCCCCTCAAGAAGCCTTTCGCTAAGACAGTTCTTGTGGAATTGGCAAAGTGATATTTGGAAGCCCATAGAGGGCTATGGTGAAAAAGGAAATATCCTCAGATGAAATCTGGAAAGAAGCTTTCTGAGAAACTGCTCTGTGATGTGTGACTTCCACTCACAGAGTTATATCTGTATTTCGTGGATCTCTTTGCTAGCCTTATTTCTGTGGAATCTGAGAACAGATATTTCGGATCCCTTTGAAGACTATAGGGCCAAAGGAAATATCCTCCGATAACAAAGAGAAAGAAGCTTTCTGAGAAACTTCTTTGTGTTCTGTGAAATCATCTCACAGAGTTACGGTTCTCCCCTTAAGAAGCCTTTCGCTAAGACAGTTCTTGTGGAATTGGCAAAGTGATATTTGGAAGCCCATAGAGGGCTATGGTGAAAAAGGAAATATCCTCAGATGAAATCTGGAAAGAAGCTTTCTGAGAAACTGCTTAGTGTTCTGTTAATTCATCTCACAGAGTTACATCTGTATTTCGTGCACCTCTTTGCTAGCCTTATTTCTGTGGAATCTGAGAACAGATATTTCGGATCCCTTTGAAGACTATAGGGCCAAAGGAAATATCCTCCGATAACAAAGAGAAAGAAGCTTACTGAGAAACTTCTTTGTGTTTTGTGAAATCATGTCACAGAGTTACAGCTTTCCCTTCAAGAAGCCTTTTGCTAAGACAGTTCTTGTGGAATTGGCAAAGTGATATTTGGAAGCCCATAGAGGGCTATGGTAAAAAAGTAAATATCCTCATATGAAATCTGGAAAGAAGCTTTCTGAGAAACTGCTTAGTGTTCTGTTAATTCATCTCACAGAGTTACATCTCTATTTCGTGGATCTCTTTGCTAGCCTTATTTCTGTGGAATCTGAGAACAGATATTTCGGATCCCTTTGAAGACTATAGGGCCAAAGGAAATATCCTCCGATAACAAAGAGAAAGAAGCTTTCTGAGAAACTTCTTTGTGTTCCGTGAAATCATCTCACAGAGTTACACCTTTCCACTAAAGAAGCCTTTCGCTAAGACAGTTCTTGTTGAATTGGCAAAGTGATATTTGGAAGCCCATAGAGGGCTATGGTGAAAAAGGAAATATCCTCAGATGAAATCTGGAAAGAAGCTTTCTGAGAAACTGCTTAGTTTTCTGTTAATTCATCTCACAGAGTTACATCTGTATTTCGTGGATCTCTTTGCTAGCCTTATTTCTGTGGAATCTGAGAACTGATACTTCGGATCCCTTTGAAGCCTATAGGGCCAAAGGAAATATCCTCCGATAACAAAGAGAAAGAAGCTTTCTGAGAAACTTCTTTGTGTTCCGTGAAATCATCTCACAGAGTTACACCTTTCCACTAAAGAAGCCTTTCGCTAAGACAGTTCTTGTGGAATTGGCAAAGTGATATTTGGAAGCCCATAGAGGGCTATGGTGAAAAAGGAAATATCCTCAGATGAAATCTGGAAAGAAGCTTTCTGAGAAACTGCTCTGTGATGTGTGACTTCGACTCACAGAGTTACATCTGTATTTCATGCATCTCTTTGCTAGCCTTATTTCTGTGGAATCTGAGAACAGATATTTCGGATCCCTTTGAAGACTATAGGGCCAAAGGAAATATCCTCCGATAACAAAGAGAAAGAAGCTTTCTGAGAAACTTCTTTGTGTTCTGTGAAATCATCTCACAGAGTTACAGCTTTCCCCTCAAGAAGCCTTTCGCTAAGACAGTTCTTGTGGAATTGGCAAAGTGATATTTGGAAGCCCATAGAGGGCTATGGTGAAAAAGGAAATATCCACAGATGAAATCTGGAAAGAAGCTTTCTGAGAAAATGCTTAGTGTTCTGTTAATTCATCTCACAGAGTTACATCTGTATTTCGTGGATCTCTTTGCTAGCCTTATTTCTGTGGAATCTGAGAACAGATATTTCGGATCCCTTTGAAGACTATAGGGCCAAAGGAAATATCCTCCGATAACAAACAGAAAGAAGCTTTCTGAGAAACTTCTTTGTGTTCTGTGAAATCATCTCACAGAGTTACAGCTTTCCCCTCAAGAAGCCTTTCGCTAAGACAGTTCTTGTACAATTGGCAAAGTGATATTTGGAAACCCTTAGAGGGCTATGGTGAAAAAGGAAATATCCACAGATGAAATCTGGAAAGAAGCTTTCTGAGAAACTGCTTAGTGTTCTGTTCATTCATCTCACAGAGTTACATCTGTATTTCGTGGATCTCTTTGCTAGCCTTATTTCTGTGGAATCTGAGAACAGATATTTCGGATCCCTTTGAAGACTATAGGGCCAAAGGAAATATCCTCCGATAACAAAGAGAAAGAAGCTTTCTGAGAAACTTCTTTGTGTTCTGTGAAATCAACTAACAGAGTTACAGTTTTCCCCTCAAGAAGCCTTTCGCTAAGACAGTTCTTGTGGAATTGGCAAAGTGATATTTGGAAGCCCATAGAGGGCTATGGTGAAAAAGGAAATATCCTCAGATGAAATCTGGAAAGAAGCTTTCTGAGAAACTGCTCTGTGATGTGTGACTTCCACTCACAGAGTTATATCTGTATTTCGTGGATCTCTTTGCTAGCCTTATTTCTGTGGAATCTGAGAACAGATATTTCGGATCCCTTTGAAGACTATAGGGCCAAAGGAAATATCCTCCGATAACAAAGAGAAAGAAGCTTTCTGAGAAACTTCTTTGTGTTCTGTGAAATCAACTTACAGAGTTACAGCTTTCCCCTCAAGAAGCCTTTCGCTAAGACAGTTCTTGTGGAATTGGCAAAGTGATATTTGGAAGCCCATAGAGGGCTATGGTGAAAAAGGAAATATCCTCAGATGAAATCTGGAAAGAAGCTTTCTGAGAAACTGCTTAGTGTTCTGTTAATTCATCTCACAGAGTTACATCTGTATTTCGTGCACCTCTTTGCTAGCCTTATTTCTGTGGAATCTGAGAACAGATATTTCGGATCGCTTTGAAGACTATAGGGCCAAAGGAAATATCCTCCGATAACAAAGAGAAAGAAGCTTACTGAGAAACTTCTTTGTGTTTTGTGAAATCATCTCACAGAGTTACAGCTTTCCCTTCAAGAAGCCTTTCGCTAAGACAGTTCTTGTGGAATTGGCAAAGTGATATTTGGAAGCCCATAGAGGGCTATGGTGAAAAAGGAAATATCCTCAGATGAAATCTGGAAAGAAGCTTTCTGAGAAACTGCTTAGTGTTCTGTTAATTCATCTCACAGAGTTACATCTGTATTTCGTGGATCTCTTTGCTAGCCTTATTTCTGTGGAATCTGAGAACAGATACTTCGGATCCCTTTGAAGACTATAGGGCCAAAGGAAATATCCTCCGATAACAAAGAGAAAGAAGCTTTCTGAGAAACTTCTTTGTGTTCTGTGAAATCATCTCACAGAGTTACACCTTTCCACTAAAGAAGCCTTTCGCTAAGACAGTTCTTGTGGAATTGGCAAAGTGATATTTGGAAGCCCATAGAGGGCTATGGTGAAAAAGGAAATATCCTCAGATGAAATCTGGAAATAAGCTTTCTGAGAAACTGCTCTGTGATGTGTGACTTCCACTCACAGAGTTACATCTGTATTTCGTGGATCTCTTTGCTAGCCTTATTTCTGTGGAATCTGAGAACAGATATTTCGGATCCCTTTGAAGACTATAGGGCCAAAGGAAATATCCTCCGATAACAAAGAGAAAGAAGCTTTCTGAGATACTTCTTTGTGTTCCGTGAAATCATCTCACAGAGTTACAGCTTTCCAGTCAAGAAGCCTTTCGCTAAGACATTTCTTGTGGAATTGGCAAAGTGATATTTGGAAGCCCTTAGAGGGCTATGGTGAAAAAGGAAATATCCTCAGATGAAATCTGGAAAGAAGCTTTCTGAGAAACTGCTTAGTGTTCTGTTAATTCATCTCACAGAGTTACATCTGTATTTCGTGGATCTCTTTGCTAGCCTTATTTCTGTGGAATCTGAGAACAGATATTTCGGATCCGTATGAAGACTATAGGGCCAAGGGAAATATCCTCCGATAAAAAACAGAAAGAAGCTTTCTGAGAAACTTCTTTGTGTTCTGTGAAATCATCTCACAGAGTTACAGCTTTCCCCTCAAGAAGCCTTTCGCTAAGACAGTTCTTGTGGAATTGGCAAAGTGATATTTGGAAGCCCATAGAGGGCTATGGTGAAAAAGGAAATATCCTCAGATGAAATCTGGAAAGAAGCTTTCTGAGAAACTGCTTAGTGTTCTGTTAATTCATCTCACAGAGTTACATCTGTATTTCGTGCATCTCTTTGCTAGCCTTATTTCTGTGGAATCTGAGAACAGATATTTCGGATCCCTTTGAAGACTATAGGGCCAAAGGAAATATCCTCCGATAACAAAGAGAAAGAAGCTTACTGAGAAACTTCTTGTGTTTTGTGAAATCATGTCACAGAGTTACAGCTTTCCCTTCAAGAAGCCTTTCGCTAAGACAGTTCTTGTGGAATTGGCAAAGTGATATTTGGAAGCCCATAGAGGGCTATGGTAAAAAAGGAAATATCCTCATATGAAATCTGGAAAGAAGCTTTCTGAGAAACTGCTTAGTGTTCTGTTAATTCATCTCACAGAGTTACATCTGTATTTCGTGGATCTCTTTGCTAGCCTTATTTCTGTGGAATCTGAGAACAGATACTTCGGATCCCTTTGAAGACTATAGGGCCAAAGGAAATATCCTCCGATAACAAAGAGAAAGAAGCTTTCTGAGAAACTTCTTTGTGTTCCGTGAAATCATCTCACAGAGTTACACCTTTCCACTAAAGAAGCCTTTCGCTAAGACAGTTCTTGTGGAATTGGCAAAGTGATATTTGGAAGCCCATAGAGGGCTATGGTGAAAAAGGAAATATCCTCAGATGAAATCTGGAAATAAGCTTTCTGAGAAACTGCTCTGTGATGTGTGACTTCCACTCACAGAGTTACATCTGTATTTCGTGGATCTCTTTGCTAGCCTTATTTCTGTGGAATCTGAGAACAGATATTTCGGATCCCTTTGAAGACTATAGGGCCAAAGGAAATATCCTTCGATAACAAAGAGAAAGAAGCTTTCTGAGATACTTCTTTGTGTTCCGTGAAATCATCTCACAGAGTTACAGCTTTCCAGTCAAGAAGCCTTTCGCTAAGACATTTCTTGTGGAATTGGCAAGGTGATATTTGGAAGCCCTTAGAGGGCTATGGTGAAAAAGGAAATATCCTCAGATGAAATCTGGAAAGAAGCTTTCTGAGAAACTGCTTAGTGTTCTGTTAATTCATCTCAGAGAGTTACATCTGTATTTCGTGGATCTCTTTGCTAGCCTTATTTCTGTGGAATCTGAGAACAGATATTTCGGATCCCTTTGAAGACTATAGGGCCAAAGGAAATATCCTCCGATAACAAACAGAAAGAAGCTTTCTGAGAAACTTCTTTGTGTTCTGTGAAATCATCTCACAGAGTTACAGCTTTCCCCTCAAGAAGCCTTTCGCTAAGACAGTTCTTGTACAATTGGCAAAGTGATATTTGGAAGCCCTTAGAGGGCTATGGTGAAAAAGGAAATATCCTCAGATGAAATCTGGAAAGAAGCTTTCTGAGAAACTGCTTAGTGTTCTGTTCATTCATCTCACAGAGTTACATCTGTATTTCGTGGATCTCTTTGCTAGCCTTATTTCTGTGGAATCTGAGAACAGATATTTCGGATCCCTTTGAAGACTATAGGGCCAAAGGAAATATCCTCCGATAACAAAGAGAAAGAAGCTTTCTGAGAAACTTCTTTGTGTTCTGTGAAATCATCTCACAGAGTTACAGCTTTCCCCTCAAGAAGCCTTTCGCTAAGACAGTTCTTGTGGAATTGGCAAAGTGATATTTGGAAGCCCATAGAGGGCTATGGTGAAAAAGGAAATATCCTCAGATGAAATCTGGAAAGAAGCTTTCTGAGAAACTGCTCTGTGATGTGTGACTTCCACTCACAGAGTTATATCTGTATTTCGTGGATCTCTTTGCTAGCCTTATTTCTGTGGAATCTGAGAACAGATATTTCGGATCCCTTTGAAGACTATAGGGCCAAAGGAAATATCCTCCGATAACAAAGAGAAAGAAGCTTTCTGAGAAACTTCTTTGTGTTCTGTGAAATCATCTCACAGAGTTACGGTTCTCCCCTTAAGAAGCCTTTCGCTAAGACAGTTCTTGTGGAATTGGCAAAGTGATATTTGGAAGCCCATAGAGGGCTATGGTGAAAAAGGAAATATCCTCAGATGAAATCTGGAAAGAAGCTTTCTGAGAAACTGCTTAGTGTTCTGTTAATTCATCTCACAGAGTTACATCGGTATTTCGTGCACCTCTTTGCTAGCCTTATTTCTGTGGAATCTGAGAACAGATATTTCGGATCCCTTTGAAGACTATAGGGCCAAAGGAAATATCCTCCGATAACAAAGAGAAAGAAGCTTACTGAGAAACTTCTTTGTGTTTTGTGAAATCATGTCACAGAGTTACAGCTTTCCCTTCAAGAAGCCTTTTGCTAAGACAGTTCTTGTGGAATTGGCAAAGTGATATTTGGAAGCCCATAGAGGGCTATGGTAAAAAAGGAAATATCCTCATATGAAATCTGGAAAGAAGCTTTCTGAGAAACTGCTTAGTGTTCTGTTAATTCATCTCACAGAGTTACATCTCTATTTCGTGGATCTCTTTGCTAGCCTTATTTCTGTGGAATCTGAGAACAGATATTTCGGATCCCTTTGAAGACTATAGGGCCAAAGGAAATATCCTCCGATAACAAAGAGAAAGAAGCTTTCTGAGAAACTTCTTTGTGTTCCGTGAAATCATCTCACAGAGTTACACCTTTCCACTAAAGAAGCCTTTCGCTAAGACAGTTCTTGTGGAATTGGCAAAGTGATATTTGGAAGCCCATAGAGGGCTATGGTGAAAAAGGAAATATCCTCAGATGAAATCTGGAAAGAAGCTTTCTGAGAAACTGCTTAGTTTTCTGTTAATTCATCTCACAGAGTTACATCTGTATTTCGTGGATCTCTTTGCTAGCCTTATTTCTGTGGAATCTGAGAACTGATACTTCGGATCCCTTTGAAGCCTATAGGGCCAAAGGAAATATCCTCCGATAACAAAGAGAAAGAAGCTTTCTGAGAAACTTCTTTGTGTTCCGTGAAATCATCTCACAGAGTTACACCTTTCCACTAAAGAAGCCTTTCGCTAAGACAGTTCTTGTGGAATTGGCAAAGTGATATTTGGAAGCCCATAGAGGGCTATGGTGAAAAAGGAAATATCCTCAGATGAAATCTGGAAAGAAGCTTTCTGAGAAACTGCTCTGTGATGTGTGACTTCGACTCACAGAGTTACATCTGTATTTCATGCATCTCTTTGCTAGCCTTATTTCTGTGGAATCTGAGAACAGATATTTCGGATCCCTTTGAAGACTATAGGGCCAAAGGAAATATCCTCCGATAACAAAGAGAAAGAAGCTTTCTGAGAAACTTCTTTGTGTTCTGTGAAATCATCTCACAGAGTTACAGCTTTCCCCTCAAGAAGCCTTTCGCTAAGACAGTTCTTGTGGAATTGGCAAAGTGATATTTGGAAGCCCATAGAGGGCTATGGTGAAAAAGGAAATATCCACAGATGAAATCTGGAAAGAAGCTTTCTGAGAAAATGCTTAGTGTTCTGTTAATTCATCTCACAGAGTTACATCGGTATTTCGTGGATCTCTTTGCTAGCCTTATTTCTGTGGAATCTGAGAACAGATATTTCGGATCCCTTTGAAGACTATAGGGCCAAAGGAAATATCCTCCGATAACAAACAGAAAGAAGCTTTCTGAGAAACTTCTTTGTGTTCTGTGAAATCATCTCACAGAGTTACAGCTTTCCCCTCAAGAAGCCTTTCGCTAAGACAGTTCTTGTACAATTGGCAAAGTGATATTTGGAAACCCTTAGAGGGCTATGGTGAAAAAGGAAATATCCACAGATGAAATCTGGAAAGAAGCTTTCTGAGAAACTGCTCTGTGATGTGTGACTTCCACTCACAGAGTTATATCTGTATTTCGTGGATCTCTTTGCTAGCCTTATTTCTGTGGAATCTGAGAACAGATATTTCGGATCCCTTTGAAGACTATAGGGCCAAAGGAAATATCCTCCGATAACAAAGAGAAAGAAGCTTTCTGAGAAACTTCTTTGTGTTCTGTGAAATCAACTTACAGAGTTACAGCTTTCCCCTCAAGAAGCCTTTCGCTAAGACAGTTCTTGTGGAATTGGCAAAGTGATATTTGGAAGCCCATAGAGGGCTATGGTGAAAAAGGAAATATCCTCAGATGAAATCTGGAAAGAAGCTTTCTGAGAAACTGCTTAGTGTTCTGTTAATTCATCTCACAGAGTTACATCTGTATTTCGTGCACCTCTTTGCTAGCCTTATTTCTGTGGAATCTGAGAACAGATATTTCGGATCGCTTTGAAGACTATAGGGCCAAAGGAAATATCCTCCGATAACAAAGAGAAAGAAGCTTACTGAGAAACTTCTTTGTGTTTTGTGAAATCATCTCACAGAGTTACAGCTTTCCCTTCAAGAAGCCTTTCGCTAAGACAGTTCTTGTGGAATTGGCAAAGTGATATTTGGAAGCCCATAGAGGGCTATGGTGAAAAAGGAAATATCCTCAGATGAAATCTGGAAAGAAGCTTTCTGAGAAACTGCTTAGTGTTCTGTTAATTCATCTCACAGAGTTACATCTGTATTTCGTGGATCTCTTTGCTAGCCTTATTTCTGTGGAATCTGAGAACAGATACTTCGGATCCCTTTGAAGACTATAGGGCCAAAGGAAATATCCTCCGATAACAAAGAGAAAGAAGCTTTCTGAGAAACTTCTTTGTGTTCTGTGAAATCATCTCACAGAGTTACACCTTTCCAATAAAGAAGCCTTTCGCTAAGACAGTTCTTGTGGAATTGGCAAAGTGATATTTGGAAGCCCATAGAGGGCTATGGTGAAAAAGGAAATATCCTCAGATGAAATCTGGAAATAAGCTTTCTGAGAAACTGCTCTGTGATGTGTGACTTCCACTCACAGAGTTACATCTGTATTTCGTGGATCTCTTTGCTAGCCTTATTTCTGTGGAATCTGAGAACAGATATTTCGGATCCCTTTGAAGACTATAGGGACAAAGGAAATATCCTCCGATAACAAAGAGAAAGAAGCTTTCTGAGATACTTCTTTGTGTTCCGTGAAATCATCTCACAGAGTTACAGCTTTCCAGTCAAGAAGCCTTTCGCTAAGACATTTCTTGTGGAATTGGCAAAGTGATATTTGGAAGCCCTTAGAGGGCTATGGTGAAAAAGGAAATATCCTCAGATGAAATCTGGAAAGAAGCTTTCTGAGAAACTGCTTAGTGTTCTGTTAATTCATCTCACAGAGTTACATCTGTATTTCGTGGATCTCTTTGCTAGCCTTATTTCTGTGGAATCTGAGAACAGATATTTCGGATCCGTATGAAGACTATAGGGCCAAAGGAAATATCCTCCGATAAAAAACAGAAAGAAGCTTTCTGAGAAACTTCTTTGTGTTCTGTGAAATCATCTCACAGAGTTACAGCTTTCCCCTCAAGAAGCCTTTCGCTAAGACAGTTCTTGTGGAATTGGCAAAGTGATATTTGGAAGCCCATAGAGGGCTACGGTGAAAAAGGAAATATCCTCAGATGAAATCTGGAAAGAAGCTTTCTGAGAAACTGCTTAGTGTTCTGTTAATTCATCTCACAGAGTTACATCTGTATTTCGTGCATCTCTTTGCTAGCCTTATTTCTGTGGAATCTGAGAACAGATATTTCGGATCCCTTTGAAGACTATAGGGCCAAAGGAAATATCCTCCGATAACAAAGAGAAAGAAGCTTACTGAGAAACTTCTTGTGTTTTGTGAAATCATGTCACAGAGTTACAGCTTTCCCTTCAAGAAGCCTTTCGCTAAGACAGTTCTTGTGGAATTGGCAAAGTGATATTTGGAAGCCCATAGAGGGCTATGGTAAAAAAGGAAATATCCTCATATGAAATCTGGAAAGAAGCTTTCTGAGAAACTGCTTAGTGTTCTGTTAATTCATCTCACAGAGTTACATCTGTATTTCGTGGATCTCTTTGCTAGCCTTATTTCTGTGGAATCCGAGAACAGATACTTCGGATCCCTTTGAAGACTATAGGGCCAAAGGAAATATCCTCCGATAACAAAGAGAAAGAAGCTTTCTGAGAAACTTCTTTGTGTTCTGTGAAATCATCTCACAGAGTTACAGCTTTCCCCTCAAGAAGCCTTTCGCTAAGACAGTTCTTGTGGAATTGGCAAAGTGATATTTGGAAGCCCATAGAGGGCTATGGTGAAAAAGGAAATATCCTCAGATGAAATCTGGAAAGAAGCTTTCTGAGAAACTGCTCTGTGATGTGTGACTTCCACTCACAGAGTTATATCTGTATTTCGTGGATCTCTTTGCTAGCCTTATTTCTGTGGAATCTGAGAACAGATATTTCGGATCCCTTTGAAGACTATAGGGCCAAAGGAAATATCCTCCGATAACAAAGAGAAAGAAGCTTTCTGAGAAACTTCTTTGTGTTCTGTGAAATCATCTCACAGAGTTACAGTTTTCCCCTTAAGAAGCCTTTCGCTAAGACAGTTCTTGTGGAATTGGCAAAGTGATATTTGGAAGCCCATAGAGGGCTATGGTGAAAAAGGAAATATCCTCAGATGAAATCTGGAAAGAAGCTTTCTGAGAAACTGCTTAGTGTTCTGTTAATTCATCTCACAGAGTTACATCTGTATTTCGTGCACCTCTGTGCTAGCCTTATTTCTGTGGAATCTGAGAACAGATATTTCGGATCCCTTTGAAGACTATAGGGCCAAAGGAAATATCCTCCGATAACAAAGAGAAAGAAGCTTACTGAGAAACTTCTTTGTGTTTTGTGAAATCATCTCACAGAGTTACAGCTTTCCCTTCAAGAAGCCTTTTGCTAAGACAGTTCTTGTGGAATTGGCAAAGTGATATTTGGAAGCCCATAGAGGGCTATGGTAAAAAAGGAAATATCCTCATATGAAATCTGGAAAGAAGCTTTCTGAGAAAATGCTTAGTGTTCTGTTAATTCATCTCACAGAGTTACATCTCTATTTCGTGGATCTCTTTGCTAGCCTTATTTCTGTGGAATCTGAGAACAGATATTTCGGATCCCTTTGAAGACTATAGGGCCAAAGGAAATATCCTCCGATAACAAAGAGAAAGAAGCTTTCTGAGAAACTTCTTTGTGTTCCGTGAAATCATCTCACAGAGTTACACCTTTCCACTAAAGAAGCCTTTCGCTAAGACAGTTCTTGTGGAATTGGCAAAGTGATATTTGGAAGCCCATAGAGGGCTATGGTGAAAAAGGAAATATCCTCAGATGAAATCTGGAAAGAAGCTTTCTGAGAAACTGCTTAGTTTTCTGTTAATTCATCTCACAGAGTTACATCTGTATTTCGTGGATCTCTTTGCTAGCCTTATTTCTGTGGAATCTGAGAACTGATACTTCGGATCCCTTTGAAGCCTATAGGGCCAAAGGAAATATCCTCCGATAACAAAGAGAAAGAAGCTTTCTGAGAAACTTCTTTGTGTTCCGTGAAATCATCTCACAGAGTTACACCTTTCCACTAAAGAAGCCTTTCGCTAAGACAGTTCTTGTGGAATTGGCAAAGTGATATTTGGAAGCCCATAGAGGGCTATGGTGAAAAAGGAAATATCCTCAGATGAAATCTGGAAAGAAGCTTTCTGAGAAACTGCTCTGTGATGTGTGACTTCGACTCACAGAGTTACATCTGTATTTCGTGCATCTCTTTGCTAGCCTTATTTCTGTGGAATCTGAGAACAGATATTTCGGATCCCTTTGAAGACTATAGGGCCAAAGGAAATATCCTCCGATAACAAAGAGAAAGAAGCTTTCTGAGAAACTTCTTTGTGTTCTGTGAAATCATCTCACAGAGTTACAGCTTTCCCCTCAAGAAGCCTTTCGCTAAGACAGTTCTTGTGGAATTGGCAAAGTGATATTTGGAAGACCATAGAGGGCTATGGTGAAAAAGGAAATATCCACAGATGAAATCTGGAAAGAAGCTTTCTGAGAAAATGCTTAGTGTTCTGTTAATTCATCTCACAGAGTTACATCTGTATTTCGTGGATCTCTTTGCTAGCCTTATTTCTGTGGAATCTGAGAACAGATATTTCGGATCCCTTTGAAGACTATAGGGCCAAAGGAAATATCCTCCGATAACAAACAGAAAGAAGCTTTCTGAGAAACTTCTTTGTGTTCTGTGAAATCATCTCACAGAGTTACAGCTTTCCCCTCAAGAAGCCTTTCGCTAAGACAGTTCTTGTACAATTGGCAAAGTGATATTTGGAAGCCCTTGGAGGGCTATGGTGAAAAAGGAAATATCCACAGATGAAATCTGGAAAGAAGCTTTCTGAGAAACTGCTTAGTGTTCTGTTCATTCATCTCACAGAGTTACATCTGTATTTCGTGGATCTCTTTGCTAGCCTTATTTCTGTGGAATCTGAGAACAGATATTTCGGATCCCTTTGAAGACTATAGGGCCAAAGGAAATATCCTCCGATAACAAAGAGAAAGAAGCTTTCTGAGAAACTTCTTTGTGTTCTGTGAAATCAACTAACAGAGTTACAGTTTTCCCCTCAAGAAGCCTTTCGCTAAGACAGTTCTTGTGGAATTGGCAAAGTGATATTTGGAAGCCCATAGAGGGCTATGGTGAAAAAGGAAATATCCTCAGATGAAATCTGGAAAGAAGCTTTCTGAGAAACTGCTCTGTGATGTGTGACTTCCACTCACAGAGTTATATCTGTATTTCGTGGATCTCTTTGCTAGCCTTATTTCTGTGGAATCTGAGAACAGATATTTCGGATCCCTTTGAAGACTATAGGGCCAAAGGAAATATCCTCCGATAACAAAGAGAAAGAAGCTTTCTGAGAAACTTCTTTGTGTTCTGTGAAATCAACTTACAGAGTTACAGCTTTCCCCTCAAGAAGCCTTTCGCTAAGACAGTTCTTGTACAATTGGCAAAGTGATATTTGGAAGCCCTTAGAGGGCTATTGTGAAAAAGGAAATATCCTCAGATGAAATCTGGAAAGAGGCTTTCTGAGAAACTGCTTAGTGTTCTGTTCATTCATCTCACAGAGTTACATCTGTATTTCGTGGATCTCTTTGCTAGCCTTATTTCTGTGGAATCTGAGAACAGATATTTCGGATCCCTTTGAAGACTATAGGGCCAAAGGAAATATCCTCCGATAACAAAGAGAAAGAAGCTTTCTGAGAAACTTCTTTGTGTTCTGTGAAATCATCTCACAGAGTTACAGTTTTCCCCTCAAGAAGCCTTTCGCTAAGACAGTCCTTGTGGAATTGGCAAAGTGATATTTGGAAGCCCATAGAGGGCTATGGTGAAAAAGGAAATATCCTCAGATGAAATCTGGAAAGAAGCTTTCTGAGAAACTGCTCTGTGATGTGTGACTTCCACTCACAGAGTTATATCTGTATTTCGTGGATCTCTTTGCTAGCCTTATTTCTGTGGAATCTGAGAACAGATATTTCGGATCCCTTTGAAGAATATAGGGTCAAAGGAAATATCCTCCGATAACAAAGATAAAGAAGCTTTCTGAGAAACTTCTTTGTGTTCTGTGAAATCATCTCACAGAGTTACAGTTTTCCCCTCAAGAAGCCTTTCGCTAAGACAGTTCTTGTGGAATTGGCAAAGTGATATTTGGAAGCCCATAGAGGGCTATGGTGAAAAAGGAAATATCCTCAGATGAAATCTGGAAAGAAGCTTTCTGAGAAACTGCTTAGTGTTCTGTTAATTCATCTCACAGAGTTACATCTGTATTTCGTGCACCTCTTTGCTAGCCTTATTTCTGTGGAATCTGAGAACAGATATTTCGGATCCCTTTGAAGACTATAGGGCCAAAGGAAATATCCTCCGATAACAAAGAGAAAGAAGCTTACTGAGAAACTTCTTTGTGTTTCGTGAAATCATCTCACAGAGTTACAGCTTTCCCTTCAAGAAGCCTTTTGTTAAGACAGTTCTTGTGGAATTGGCAAAGTGATATTTGGAAGCCCATAGAGGGCTATGGTGAAAAAGGAAATATCCTCAGATGAAATCTGGAAAGAAGCTTTCTGAGAAACTGCTTAGTGTTCTGTTAATTCATCTCACAGAGTTACATCTGTATTTCGTGGATCTCTTTGCTAGCCTTATTTCTGTGGAATCTGAGAACTGATACTTCGGATCCCTTTGAAGACTATAGGGCCAAAGGAAATATCCTCCGATAACAAAGAGAAAGAAGCTTTCTGAGAAACTTCTTTGTGTTCCGTGAAATCATCTCACAGAGTTACACCTTTCCACTAAAGAAGCCTTTCGCTAAGACAGTTCTTGTGGAATTGGCAAAGTGATATTTGGAAGCCCATAGAGGGCTATGGTGAAAAAGGAAATATCCTCAGATGAAATCTGGAAAGAAGCTTTCTGAGAAACTGCTTAGTGTTCTGTTAATTCATCTCACAGAGTTACATCTGTATTTCGTGGATCTCTTTGCTAGCCTTATTTCTGTGGAATCTGAGAACTGATACTTCGGATCCCTTTGAAGACTATAGGGCCAAAGGAAATATCCTCCGATAACAAAGAGAAAGAAGCTTTCTTAGAAACTTCTTTGTGTTCCGTGAAATCATCTCACAGAGTTACACATTTCCACTAAAGAAGCCTTTCGCTAAGACAGTTCTTGTGGAATTGGCAAAGTGATATTTGGAAGCCCATAGAGGGCTATGGTGAAAAAGGAAATATCCTCAGATGAAATCTGGAAAGAAGCTTTCTGAGAAACTGCTTAGTGTTCTGTTAATTCATCTCACAGAGTTACATCTGTATTTCGTGGATCTCTTTGCTAGCCTTATTTCTGTGGAATCTGAGAACAGATATTTCGGATCCCTTTGAAGACTATAGGGCCAAAGGAAATATCCTCCGATAACAAAGAGAAAGAAGCTTACTGAGAAACTTCTTTGTGTTCCGTGAAATCATCTCACAGCGTTACAGCTTTCCAGTCAAGAAGCCTTTCGCTAAGACATTTCTTGTGGAATTGGCAAAGTGATATTTCGAAGCCCTTAGAGGGCTATGGTGAAAAAGGAAATATCCTCAGATGAAATCTGGAAAGAAGCTTTCTGAGAAACTGCTTAGTGTTCTGTTAATTCATCTCACAGAGTTACATCTGTATTTCGTGGATCTCTTTGCTAGCCTTATTTCTGTGGAATCTGAGAACAGATATTTCGGATCCCTTTGAAGACTATAGGGCCAAAGGAAATATCCTCCGATAACAAAGAGAAAGAAGCTTTCTTAGAAACTTCTTTGTGTTCCGTGAAATCATCTCACAGAGTTACACCTTTCCACTAAAGAAGCCTTTCGCTAAGACAGTTCTTGTGGAATTGGCAAAGTGATATTTGGAAGCCCATAGAGGGCTATGGTGAAAAAGGAAATATCCTCAGATGAAATCTGGAAATAAGCTTTCTGAGAAACTGCTTAGTGTTCTGTTAATTCATCTCACAGAGTTACATCTGTATTTCGTGGATCTCTTTGCTAGCCTTATTTCTGTGGAATCTGAGAACAGATATTTCGGATCCCTTTGAAGACTATAGGGCCAAAGGAAATATCCTCCGATAACAAACAGAAAGAAGCTTTCTGAGAAACTTCTTTGTGTTCTGTGAAATCATCTCACAGAGTTACAGCTTTCCCCTCAAGAAGCCTTTCGCTAAGACAGTTCTTGTACAATTGGCAAAGTGATATTTGGAAGCCCTTAGAGGGCTATGGTGAAAAAGGAAATATCCACAGATGAAATCTGGAAAGAAGCTTTCTGAGAAACTGCTTAGTGTTCTGTTCATTCATCTCACAGAGTTACATCTGTATTTCGTGGATCTCTTTGCTAGCCTTATTTCTGTGGAATCTGAGAACAGATATTTCGGATCCCTTTGAAGACTATAGGGCCAAAGGAAATATCCTCCGATAACAAAGAGAAAGAAGCTTTCTGAGAAACTTCTTTGTGTTCTGTGAAATCAAATCACAGAGTTACAGTTTTCCCCTCAAGAAGCCTTTCGCTAAGACAGTTCTTGTGGAATTGGCAAAGTGATATTTGGAAGCCCATAGAGGGCTATGGTGAAAAAGGAAATATCCTCAGATGAAATCTGGAAATAAGCTTTCTAAGAAACTGCTCTGTGATGTGTGACTTCCACTCACAGAGTTATATCTGTATTTCGTGGATCTCTTTGCTAGCCTTATTTCTGTGGAATCTGAGAACAGATATTTCGGATGCCTTTGAAGACTATAGGGCCAAAGGAAATATCCTCCGATAACAAAGAGAAAGAAGCTTTCTGAGAAACTTCTTTGTGTTCTGTGAAATCAACTTACAGAGTTACAGCTTTCCCCTCAAGAAGCCTTTCGCTAAGACAGTTCTTGTGGAATTGGCAAAGTGATATTTGGAAGCCCATAGAGGGCTATGGTGAAAAAGGAAATATCCTCAGATGAAATCTGGAAAGAAGCTTTCTGAGAAACTGCTTAGTGTTCTGTTAATTCATCTCACAGAGTTACATCTGTATTTCGTGGATCTCTTTGCTAGCCTTATTTCTGTGGAATCTGAGAACTGATACTTCGGATCCCTTTGAAGACTATAGGGCCAAAGGAAATATCCTCCGATAACAAAGAGAAAGAAGCTTTCTGAGAAACTTCTTTGTGTTCCGTGAAATCATCTCACAGAGTTACACCTTTCCACTAAAGAAGCCTTTCGCTAAGACAGTTCTTGTGGAATTGGCAAAGTGATATTTGGAAGCCCTTAGAGGGCTATTGTGAAAAAGGAAATATCCTCAGATGAAATCTGGAAAGAAGCTTTCTGAGAAACTGCTTAGTGTTCTGTTCATTCATCTCACAGAGTTACATCTGTATTTCGTGGATCTCTTTGCTAGCCTTATTTCTGTGGAATCTGAGAACAGATATTTCGGATCCCTTTGAAGACTATAGGGCCAAAGGAAATATCCTCCGATAACAAAGAGAAAGAAGCTTTCTGAGAAACTTCTTTGTGTTCTGTGAAATCAACTCACAGAGTTACAGTTTTCCCCTCAAGAAGCCTTTCGCTAAGACAGTTCTTGTGGAATTGGCAAAGTGATATTTGGAAGCCCATAGAGGGCTATGGTGAAAAAGGAAATATCCTCAGATGAAATCTGGAAAGAAGCTTTCTGAGAAACTGCTTAGTGTTCTGTTAATTCATCTCACAGAGTTACATCTGTATTTCGTGGATCTCTTTGCTAGCCTTATTTCTTTGGAATCTGAGAACAGATATTTCGGATCCCTTTGAAGACTATAGGGCCAAAGGAAATATCCTCCGATAACAAAGAGAAAGAAGCTTTCTGAGAAACTTCTTTGTGTTCTGTGAAATCATCTCACAGAGTTACAGCTTTCCCCTCAAGAAGCCTTTCGCTAAGACAGTTCTTGTGGAATTGGCAAAGTGATATTTGGAAGCCCATAGAGGGCTATGGTGAAAAAGGAAATATCCTCAGATGAAATCTGGAAAGAAGCTTTCTGAGAAACTGCTCTGTGATGTGTGACTTCCACTCACAGAGTTATATCTGTATTTCGTGGATCTCTTTGCTAGCCTTATTTCTGTGGAATCTGAGAACAGATATTTCGGATCCCTTTGAAGACTATAGGGTCAAAGGAAATATCCTCCGATAACAAAGATAAAGAAGCTTTCTGAGAAACTTCTTTGTGTTCTGTGAAATCATCTCACAGAGTTACAGTTTTCCCCTCAAGAAGCCTTTCGCTAAGACAGTTCTTGTGGAATTGGCAAAGTGATATTTGGAAGCCCATAGAGGGCTATGGTGAAAAAGGAAATATCCTCAGATGAAATCTGGAAAGAAGCTTTCTGAGAAACTGCTTAGTGTTCTGTTAATTCATCTCACAGAGTTACATCTGTATTTCGTGGATCTCTTTGCTAGCCTTATTTCTGTGGAATCTGAGAACTGATACTTCGGATCCCTTTGAAGACTATAGGGCCAAAGGAAATATCCTCCGATAACAAAGAGAAAGAAGCTTTCTTAGAAACTTCTTTGTGTTCCGTGAAATCATCTCACAGAGTTACACATTTCCACTAAAGAAGCCTTTCGCTAAGACAGTTCTTGTGGAATTGGCAAAGTGATATTTGGAAGCCCATAGAGGGCTATGGTGAAAAAGGAAATATCCTCAGATGAAATCTGGAAAGAAGCTTTCTGAGAAACTGCTTAGTGTTCTGTTAATTCATCTCACAGAGTTACATCTGTATTTCGTGGATCTCTTTGCTAGCCTTATTTCTGTGGAATCTGAGAACAGATATTTCGGATCCCTTTGAAGACTATAGGGCCAAAGGAAATATCCTCCGATAACAAACAGAAAGAAGCTTTCTGAGAAACTTCTTTGTGTTCCGTGAAATCATCTCACAGAGTTACAGCTTTCCAGTCAAGAAGCCTTTCGCTAAGACATTTCTTGTGGAATTGGCAAAGTGATATTTCGAAGCCCTTAGAGGGCTATGGTGAAAAAGGAAATATCCTCAGATGAAATCTGGAAAGAAGCTTTCTGAGAAACTGCTTAGTGTTCTGTTAATTCATCTCACAGAGTTACATCTGTATTTCGTGGATCTCTTTGCTAGCCTTATTTCTGTGGAATCTGAGAACAGATATTTCGGATCCCTTTGAAGACTATAGGGCCAAAGGAAATATCCTCCGATAACAAAGAGAAAGAAGCTTTCTTAGAAACTTCTTTGTGTTCCGTGAAATCATCTCACAGAGTTACACCTTTCCACTAAAGAAGCCTTTCGCTAAGACAGTTCTTGTGGAATTGGCAAAGTGATATTTGGAAGCCCATAGAGGGCTATGGTGAAAAAGGAAATATCCTCAGATGAAATCTGGAAAGAAGCTTTCTGAGAAACTGCTTAGTGTTCTGTTAATTCATCTCACAGAGTTACATCTGTATTTCGTGGATCTCTTTGCTAGCCTTATTTCTGTGGAATCTGAGAACAGATATTTCGGATCCCTTTGAAGACTATAGGGCCAAAGGAAATATCCTCCGATAACAAACAGAAAGAAGCTTTCTGAGAAACTTCTTTGTGTTCTGTGAAATCATCTCACAGAGTTACAGCTTTCCCCTCAAGAAGCCTTTCGCTAAGACAGTTCTTGTACAATTGGCAAAGTGATATTTGGAAGCCCTTAGAGGGCTATGGTGAAAAAGGAAATATCCACAGATGAAATCTGGAAAGAAGCTTTCTGAGAAACTGCTTAGTGTTCTGTTCATTCATCTCACAGAGTTACATCTGTATTTCGTGGATCTCTTTGCTAGCCTTATTTCTGTGGAATCTGAGAACAGATATTTCGGATCCCTTTGAAGACTATAGGGCCAAAGGAAATATCCTCCGATAACAAAGAGAAAGAAGCTTTCTGAGAAACTTCTTTGTGTTCTGTGAAATCAAATCACAGAGTTACAGTTTTCCCCTCAAGAAGCCTTTCGCTAAGACAGTTCTTGTGGAATTGGCAAAGTGATATTTGGAAGCCCATAGAGGGCTATGGTGAAAAAGGAAATATCCTCAGATGAAATCTGGAAATAAGCTTTCTAAGAAACTGCTCTGTGATGTGTGACTTCCACTCACAGAGTTATATCTGTATTTCGTGGATCTCTTTGTTAGCCTTATTTCTGTGGAATCTGAGAACAGATATTTCGGATGCCTTTGAAGACTATAGGGCCAAAGGAAATATCCTCCGATAACAAAGAGAAAGAAGCTTTCTGAGAAACTTCTTTGTGTTCTGTGAAATCAACTTACAGAGTTACAGCTTTCCCCTCAAGAAGCCTTTCGCTAAGACAGTTCTTGTGGAATTGGCAAAGTGATATTTGGAAGCCCATAGAGGGCTATGGTGAAAAAGGAAATATCCTCAGATGAAATCTGGAAAGAAGCTTTCTGAGAAACTGCTTAGTGTTCTGTTAATTCATCTCACAGAGTTACATCTGTATTTCGTGGATCTCTTTGCTAGCCTTATTTCTGTGGAATCTGAGAACTGATACTTCGGATCCCTTTGAAGACTATAGGGCCAAAGGAAATATCCTCCGATAACAAAGAGAAAGAAGCTTTCTGAGAAACTTCTTTGTGTTCCGTGAAATCATCTCACAGAGTTACACCTTTCCACTAAAGAAGCCTTTCGCTAAGACAGTTCTTGTGGAATTGGCAAAGTGATATTTGGAAGCCCATAGAGGGCTATGGTGAAAAAGGAAATATCCTCAGATGAAATCTGGAAAGAAGCTTTCTGAGAAACTGCTTAGTGTTCTGTTAATTCATCTCACAGAGTTACATCTGTATTTCGTGGATCTCTTTGCTAGCCTTATTTCTGTGGAATCTGAGAACTGATACTTCGGATCCCTTTGAAGACTATAGGGCCAAAGGAAATATCCTCCGATAACAAAGAGAAAGAAGCTTTCTTAGAAACTTCTTTGTGTTCCGTGAAATCATCTCACAGAGTTACACCTTTCCACTAAAGAAGCCTTTCGCTAAGACAGTTCTTGTGGAATTGGCAAAGTGATATTTGGAAGCCCATAGAGGGCTATGGTGAAAAAGGAAATATCCTCAGATGAAATCTGGAAAGAAGCTTTCTGAGAAACTGCTTAGTGTTCTGTTAATTCATCTCACAGAGTTACATCTGTATTTCGTGGATCTCTTTGCTAGCCTTATTTCTGTGGAATCTGAGAACAGATATTTCGGATCCCTTTGAAGACTATAGGGCCAAAGGAAATATCCTCCGATAACAAAGAGAAAGAAGCTTACTGAGAAACTTCTTTGTGTTCCGTGAAATCATCTCACAGAGTTACAGCTTTCCAGTCAAGAAGCCTTTCGCTAAGACATTTCTTGTGGAATTGGCAAAGTGATATTTCGAAGCCCTTAGAGGGCTATGGTGAAAAAGGAAATATCCTCAGATGAAATCTGGAAAGAAGCTTTCTGAGAAACTGCTTAGTGTTCTGTTAATTCATCTCACAGAGTTACATCTGTATTTCGTGGATCTCTTTGCTAGCCTTATTTCTGTGGAATCTGAGAACAGATATTTCGGATCCCTTTGAAGACTATAGGGCCAAAGGAAATATCCTCCGATAACAAAGAGAAAGAAGCTTTCTGAGAAACTTCTTTGTGTTCTGTGAAATCAACTTACAGAGTTACAGCTTTCCCCTCAAGAAGCCTTTCGCTAAGACAGTTCTTGTGGAATTGGCAAAGTGATATTTGGAAGCCCATAGAGGGCTATGGTGAAAAAGGAAATATCCTCAGATGAAATCTGGAAAGAAGCTTTCTGAGAAACTGCTTAGTGTTCTGTTAATTCATCTCACAGAGTTACATCTGTATTTCGTGGATCTCTTTGCTAGCCTTATTTCTGTGGAATCTGAGAACAGATATTTCGGATCCCTTTGAAGACTATAGGGCCAAAGGAAATATCCTCCGATAACAAAGAGAAAGAAGCTTACTGAGAAACTTCTTTGTGTTCCGTGAAATCATCTCACAGAGTTACAGCTTTCCAGTCAAGAAGCCTTTCGCTAAGACATTTCTTGTGGAATTGGCAAAGTGATATTTCGAAGCCCTTAGAGGGCTATGGTGAAAAAGGAAATATCCTCAGATGAAATCTGGAAAGAAGCTTTCTGAGAAACTGCTTAGTGTTCTGTTAATTCATCTCACAGAGTTACATCTGTATTTCGTGGATCTCTTTGCTAGCCTTATTTCTGTGGAATCTGAGAACAGATATTTCGGATCCCTTTGAAGACTATAGGGCCAAAGGAAATATCCTCCGATAACAAAGAGAAAGAAGCTTTCTTAGAAACTTCTTTGTGTTCCGTGAAATCATCTCACAGAGTTACACCTTTCCACTAAAGAAGCCTTTCGCTAAGACAGTTCTTGTGGAATTGGCAAAGTGATATTTGGAAGCCCATAGAGGGCTATGGTGAAAAAGGAAATATCCTCAGATGAAATCTGGAAATAAGCTTTCTGAGAAACTGCTTAGTGTTCTGTTAATTCATCTCACAGAGTTACATCTGTATTTCGTGGATCTCTTTGCTAGCCTTATTTCTGTGGAATCTGAGAACAGATATTTCGGATCCCTTTGAAGACTATAGGGCCAAAGGAAATATCCTCCGATAACAAACAGAAAGAAGCTTTCTGAGAAACTTCTTTGTGTTCTGTGAAATCATCTCACAGAGTTACAGCTTTCCCCTCAAGAAGCCTTTCGCTAAGACAGTTCTTGTACAATTGGCAAAGTGATATTTGGAAGCCCTTAGAGGGCTATGGTGAAAAAGGAAATATCCACAGATGAAATCTGGAAAGAAGCTTTCTGAGAAACTGCTTAGTGTTCTGTTCGTTCATCTCACAGAGTTACATCTGTATTTCGTGGATCTCTTTGCTAGCCTTATTTCTGTGGAATCTGAGAACAGATATTTCGGATCCCTTTGAAGACTATAGGGCCAAAGGAAATATCCTCCGATAACAAAGAGAAAGAAGCTTTCTGAGAAACTTCTTTGTGTTCTGTGAAATCAAATCACAGAGTTACAGTTTTCCCCTCAAGAAGCCTTTCGCTAAGACAGTTCTTGTGGAATTGGCAAAGTGATATTTGGAAGCCCATAGAGGGCTATGGTGAAAAAGGAAATATCCTCAGATGAAATCTGGAAATAAGCTTTCTAAGAAACTGCTCTGTGATGTGTGACTTCCACTCACAGAGTTATATCTGTATTTCGTGGATCTCTTTGTTAGCCTTATTTCTGTGGAATCTGAGAACAGATATTTCGGATGCCTTTGAAGACTATAGGGCCAAAGGAAATATCCTCCGATAACAAAGAGAAAGAAGCTTTCTGAGAAACTTCTTTGTGTTCTGTGAAATCAACTTACAGAGTTACAGCTTTCCCCTCAAGAAGCCTTTCGCTAAGACAGTTCTTGTGGAATTGGCAAAGTGATATTTGGAAGCCCATAGAGGGCTATGGTGAAAAAGGAAATATCCTCAGATGAAATCTGGAAAGAAGCTTTCTGAGAAACTTCTTAGTGTTCTGTTAATTCATCTCACAGAGTTACATCTGTATTTCGTGGATCTCTTTGCTAGCCTTATTTCTGTGGAATCTGAGAACTGATACTTCGGATCCCTTTGAAGACTATAGGGCCAAAGGAAATATCCTCCGATAACAAAGAGAAAGAAGCTTTCTGAGAAACTTCTTTGTGTTCCGTGAAATCATCTCACAGAGTTACACCTTTCCACTAAAGAAGCCTTTCGCTAAGACAGTTCTTGTGGAATTGGCAAAGTGATATTTGGAAGACCATAGAGGGCTATGGTGAAAAAGGAAATATCCTCAGATGAAATCTGGAAAGAAGCTTTCTGAGAAACTGCTTAGTGTTCTGTTAATTCATCTCACAGAGTTACATCTGTATTTCGTGGATCTCTTTGCTAGCCTTATTTCTGTGGAATCTGAGAACTGATACTTCGGATCCCTTTGAAGACTATAGGGCCAAAGGAAATATCCTCCGATAACAAAGAGAAAGAAGCTTTCTTAGAAACTTCTTTGTGTTCCGTGAAATCATCTCACAGAGTTACACCTTTCCACTAAAGAAGCCTTTCGCTAAGACAGTTCTTGTGGAATTGGCAAAGTGATATTTGGAAGCCCATAGAGGGCTATGGTGAAAAAGGAAATATCCTCAGATGAAATCTGGAAAGAAGCTTTCTGAGAAACTGCTTAGTGTTCTGTTAATTCATCTCACAGAGTTACATCTGTATTTCGTGGATCTCTTTGCTAGCCTTATTTCTGTGGAATCTGAGAACAGATATTTCGGATCCCTTTGAAGACTATAGGGCCAAAGGAAATATCCTCCGATAACAAAGAGAAAGAAGCTTACTGAGAAACTTCTTTGTGTTCCGTGAAATCATCTCACAGAGTTACAGCTTTCCAGTCAAGAAGCCTTTCGCTAAGACATTTCTTGTGGAATTGGCAAAGTGATATTTCGAAGCCCTTAGAGGGCTATGGTGAAAAAGGAAATATCCTCAGATGAAATCTGGAAAGAAGCTTTCTGAGAAACTGCTTAGTGTTCTGTTAATTCATCTCACAGAGTTACATCTGTATTTCGTGGATCTCTTTGCTAGCCTTATTTCTGTGGAATCTGAGAACAGATATTTCGGATCCCTTTGAAGACTATAGGGCCAAAGGAAATATCCTCCGATAACAAAGAGAAAGAAGCTTTCTTAGAAACTTCTTTGTGTTCCGTGAAATCATCTCACAGAGTTACACCTTTCCACTAAAGAAGCCTTTCGCTAAGACAGTTCTTGTGGAATTGGCAAAGTGATATTTGGAAGCCCATAGAGGGCTATGGTGAAAAAGGAAATATCCTCAGATGAAATCTGGAAAGAAGCTTTCTGAGAAACTGCTTAGTGTTCTGTTAATTCATCTCACAGAGTTACATCTGTATTTCGTGGATCTCTTTGCTAGCCTTATTTCTGTGGAATCTGAGAACAGATATTTCGGATCCCTTTGAAGACTATAGGGCCAAAGGAAATATCCTCCGATAACAAACAGAAAGAAGCTTTCTGAGAAACTTCTTTGTGTTCTGTGAAATCATCTCACAGAGTTACAGCTTTCCCCTCAAGAAGCCTTTCGCTAAGACAGTTCTTGTACAATTGGCAAAGTGATATTTGGAAGCCCTTAGAGGGCTATGGTGAAAAAGGAAATATCCACAGATGAAATCTGGAAAGAAGCTTTCTGAGAAACTGCTTAGTGTTCTGTTCATTCATCTCACAGAGTTACATCTGTATTTCGTGGATCTCTTTGCTAGCCTTATTTCTGTGGAATCTGAGAACAGATATTTCGGATCCCTTTGAAGACTATAGGGCCAAAGGAAATATCCTCCGATAACAAAGAGAAAGAAGCTTTCTGAGAAACTTCTTTGTGTTCTGTGAAATCAAATCACAGAGTTACAGTTTTCCCCTCAAGAAGCCTTTCGCTAAGACAGTTCTTGTGGAATTGGCAAAGTGATATTTGGAAGCCCATAGAGGGCTATGGTGAAAAAGGAAATATCCTCAGATGAAATCTGGAAAGAAGCTTTCTGAGAAACTGCTTAGTGTTCTGTTAATTCATCTCACAGAGTTACATCTGTATTTCGTGGATCTCTTTGCTAGCCTTATTTCTGTGGAATCTGAGAACAGATATTTCGGATCCCTTTGAAGACTATAGGGCCAAAGGAAATATCCTCCTATAACAAAGAGAAAGAAGCTTACTGAGAAACTTCTTTGTGTTCCGTGAAATCATCTCACAGAGTTACAGCTTTCCAGTCAAGAAGCCTTTCGCTAAGACATTTCTTGTGGAATTGGCAAAGTGATATTTCGAAGCCCTTAGAGGGCTATGGTGAAAAAGGAAATATCCTCAGATGAAATCTGGAAAGAAGCTTTCTGAGAAACTGCTTAGTGTTCTGTTAATTCATCTCACAGAGTTACATCTGTATTTCGTGGATCTCTTTGCTAGCCTTATTTCTGTGGAATCTGAGAACAGATACTTCGGATCCCTTTGAAGACTATAGGGCCAAAGGAAATATCCTCCGATAACAAAGAGAAAGAAGCTTTCTTAGAAACTTCTTTGTGTTCCGTGAAATCATCTCACAGAGTTACACCTTTCCACTAAAGAAACCTTTCGCTAAGACAGTTCTTGTGGAATTGGCAAAGTGATATTTGGAAGCTCATAGAGGGCTATGGTGAAAAAGGAAATATCCTCAGATGAAATCTGGAAAGAAGCTTTCTGAGAAACTGCTTAGTGTTCTGTTAATTCATCTCACAGAGTTACATCTGTATTTCGTGGATCTCTTTGCTAGCCTTATTTCTGTGGAATCTGAGAACTGATACTTCGGATCCCTTTGAAGACTATAGGGCCAAAGGAAATATCCTCCGATAACAAAGAGAAAGAAGCTTTCTGAGAAACTTCTTTGTGTTCCGTGAAATCCTCTCACAGAGTTACACCTTTCCACTAAAGAAGCCTTTCGCTAAGACAGTTCTTGTGGAATTGGCAAAGTGATATTTGGAAGCCCATAGAGGGCTATGGTGAAAAAGGAAATATCCTCAGATGAAATCTGGAAAGAAGCTTTCTGAGAAACTGCTTAGTGTTCTGTTAATTCATCTCACAGAGTTACATCTGTATTTCGTGGATCTCTTTGCTAGCCTTATTTCTTTGGAATCTGAGAACAGATATTTCGGATCCCTTTGAAGACTACAGGGCCAAAGGAAATATCCTCCGATAACAAAGAGAAAGAAGCTTTCTGAGAAACTTCTTTGTGTTCTGTGAAATCATCTCACAGAGTTACAGCTTTCCCCTCAAGAAGCCTTTCGCTAAGACAGTTCTTGTGGAATTGGCAAAGTGATATTTGGAAGCCCATAGAGGGCTATGGTGAAAAAGGAAATATCCTCAGATGAAATCTGGAAAGAAGCTTTCTGAGAAACTGCTCTGTGATGTGTGACTTCCACTCACAGAGTTACATCTGTATTTCGTGGATCTCTTTGCTAGCCTTATTTCTGTGGAATCTGAGAACAGATATTTCGGATCCCTTTGAAGACTATAGGGCCAAAGGAAATATCCTTCGATAACAAAGAGAAAGAAGCTTTCTGAGATACTTCTTTGTGTTCCGTGAAATCATCTCACAGAGTTACAGCTTTCCAGTCAAGAAGCCTTTCGCTAAGACATTTCTTGTGGAATTGGCAAAGTGATATTTGGAAGTCCTTAGAGGGCTATGGTGAAAAAGGAAATATCCTCAGATGAAATCTGGAAAGAAGCTTTCTGAGAAACTGCTTAGTGTTCTGTTAATTCATCTCACAGAGTTACATCTGTATTTCGTGGATCCCTTTGCTAGCCTTATTTCTGTGGAATCTGAGAACAGATATTTCGGATCCCTTTGAAGACTATAGGGCCAAAGGAAATATCCTCCGATAACAAACAGAAAGAAGCTTTCTGAGAAACTTCTTTGTGTTTTGTGAAATCATCTCACAGAGTTACAGCTTTCCCCTCAAGAAGCCTTTCGCTAAGACAGTTCTTGTACAATTGGCAAAGTGATATTTGGAAGCCCTTAGAGGGCTATGGTGAAAAAGGAAATATCCTCAGATGAAATCTGGAAAGAAGCTTTCTGAGAAACTGCTTAGTGTTCTGTTCATTCATCTCACAGAGTTACATCTGTATTTCGTGGATCTCTTTGCTAGCCTTATTTCTGTGGAATCTGAGAACAGATATTTCGGATCCCTTTGAAGACTATAGGGCCAAAGGAAATATCCTCCGATAACAAAGAGAAAGAAGCTTTCTGAGAAACTTCTTTGTGTTCTGTGAAATCAACTCTCAGAGTTACAGTTTTCCCCTCAAGAAGCCTTTCGCTAAGACAGTTCTTGTGGAATTGGCAAAGTGATATTTGGAAGCTCATAGAGGGCTATGGTGAAAAAGGAAATATCCTCAGATGAAATCTGGAAAGAAGCTTTCTGAGAAACTGCTTAGTGTTCTGTTAATTCATCTCACAGAGTTACATCTGTATTTCGTGGATCTCTTTGCTAGCCTTATTTCTTTGGAATCTGAGAACAGATATTTCGGATCCCTTTGAAGACTATAGGGCCAAAGGAAATATCCTCCGATAACAAAGAGAAAGAAGCTTTCTGAGAAACTTCCTTGTGTTCTGTGAAATCATCTCACAGAGTTACAGCTTTCCCCTCAAGAAGCCTTTCGCTAAGACAGTTCTTGTGGAATTGGCAAAGTGATATTTGGAAGCCCATAGAGGGCTATGTTGAAAAAGGAAATATCCTCAGATGAAATCTGGAAAGAAGCTTTCTGAGAAACTGCTCTGTGATGTGTGACTTCCACTCACAGAGTTATATCTGTATTTCGTGGATCTCTTTGCTAGCCTTATTCTGTGGAATCTGAGAACAGATATTTCGGATCCCTTTGAAGACTATAGGGCCAAAGGAAATATCCTCCGATAACAAAGAGAAAGAAGCTTTCTGAGAAACTTCTTTGTGTTCTGTGAAATCATCTCACAGAGTTACAGTTTTCCCCTCAAGAAGCCTTTCGCTAAGACAGTTCTTGTGGAATTGGCAAAGTGATATTTGGAAGCCCATAGAGGGCTATGGTGAAAAAGGAAATATCCTCAGATGAAATCTGGAAAGAAGCTTTCTGAGAAACTGCTTAGTGTTCCGTTAATTCATCTCACAGAGTTACATCTGTATTTCGTGCACCTCTTTGCTAGCCTTATTTCTGTGGAATCTTAGAACAGATATTTCGGATCCCTTTGAAGACTATAGGGCCAAAGGAAATATCCTCCGATAACAAAGAGAAAGAAGCTTACTGAGAAACTTCTTTGTGTTTTGTGAAATCATCTCACAGAGTTACAGCTTTCCCTTCAAGAAGCCTTTTGCTAAGACAGTTCTTGTGGAATTGGCAAAGTGATATTTGGAAGCCCATAGAGGGCTATGGTAAAAAAGGAAATATCCTCATATGAAATCTGGAAAGAAGCTTTCTGAGAAACTGCTTAGTGTTCTGTTAATTCATCTCACAGAGTTACATCTGTATTTCGTGGATCTCTTTGCTAGCCTTATTTCTGTGGAATCTGAGAACAGATACTTCGGATCCCTTTGAAGACTATAGGGCCAAAGGAAATATCCTCCGATAACAAAGAGAAAGAAGCTTTCTGAGAAACTTCTTTGTGTTCCGTGAAATCATCTCACAGAGTTACACCTTTCCACTAAAGAAGCCTTTCGCTAAGACAGTTCTTGTGGAATTGGCAAAGTGATATTTGGAAGCCCATAGAGGGCTATGGTGAAAAAGGAAATATCCTCAGATGAAATCTGGAAAGAAGCTTTCTGAGAAACTGCTTAGTGTTCTGTTAATTCATCTCACAGAGTTACATCTGTATTTCGTGGATCTCTTTGCTAGCCTTATTTCTGTGGAATCTGAGAACAGATATTTCGGATCCCTTTGAAGACTATAGGGCCAAAGGAAATATCCTCCGATAACAAACAGAAAGAAGCTTTCTGAGAAACGTCTTTGTGTTCTGTGAAATCATCTCACAGAGTTACAGTTTTCCCCTCAAGAAGCCTTTCGCTAAGACAGTTCTTGTGGAATTGGCAAAGTGATATTTGGAAGCCCATAGAGGGCTATGGTGAAAAAGGAAATATCCTCAGATGAAATCTGGAAAGAAGCTTTCTGAGAAACTGCTTAGTGTTCTGTTAATTCATCTCACAGAGTTACATCTGTATTTCCTGCATCTCTTTGCTAGCCTTATTTCTGTGGAATCTGAGAACAGATATTTCGGATCCCTTTGAAGACTATAGGGCCAAAGGAAATATCCTCCGATAACAAAGAGAAAGAAGCTTACTGAGAAACTTCTTTGTGTTTTGTGAAATCATGTCACAGAGTTACAGCTTTCCCTTCAAGAAGCCTTTCGCTAAGACAGTTCTTGTGGAATTGGCAAAGTGATATTTGGAAGCCCATAGAGGGCTATGGTAAAAAAGGAAATATCCTCATATGAAATCTGGAAAGAAGCTTTCTGAGAAACTGCTTAGTGGTCTGTTAATTCATCTCACAGAGTTACATCTGTATTTCGTGGATCTCTTTGCTAGCCTTATTTCTGTGGAATCTGAGAACAGATACTTCGGATCCCTTTGAAGACTATAGGGCCAAAGGAAATATCCTCCGATGACAAAGAGAAAGAAGCTTTCTGAGAAACTTCTTTGTGTTCCGTGAAATCATCTCACAGAGTTACACCTTTCCACTAAAGAAGCCTTTCGCTAAGACAGTTCTTGTGGAATTGGCAAAGTGATATTTGGAAGCCCATAGAGGGCTATGGTGAAAAAGGAAATATCCTCAGATGAAATCTGGAAAGAAGCTTTCTGAGAAACTGCTTAGTGTTCTGTTAATTCATCTCACAGAGTTACATCTGTATTTCGTGGATCTCTTTGCTAGCCTTATTTCTGTGGAATCTGAGAACTGATACTTCGGATCCCTTTGAAGACTATAGGGCCAAAGGAAATATCCTCCGATAACAAAGAGAAAGAAGCTTTCTGAGAAACTTCTTTGTGTTCCGTGAAATCTTCTCACAGAGTTACACCTTTCCACTAAAGAAGCCTTTCGCTAAGACAGTTCTTGTGGAATTGGCAAAGTGATATTTGGAAGCCCATAGAGGGCTATGGTGAAAAAGGAAATATCCTCAGATGAAATCTGGAAAGAAGCTTTCTGAGAAACTGCTTAGTGTTCTGTTAATTCATCTCACAGAGTTACATCTGTATTTCGTGGATCTCTTTGGTAGCCTTATTTCTTTGGAATCTGAGAACAGATATTTCGGATCCCTTTGAAGACTATAGGGCCAAAGGAAATATCCTCCGATAACAAAGAGAAAGAAGCTTTCTGAGAAACTTCTTTGTGTTCTGTGAAATCATCTCACAGAGTTACAGCTTTCCCCTCAAGAAGCCTTTCGCTAAGACAGTTCTTGTGGAATTGGCAAAGTGATATTTGGAAGCCCATAGAGGGCTATGGTGAAAAAGGAAATATCCTCAGATGAAATCTGGAAATAAGCTTTCTGAGAAACTGCTCTGTGATGTGTGACTTCCACTCACAGAGTTACATCTGTATTTCGTGGATCTCTTTGCTAGCCTTATTTCTGTGGAATCTGAGAACAGATATTTCGGATCCCTTTGAAGACTATAGGGCCAAAGGAAATATCCTTCGATAACAAAGATAAAGAAGCTTTCTGAGATACTTCTTTGTGTTCCGTGAAATCATCTCACAGAGTTACAGCTTTCCAGTCAAGAAGCCTTTCGCTAAGACATTTCTTGTGGAATTGGCAAAGTGATATTTGGAAGCCCTTAGAGGGCTATGGTGAAAAAGGAAATATCCTCAGATGAAATCTGGAAAGAAGCTTTCTGAGAAACTGCTTAGTGTTCTGTTAATTCATCTCACAGAGTTACATCTGTATTTCGTGGATCCCTTTGCTAGCCTTATTTCTGTGGAATCTGAGAACAGATATTTCGGATCCCTTTGAAGACTATAGGGCCAAAGGAAATATCCTCCGATAACAAACAGAAAGAAGCTTTCTGAGAAACTTCTTTGTGTTCTGTGAAATCATCTCACAGAGTTACAGCTTTCCCCTCAAGAAGCCTTTCGCTAAGACAGTTCTTGTACAATTGGCAAAGTGATATTTGGAAGCCCTTAGAGGGCTATGGTGAAAAAGGAAATATCCTCAGATGAAATCTGGAAAGAAGCTTTCTGAGAAACTGCTTAGTGTTCTGTTCATTCATCTCACAGAGTTACATCTGTTTTTCGTGGATCTCTTTGCTAGCCTTATTTCTGTGGAATCTGAGAACAGATATTTCGGATCCCTTTGAAGACTATAGGGCCAAAGGAAATATCCTCCGATAACAAAGAGAAAGAAGCTTTCTGAGAAACTTCTTTGTGTTCTGTGAAATCAACTCACAGAGTTACAGTTTTCCCCTCAAGAAGCCTTTCGCTAAGACAGTTCTTGTGGAATTGGCAAAGTGATGTTTGGAAGCCCGTAGAGGGCTATGGTGAAAAAGGAAATATCCTCAGATGAAATCTGGAAAGAAGCTTTCTGAGAAACTGCTTAGTGTTCTGTTAATTCATCTCACAGAGTTACATCTGTATTTCGTGGATCTCTTTGCTAGCCTTATTTCTTTGGAATCTGAGAACAGATATTTCGGATCCCTTTGAAGACTATAGGGCCAAAGGAAATATCCTCCGATAACAAAGAGAAAGAAGCTTTTTGAGAAACTTCTTTGTGTTCTGTGAAATCATCTCACACAGTTACAGCTTTCCCCTCAAGAAGCCTTTCGCTAAGACAGTTCTTGTGGAATTGGCAAAGTGATATTTGGAAGCCCATAGAGGGCTATGGTGAAAAAGGAAATATCCTCAGATGAAATCTGGAAAGAAGCTTTCTGAGAAACTGCTCTGTGATGTGTGACTTCCACTCACAGAGTTATATCTGTATTTCGTGGATCTCTTTGCTAGCCTTATTTCTGTGGAATCTGAGAACAGATATTTCGGATCCCTTTGAAGACTATAGGGCCAAAGGAAATATCCTCCGATAACAAAGAGAAAGAAGCTTTCTGAGAAACTTCTTTGTGTTCTGTGAAATCATCTCACAGAGTTACAGTTTTCCCCTTAAGAAGCCTTTCGCTAAGACAGTTCTTGTGGAATTGGCAAAGTGATATTTGGAAGCCCATAGAGGGCTATGGTGAAAAAGGAAATATCCTCAGATGAAATCTGGAAAGAAGCTTTCTGAGAAACTGCTTAGTGTTCTGTTAATTCATCTCACAGAGTTACATCTGTATTTCGTGCACCTCTTTGCTAGCCTTATTTCTGTGGAATCTGAGAACAGATATTTCGGATCCCTTTGAAGACTATAGGGCCAAAGGAAATATCCTCCGATAACAAAGAGAAAGAAGCTTACTGAGAAACTTCTTTGTGTTTTGTGAAATCATCTCACAGAGTTACAGCTTTCCCTTCAAGAAGCCTTTTGCTAAGACAGTTCTTGTGGAATTGGCAAAGTGATATTTGGAAGCCCATAGAGGGCTATGGTAAAAAAGGAAATATCCTCATATGAAATCTGGAAAGAAGCTTTCTGAGAAACTGCTTAGTGTTCTGTTAATTCATCTCACAGAGTTACATCTCTATTTCGTGGATCTCTTTGCTAGCCTTATTTCTGTGGAATCTGAGAACAGATATTTCGGATCCCTTTGAAGACTATAGGGCCAAAGGAAATATCCTCCGATAACAAAGAGAAAGAAGCTTTCTGAGAAACTTCTTTGTGTTCCGTGAAATCATCTCACAGAGTTACACCTTTCCACTAAAGAAGCCTTTCGCTAAGACAGTTCTTGTGGAATTGGCAAAGTGATATTTGGAAGCCCATAGAGGGCTATGGTGAAAAAGGAAATATCCTCAGATGAAATCTGGAAAGAAGCTTTCTGAGAAACTGCTTAGTGTTCTGTTAATTCATCTCACAGAGTTACATCTGTATTTCGTGCACCTCTTTGCTAGCCTTATTTCTGTGGAATCTGAGAACAGATATTTCGGATCGCTTTGAAGACTATAGGGCCAAAGGAAATATCCTCCGATAACAAAGAGAAAGAAGCTTACTGAGAAACTTCTTTGTGTTTTGTGAAATCATCTCACAGAGTTACAGCTTTCCCTTCAAGAAGCCTTTCGCTAAGACAGTTCTTGTGGAATTGGCAAAGTGATATTTGGAAGCCCATAGAGGGCTATGGTGAAAAAGGAAATATCCTCAGATGAAATCTGGAAAGAAGCTTTCTGAGAAACTGCTTAGTGTTCTGTTAATTCATCTCACAGAGTTACATCTGTATTTCGTGGATCTCTTTGCTAGCCTTATTTCTGTGGAATCTGAGAACAGATACTTCGGATCCCTTTGAAGACTATAGGGCCAAAGGAAATATCCTCCGATAACAAAGAGAAAGAAGCTTTCTGAGAAACTTCTTTGTGTTCTGTGAAATCATCTCACAGAGTTACACCTTTCCACTAAAGAAGCCTTTCGCTAAGACAGTTCTTGTGGAATTGGCAAAGTGATATTTGGAAGCCCATAGAGGGCTATGGTGAAAAAGGAAATATCCTCAGATGAAATCTGGAAATAAGCTTTCTGAGAAACTGCTCTGTGATGTGTGACTTCCACTCACAGAGTTACATCTGTATTTCGTGGATCTCTTTGCTAGCCTTATTTCTGTGGAATCTGAGAACAGATATTTCGGATCCCTTTGAAGACTATAGGGCCAAAGGAAATATCCTTCGATAACAAAGAGAAAGAAGCTTTCTGAGATACTTCTTTGTGTTCCGTGAAATCATCTCACAGAGTTACAGCTTTCCAGTCAAGAAGCCGTTCGCTAAGACATTTCTTGTGGAATTGGCAAGGTGATATTTGGAAGCCCTTAGAGGGCTATGGTGAAAAAGGAAATATCCTCAGATGAAATCTGGAAAGAAGCTTTCTGAGAAACTGCTTAGTGTTCTGTTAATTCATCTCAGAGAGTTACATCTGTATTTCGTGGATCTCTTTGCTAGCCTTATTTCTGTGGAATCTGAGAACAGATATTTCGGATCCCTTTGAAGACTATAGGGCCAAAGGAAATATCCTCCGATAACAAAGAGAAAGAAGCTTTCTGAGAAACTTCTTTGTGTTCTGTGAAATCATCTCACAGAGTTACAGCTTTCCCCTCAAGAAGCCTTTCGCTAAGACAGTTCTTGTACAATTGGCAAAGTGATATTTGGAAGCCCTTAGAGGGCTATGGTGAAAAAGGAAATATCCTCAGATGAAATCTGGAAAGAAGCTTTCTGAGAAACTGCTTAGTGTTCTGTTCATTCATCTCACAGAGTTACATCTGTATTTCGTGGATCTCTTTGCTAGCCTTATTTCTGTGGAATCTGAGAACAGATATTTCGGATCCCTTTGAAGACTATAGGGCCAAAGGAAATATCCTCCGATAACAAAGAGAAAGAAGCTTTCTGAGAAACTTGTTTGTGTTCTGTGAAATCAACTCACAGAGTTACAGTTTTCCCCTCAAGAAGCCTTTCGCTAAGACAGTTCTTGTGGAATTGGCAAAGTGATATTTGGAAGCCCATACAGGGCTATGGTGAAAAAGGAAATATCCTCAGATGAAATCTGGAAAGAAGCTTTCTGAGAAACTGCTTAGTGTTCTGTTAATTCATCTCACAGAGTTACATCTGTATTTCGTGGATCTCTTTGCTAGCCTTATTTCTTTGGAATCTGAGAACAGATATTTCGGATCCCTTTGAAGACTATAGGGCCAAAGGAAATATCCTCCGATAACAAAGAGAAAGAAGATTTCTGAGAAACTTCTTTGTGTTCTGTGAAATCATCTCACAGAGTTACAGCTTTCCCCTCAAGAAGCCTTTCGCTAAGACAGTTCTTGTGGAATTGGCAAAGTGATATTTGGAAGCCCATAGAGGGCTATGGTGAAAAAGGAAATATCCTCAGATGAAATCTGGAAAGAAGCTTTCTGAGAAACTGCTCTGTGATGTGTGACTTCCACTCACAGAGTTATATCTGTATTTCGTGGATCTCTTTGCTAGCCTTATTTCTGTGGAATCTGAGAACAGATATTTCGGATCCCTTTGAAGACTATAGGGCCAAAGGAAATATCCTCCGATAACAAAGAGAAAGAAGCTTTCTGAGAAACTTCTTTGTGTTCTGTGAAATCATCTCACAGAGTTACAGTTTTCCCCTTAAGAAGCCTTTCGCTAAGACAGTTCTTGTGGAATTGGCAAAGTGATATTTGGAAGCCCATAGAGGGCTATGGTGAAAAAGGAAATATCCTCAGATGAAATCTGGAAAGAAGCTTTCTGAGAAACTGCTTAGTGTTCTGTTAATTCATCTCACAGAGTTACATCTGTATTTCGTGCACCTCTTTGCTAGCCTTATTTCTGTGGAATCTGAGAACAGATATTTCGGATCCCTTTGAAGACTATAGGGCCAAAGGAAATATCCTCCGATAACAAAGAGAAAGAAGCTTACTGAGAAACTTCTTTGTGTTTTGTGAAATCATCTCACAGAGTTACAGCTTTCCCTTCAAGAAGCCTTTTGCTAAGACAGTTCTTGTGGAATTGGCAAAGTGATATTTGGAAGCCCATAGAGGGCTATGGTAAAAAAGGAAATATCCTCATATGAAATCTGGAAAGAAGCTTTCTGAGAAACTGCTTAGTGTTCTGTTAATTCATCTCACAGAGTTACATCTCTATTTCGTGGATCTCTTTGCTAGCCTTATTTCTGTGGAATCTGAGAACAGATATTTCGGATCCCTTTGAAGACTATAGGGCCAAAGGAAATATCCTCCGATAACAAAGAGAAAGAAGCTTTCTGAGAAACTTCTTTGTGTTCCGTGAAATCATCTCACAGAGTTACACCTTTCCACTAAAGAAGCCTTTCGCTAAGACAGTTCTTGTGGAATTGGCAAAGTGATATTTGGAAGCCCATAGAGGGCTATGGTGAAAAAGGAAATATCCTCAGATGAAATCTGGAAAGAAGCTTTCTGAGAAACTGCTTAGTTTTCTGTTAATTCATCTCACAGAGTTACATCTGTATTTCGTGGATCTCTTTGCTAGCCTTATTTCTGTGGAATCTGAGAACTGATACTTCGGATCCCTTTGAAGCCTATAGGGCCAAAGGAAATATCCTCCGAAAACAAAGAGAAAGAAGCTTTCTGAGAAACTTCTTTGTGTTCCGTGAAATCATCTCACAGAGTTACACCTTTCCACTAAAGAAGCCTTTCGCTAAGACAGTTCTTGTGGAATTGGCAAAGTGATATTTGGAAGCCCATAGAGGGCTATGGTGAAAAAGGAAATATCCTCAGATGAAATCTGGAAAGAAGCTTTCTGAGAAACTGCTCTGTGATGTGTGACTTCGACTCACAGAGTTACATCTGTATTTCGTGCATCTCTTTGCTAGCCTTATTTCTGTGGAATCTGAGAACAGATATTTCGGATCCCTTTGAAGACTATAGGGCCAAAGGAAATATCCTCCGATAACAAAGAGAAAGAAGCTTTCTGAGAAACTTTTTTGTGTTCTGTGAAATCATCTCACAGAGTTACAGCTTTCCCCTCAAGAAGCCTTTCGCTAAGACAGTTCTTGTGGAATTGGCAAAGTGATATTTGGAAGCCCATAGAGGGCTATGGTGAAAAAGGAAATATCCTCAGATGAAATCTGGAAAGAAGCTTTCTGAGAAACTGCTTAGTGTTCTGTTAATTCATCTCACAGAGTTACATCTGTATTTCGTGGATCTCTTTGCTAGCCTTATTTCTGTGGAATCTGAGAACTGATACTTCGGATCCCTTTGAAGACTATAGGGCCAAAGGAAATATCCTCCGATAACAAAGAGAAAGAAGCTTTCTGAGAAACTTCTTTGTGTTCCGTGAAATCTTCTCACAGAGTTACACCTTTCCACTAAAGAAGCCTTTCGCTAAGACAGTTCTTGTGGAATTGGCAAAGTGATATTTGGAAGCCCATAGAGGGCTATGGTGAAAAAGGAAATATCCTCAGATGAAATCTGGAAAGAAGCTTTCTGAGAAACTGCTTAGTGTTCTGTTAATTCATCTCACAGAGTTACATCTGTATTTCGTGGATCTCTTTGCTAGCCTTATTTCTTTGTAATCTGAGAACAGATATTTCGGATCCCTTTGAAGACTATAGGGCCAAAGGAAATATCCTCCGATAACAAAGAGAAAGAAGCTTTCTGAGAAACTTCTTTGTGTTCTGTGAAATCATCTCACAGAGTTACAGCTTTCCCCTCAAGAAGCCTTTCGCTAAGACAGTTCTTGTGGAATTGGCAAAGTGATATTTGGAAGCCCATAGAGGGCTATGGTGAAAAAGGAAATATCCTCAGATGAAATCTGGAAATAAGCTTTCTGAGAAACTGCTCTGTGATGTGTGACTTCCACTCACAGAGTTACATCTGTATTTCGTGGATCTCTTTGCTAGCCTTATTTCTGTGGAATCTGAGAACAGATATTTCGGATCCCTTTGAAGACTATAGGGCCAAAGGAAATATCCTCCGATAACAAAGATAAAGAAGCTTTCTGAGAAACTTCTTTGTGTTCCGTGAAATCATCTCACAGAGTTACGGTTCTCCCCTTAAGAAGCCTTTCGCTAAGACAGTTCTTGTGGAATTGGCAAAGTGATATTTGGAAGCCCATAGAGGGCTATGGTGAAAAAGGAAATATCCTCAGATGAAATCTGGAAAGAAGCTTTCTGAGAAACTGCTTAGTGTTCTGTTAATTCATCTCACAGAGTTACATCTGTATTTCGTGCACCTCTTTGCTAGCCTTATTTCTGTGGAATCTGAGAACAGATATTTCGGATCCCTTTGAAGACTATAGGGCCAAAGGAAATATCCTCCGATAACAAAGAGAAAGAAGCTTACTGAGAAACTTCTTTGTGTTTTGTGAAATCATGTCACAGAGTTACAGCTTTCCCTTCAAGAAGCCTTTTGCTAAGACAGTTCTTGTGGAATTGGCAAAGTGATATTTGGAAGCCCATAGAGGGCTATGGTGAAAAAGGAAATATCCTCAGATGAAATCTGGAAAGAAGCTTTCTGAGAAACTGCTTAGTTTTCTGTTAATTCATCTCACAGAGTTACATCTGTATTTCGTGGATCTCTTTGCTAGCCTTATTTCTGTGGAATCTGAGAACTGATACTTCGGATCCCTTTGAAGCCTATAGGGCCAAAGGAAATATCCTCCGATAACAAAGAGAAAGAAGCTTTCTGAGAAACTTCTTTGTGTTCCGTGAAATCATCTCACAGAGTTACACCTTTCCACTAAAGAAGCCTTTCGCTAAGACAGTTCTTGTGGAATTGGCAAAATGATATTTGGAAGCCCATAGAGGGCTATGGTGAAAAAGGAAATATCCTCAGATGAAATCTGGAAAGAAGCTTTCTGAGAAACTGCTCTGTGATGTGTGACTTCGACTCACAGAGTTACATCTGTATTTCGTGCATCTCTTTGCTAGCCTTATTTCTGTGGAATCTGAGAACAGATATTTCGGATCCCTTTGAAGACTATAGGGCCAAAGGAAATATCCTCCGATAACAAAGAGAAAGAAGCTTTCTGAGAAACTTTTTTGTGTTCTGTGAAATCATCTCACAGAGTTACAGCTTTCCCCTCAAGAAGCCTTTCGCTAAGACAGTTCTTGTGGAATTGGCAAAGTGATATTTGGAAGCCCATAGAGGGCTATGGTGAAAAAGGAAATATCCTCAGATGAAATCTGGAAAGAAGCTTTCTGAGAAACTGCTTAGTGTTCTGTTAATTCATCTCACAGAGTTACATCTGTATTTCGTGGATCTCTTTGCTAGCCTTATTTCTGTGGAATCTGAGAACTGATACTTCGGATCCCTTTGAAGACTATAGGGCCAAAGGAAATATCCTCCGATAACAAAGAGAAAGAAGCTTTCTGAGAAACTTCTTTGTGTTCCGTGAAATCTTCTCACAGAGTTACACCTTTCCACTAAAGAAGCCTTTCGCTAAGACAGTTCTTGTGGAATTGGCAAAGTGATATTTGGAAGCCCATAGAGGGCTATGGTGAAAAAGGAAATATCCTCAGATGAAATCTGGAAAGAAGCTTTCTGAGAAACTGCTTAGTGTTCTGTTAATTCATCTCACAGAGTTACATCTGTATTTCGTGGATCTCTTTGCTAGCCTTATTTCTTTGGAATCTGAGAACAGATATTTCGGATCCCTTTGAAGACTATAGGGCCAAAGGAAATATCCTCCGATAACAAAGAGAAAGAAGCTTTCTGAGAAACTTCTTTGTGTTCTGTGAAATCATCTCACAGAGTTACAGCTTTCCCCTCAAGAAGCCTTTCGCTAAGACAGTTCTTGTGGAATTGGCAAAGTGATATTTGGAAGCCCATAGAGGGCTATGGTGAAAAAGGAAATATCCTCAGATGAAATCTGGAAATAAGCTTTCTGAGAAACTGCTCTGTGATGTGTGACTTCCACTCACAGAGTTACATCTGTATTTCGTGGATCTCTTTGCTAGCCTTATTTCTGTGGAATCTGAGAACAGATATTTCGGATCCCTTTGAAGACTATAGGGCCAAAGGAAATATCCTCCGATAACAAAGATAAAGAAGCTTTCTGAGAAACTTCTTTGTGTTCCGTGAAATCATCTCACAGAGTTACGGTTCTCCCCTTAAGAAGCCTTTCGCTAAGACAGTTCTTGTGGAATTGGCAAAGTGATATTTGGAAGCCCATAGAGGGCTATGGTGAAAAAGGAAATATCCTCAGATGAAATCTGGAAAGAAGCTTTCTGAGAAACTGCTTAGTGTTCTGTTAATTCATCTCACAGAGTTACATCTGTATTTCGTGCACCTCTTTGCTAGCCTTATTTCTGTGGAATCTGAGAACAGATATTTCGGATCCCTTTGAAGACTATAGGGCCAAAGGAAATATCCTCCGATAACAAAGAGAAAGAAGCTTACTGAGAAACTTCTTTGTGTTTTGTGAAATCATGTCACAGAGTTACAGCTTTCCCTTCAAGAAGCCTTTTGCTAAGACAGTTCTTGTGGAATTGGCAAAGTGATATTTGGAAGCCCATAGAGGGCTATGGTAAAAAAGGAAATATCCTCATATGAAATCTGGAAAGAAGCTTTCTGAGAAACTGCTTAGTGTTCTGTTAATTCATCTCACAGAGTTACATCTCTATTTCGTGGATCTCTTTGCTAGCCTTATTTCTGTGGAATCTGAGAACAGATATTTCGGATCCCTTTGAAGACTATAGGGCCAAAGGAAATATCCTCCGATAACAAAGAGAAAGAAGCTTTCTGAGAAACTTCTTTGTGTTCCGTGAAATCATCTCACAGAGTTACACCTTTCCACTAAAGAAGCCTTTCGCTAAGACAGTTCTTGTGGAATTGGCAAAGTGATATTTGGAAGCCCATAGAGGGCTATGGTGAAAAAGGAAATATCCTCAGATGAAATCTGGAAAGAAGCTTTCTGAGAAACTGCTTAGTTTTCTGTTAATTCATCTCACAGAGTTACATCTGTATTTCGTGGATCTCTTTGCTAGCCTTATTTCTGTGGAATCTGAGAACTGATACTTCGGATCCCTTTGAAGCCTATAGGGCCAAAGGAAATATCCTCCGATAACAAAGAGAAAGAAGCTTTCTGAGAAACTTCTTTGTGTTCCGTGAAATCATCTCACAGAGTTACACCTTTCCACTAAAGAAGCCTTTCGCTAAGACAGTTCTTGTGGAATTGGCAAAATGATATTTGGAAGCCCATAGAGGGCTATGGTGAAAAAGGAAATATCCTCAGATGAAATCTGGAAAGAAGCTTTCTGAGAAACTGCTCTGTGATGTGTGACTTCGACTCACAGAGTTACATCTGTATTTCATGCATCTCTTTGCTAGCCTTATTTCTGTGGAATCTGAGAACAGATATTTCGGATCCCTTTGAAGACTATAGGGCCAAAGGAAATATCCTCCGATAACAAAGAGAAAGAAGCTTTCTGAGAAACTTCTTTGTGTTCTGTGAAATCATCTCACAGAGTTACAGCTTTCCCCTCAAGAAGCCTTTCGCTAAGACAGTTCTTGTGGAATTGGCAAAGTGATATTTGGAAGCCCATAGAGGGCTATGGTGAAAAAGGAAATATCCACAGATGAAATCTGGAAAGAAGCTTTCTGAGAAAATGCTTAGTGTTCTGTTAATTCATCTCACAGAGTTACATCTGTATTTCGTGGATCTCTTTGCTAGCCTTATTTCTGTGGAATCTGAGAACAGATATTTCGGATCCCTTTGAAGACTATAGGGCCAAAGGAAATATCCTCCGATAACAAAGAGAAAGAAGCTTTCTGAGAAACTTCTTTGTGTTCTGTGAAATCATCTCACAGAGTTACGGTTCTCCCCTTAAGAAGCCTTTCGCTAAGACAGTTCTTGTGGAATTGGCAAAGTGATATTTGGAAGCCCATAGAGGGCTATGGTGAAAAAGGAAATATCCTCAGATGAAATCTGGAAAGAAGCTTTCTGAGAAACTGCTTAGTGTTCTGTTAATTCATCTCACAGAGTTACATCTGTATTTCGTGCACCTCTTTGCTAGCCTTATTTCTGTGGAATCTGAGAACAGATATTTCGGATCCCTTTGAAGACTATAGGGCCAAAGGAAATATCCTCCGATAACAAAGAGAAAGAAGCTTACTGAGAAACTTCTTTGTGTTTTGTGAAATCATGTCACAGAGTTACAGCTTTCCCTTCAAGAAGCCTTTTGCTAAGACAGTTCTTGTGGAATTGGCAAAGTGATATTTGGAAGCCCATAGAGGGCTATGGTAAAAAAGGAAATATCCTCATATGAAATCTGGAAAGAAGCTTTCTGAGAAACTGCTTAGTGTTCTGTTAATTCATCTCACAGAGTTACATCTCTATTTCGTGGATCTCTTTGCTAGCCTTATTTCTGTGGAATCTGAGAACAGATATTTCGGATCCCTTTGAAGACTATAGGGCCAAAGGAAATATCCTCCGATAACAAAGAGAAAGAAGCTTTCTGAGAAACTTCTTTGTGTTCTGTGAAATCATCTCACAGAGTTACGGTTCTCCCCTTAAGAAGCCTTTCGCTAAGACAGTTCTTGTGGAATTGGCAAAGTGATATTTGGAAGCCCATAGAGGGCTAGGGTGAAAAAGGAAATATCCTCAGATGAAATCTGGAAAGAAGCTTTCTGAGAAACTGCTTAGTGTTCTGTTAATTCATCTCACAGAGTTACATCTGTATTTCGTGCACCTCTTTGCTAGCCTTATTTCTGTGGAATCTGAGAACAGATATTTCGGATCCCTTTGAAGATTATAGGGCCAAAGGAAATATCCTCCGATAACAAAGAGAAAGAAGCTTACTGAGAAACTTCTTTGTGTTTTGTGAAATCATGTCACAGAGTTACAGCTTTCCCTTCAAGAAGCCTTTTGCTAAGACAGTTCTTGTGGAATTGGCAAAGTGATATTTGGAAGCCCATAGAGGGCTATGGTAAAAAAGGAAATATCCTCAGATGAAATCTGGAAAGAAGCTTTCTGAGAAACTGCTTAGTGTTCTGTTAATTCATCTCACAGAGTTACATCTCTATTTCGTGGATCTCTTTGCTAGCCTTATTTCTGTGGAATCTGAGAACAGATATTTCGGATCCCTTTGAAGACTATAGGGCCAAAGGAAATATCCTCCGATAACAAAGAGAAAGAAGCTTTCTGAGAAACTTCTTTGTGTTCCGTGAAATCATCTCACAGAGTTACACCTTTCCACTAAAGAAGCCTTTCGCTAAGACAGTTCTTGTGGAATTGGCAAAGTGATATTTGGAAGCCCATAGAGGGCTATGGTGAAAAAGGAAATATCCTCAGATGAAATCTGGAAAGAAGCTTTCTGAGAAACTGCTTAGTTTTCTGTTAATTCATCTCACAGAGTTACATCTGTATTTCGTGGATCTCTTTGCTAGCCTTATTTCTGTGGAATCTGAGAACTGATACTTCGGATCCCTTTGAAGCCTATAGGGCCAAAGGAAATATCCTCCGATAACAAAGAGAAAGAAGCTTTCTGAGAAACTTCTTTGTGTTCCGTGAAATCATCTCACAGAGTTACACCTTTCCACTAAAGAAGCCTTTCGCTAAGACAGTTCTTGTGGAATTGGCAAAGTGATATTTGGAAGCCCATAGAGGGCTATGGTGAAAAAGGAAATATCCTAAGATGAAATCTGGAAAGAAGCTTTCTGAGAAACAGCTCTGTGATGTGTGACTTCGACTCACAGAGTTACATCTGTATTTCATGCATCTCTTTGCTAGCCTTATTTCTGTGGAATCTGAGAACAGATATTTCGGATCCCTTTGAAGACTATAGGGCCAAAGGAAATATCCTCCGATAACAAAGAGAAAGAAGCTTTCTGAGAAACTTCTTTGTGTTCTGTGAAATCATCTCACAGAGTTACAGCTTTCCCCTCAAGAAGCCTTTCGCTAAGACAGTTCTTGTGGAATTGGCAAAGTGATATTTGGAAGCCCATAGAGGGCTATGGTGAAAAAGGAAATATCCACAGATGAAATCTGGAAAGAAGCTTTCTGAGAAAATGCTTAGTGTTCTGTTAATTCATCTCACAGAGTTACATCTGTATTTCGTGGATCTCTTTGCTAGCCTTATTTCTGTGGAATCTGAGAACAGATATTTCGGATCCCTTTGAAGACTATAGGGCCAAAGGAAATATCCTCCGATAACAAACAGAAAGAAGCTTTCTGAGAAACTTCTTTGTGTTCTGTGAAATCATCTCACAGAGTTACAGCTTTCCCCTCAAGAAGCCTTTCGCTAAGACAGTTCTTGTACAATTGGCAAAGTGATATTTGGAAACCCTTAGAGGGCTATGGTGAAAAAGGAAATATCCACAGATGAAATCTGGAAAGAAGCTTTCTGAGAAACTGCTTAGTGTTCTGTTCATTCATCTCACAGAGTTACATCTGTATTTCGTGGATCTCTTTGCTAGCCTTATTTCTGTGGAATCTGAGAACAGATATTTCGGATCCCTTTGAAGACTATAGGGCCAAAGGAAATATCCTCCGATAACAAAGAGAAAGAAGCTTTCTGAGAAACTTCTTTGTGTTCTGTGAAATCAACTAACAGAGTTACAGTTTTCCCCTCAAGAAGCCTTTCGCTAAGACAGTTCTTGTGGAATTGGCAAAGTGATATTTGGAAGCCCATAGAGGGCTATGGTGAAAAAGGAAATATCCTCAGATGAAATCTGGAAAGAAGCTTTCTGAGAAACTGCTCTGTGATGTGTGACTTCCACTCACAGAGTTATATCTGTATTTCGTAGATCTCTTTGCTAGCCTTATTTCTGTGGAATCTGAGAACAGATATTTCGGATCCCTTTGAAGACTATAGGGCCAAAGGAAATATCCTCCGATAACAAAGAGAAAGAAGCTTTCTGAGAAACTTCTTTGTGTTCTGTGAAATCAACTTACAGAGTTACAGCTTTCCCCTCAAGAAGCCTTTCGCTAAGACAGTTCTTGTGGAATTGGCAAAGTGATATTTGGAAGCCCATAGAGGGCTATGGTGAAAAAGGAAATATCCTCAGATGAAATCTGGAAAGAAGCTTTCTGAGAAACTGCTTAGTGTTCTGTTAATTCATCTCACAGAGTTACATCTGTATTTCGTGCACCTCTTTGCTAGCCTTATTTCTGTGGAATCTGAGAACAGATATTTCGGATCGCTTTGAAGACTATAGGGCCAAAGGAAATATCCTCCGATAACAAAGAGAAAGAAGCTTACTGAGAAACTTCTTTGTGTTTTGTGAAATCATCTCACAGAGTTACAGCTTTCCCTTCAAGAAGCCTTTCGCTAAGACAGTTCTTGTGGAATTGGCAAAGTGATATTTGGAAGCCCATAGAGGGCTATGGTGAAAAAGGAAATATCCTCAGATGAAATCTGGAAAGAAGCTTTCTGAGAAACTGCTTAGTGTTCTGTTAATTCATCTCACAGAGTTACATCTGTATTTCGTGGATCTCTTTGCTAGCCTTATTTCTGTGGAATCTGAGAACAGATACTTCGGATCCCTTTGAAGACTATAGGGCCAAAGGAAATATCCTCCGATAACAAAGAGAAAGAAGCTTTCTGAGAAACTTCTTTGTGTTCTGTGAAATCATCTCACAGAGTTACACCTTTCCACTAAAGAAGCCTTTCGCTAAGACAGTTCTTGTGGAATTGGCAAAGTGATATTTGGAAGCCCATAGAGGGCTATGGTGAAAAAGGAAATATCCTCAGATGAAATCTGGAAATAAGCTTTCTGAGAAACTGCTCTGTGATGTGTGACTTCCACTCACAGAGTTACATCTGTATTTCGTGGATCTCTTTGCTAGCCTTATTTCTGTGGAATCTGAGAACAGATATTTCGGAACCCTTTGAAGACTATAGGGCCAAAGGAAATATCCTCCGATAACAAAGAGAAAGAAGCTTTCTGAGATACTTCTTTGTGTTCCGTGAAATCATCTCACAGAGTTACAGCTTTCCAGTCAAGAAGCCTTTCGCTAAGACATTTCTTGTGGAATTGGCAAAGTGATATTTGGAAGCCCTTAGAGGGCTATGGTGAAAAAGGAAATATCCTCAGATGAAATCTGGAAAGAAGCTTTCTGAGAAACTGCTTAGTGTTCTGTTAATTCATCTCACAGAGTTACATCTGTATTTCGTGGATCTCTTTGCTAGCCTTATTTCTGTGGAATCTGAGAACAGATATTTCGGATCCGTATGAAGACTATAGGGCCAAAGGAAATATCCTCCGATAAAAAACAGAAAGAAGCTTTCTGAGAAACTTCTTTGTGTTCTGTGAAATCATCTCACAGAGTTACAGCTTTCCCCTCAAGAAGCCTTTCGCTAAGACAGTTCTTGTGAAATTGGCAAAGTGATATTTGGAAGCCCATAGAGGGCTAGGGTGAAAAAGGAAATATCCTCAGATGAAATCTGGAAAGAAGCTTTCTGAGAAACTGCTCTGTGATGTGTGACTTCCACTCACAGAGTTACATCTGTATTTCGTGGATCTCTTTGCTAGCCTTATTTCTGTGGAATCTGAGAACAGATATTTCGGATCCCTTTGAAGACTATAGGGCCAAAGGAAATATCCTCCGATAACAAACAGAAAGAAGCTTTCTGAGAAACGTCTTTGTGTTCTGTGAAATCATCTCACAGAGTTACAGTTTTCCCCTCAAGAAGCCTTTCGCTAAGACAGTTCTTGTGGAATTGGCAAAGTGATATTTGGAAGCCCATAGAGGGCTATGGTGAAAAAGGAAATATCCTCAGATGAAATCTGGAAAGAAGCTTTCTGAGAAACTGCTTAGTGTTCTGTTAATTCATCTCACAGAGTTACATCTGTATTTCGTGCATCTCTTTGCTAGCCTTATTTCTGTGGAATCTGAGAACAGATATTTCGGATCCCTTTGAAGACTATAGGGCCAAAGGAAATATCCTCCGATAACAAAGAGAAAGAAGCTTACTGAGAAACTTCTTGTGTTTTGTGAAATCATGTCACAGAGTTACAGCTTTCCCTTCAAGAAGCCTTTCGCTAAGACAGTTCTTGTGGAATTGGCAAAGTGATATTTGGAAGCCCATAGAGGGCTATGGTAAAAAAGGAAATATCCTCATATGAAATCTGGAAAGAAGCTTTCTGAGAAACTGCTTAGTGTTCTGTTAATTCATCTCACAGAGTTACATCTGTATTTCGTGGATCTCTTTGCTAGCCTTATTTCTGTGGAATCTGAGAACAGATACTTCGGATCCCTTTGAAGACTATAGGGCCAAAGGAAATATCCTCCGATAACAAAGAGAAAGAAGCTTTCTGAGAAACTTCTTTGTGTTCCGTGAAATCATCTCACAGAGTTACAGCTTTCCACTAAAGAAGCCTTTCGCTAAGACAGTTCTTGTGGAATTGGCAAAGTGATATTTGGAAGCCCATAGAGGGCTATGGTGAAAAAGGAAATATCCTCAGATGAAATCTGGAAAGAAGCTTTCTGAGAAACTGCTTAGTGTACTGTTAATTCATCTCACAGAGTTACATCTGTATTTCGTGGATCTCTTTGCTAGCCTTATTTCTGTGGAATCTGAGAACAGATATTTCGGATCCCTTTGAAGACTATAGGGCCAAAGGAAATATCCTTCGATAACAAAGAGAAAGAAGCTTTCTGAGATACTTCTTTGTGTTCCGTGAAATCATCTCACAGAGTTACAGCTTTCCAGTCAAGAAGCCTTTCGCTAAGACATTTCTTGTGGAATTGGCAAGGTGATATTTGGAAGCCCTTAGAGGGCTATGGTGAAAAAGGAAATATCCTCAGATGAAATCTGGAAAGAAGCTTTCTGAGAAACTGCTTAGTGTTCTGTTAATTCATCTCACAGAGTTACATCTGTATTTCGTGGATCTCTTTGCTAGCCTTATTTCTGTGGAATCTGAGAACAGATATTTCGGATCCCTTTGAAGACTATAGGGCCAAAGGAAATATCCTCCGATAACAAACAGAAAGAAGCTTTCTGAGAAACTTCTTTGTGTTCTGTGAAATCATCTCACAGAGTTACAGCTTTCCCCTCAAGAAGCCTTTCGCTAAGACAGTTCTTGTGGAATTGGCAAAGTGATATTTGGAAGCCCATAGAGGGCTAGGGTGAAAAAGGAAATATCCTCAGATGAAATCTGGAAAGAAGCTTTCTGAGAAACTGCTCTGTGATGTGTGACTTCCACTCACAGAGTTACATCTGTATTTCGTGGATCTCTTTGCTAGCCTTATTTCTGTGGAATCTGAGAACAGATATTTCGGATCCCTTTGAAGACTATAGGGCCAAAGGAAATATCCTCCGATAACAAACAGAAAGAAGCTTTCTGAGAAACGTCTTTGTGTTCTGTGAAATCATCTCACAGAGTTACAGTTTTCCCCTCAAGAAGCCTTTCGCTAAGACAGTTCTTGTGGAATTGGCAAAGTGATATTTGGAAGCCCATAGAGGGCTATGGTGAAAAAGGAAATATCCTCAGATGAAATCTGGAAAGAAGCTTTCTGAGAAACTGCTTAGTGTTCTGTTAATTCATCTCACAGAGTTACATCTGTATTTCGTGCATCTCTTTGCTAGCCTTATTTCTGTGGAATCTGAGAACAGATATTTCGGATCCCTTTGAAGACTATAGGGCCAAAGGAAATATCCTCCGATAACAAAGAGAAAGAAGCTTACTGAGAAACTTCTTGTGTTTTGTGAAATCATGTCACAGAGTTACAGCTTTCCCTTCAAGAAGCCTTTCGCTAAGACAGTTCTTGTGGAATTGGCAAAGTGATATTTGGAAGCCCATAGAGGGCTATGGTAAAAAAGGAAATATCCTCATATGAAATCTGGAAAGAAGCTTTCTGAGAAACTGCTTAGTGTTCTGTTAATTCATCTCACAGAGTTACATCTGTATTTCGTGGATCTCTTTGCTAGCCTTATTTCTGTGGAATCTGAGAACAGATACTTCGGATCCCTTTGAAGACTATAGGGCCAAAGGAAATATCCTCCGATAACAAAGAGAAAGAAGCTTTCTGAGAAACTTCTTTGTGTTCCGTGAAATCATCTCACAGAGTTACAGCTTTCCACTAAAGAAGCCTTTCGCTAAGACAGTTCTTGTGGAATTGGCAAAGTGATATTTGGAAGCCCATAGAGGGCTATGGTGAAAAAGGAAATATCCTCAGATGAAATCTGGAAAGAAGCTTTCTGAGAAACTGCTTAGTGTACTGTTAATTCATCTCACAGAGTTACATCTGTATTTCGTGGATCTCTTTGCTAGCCTTATTTCTGTGGAATCTGAGAACAGATATTTCGGATCCCTTTGAAGACTATAGGGCCAAAGGAAATATCCTTCGATAACAAAGAGAAAGAAGCTTTCTGAGATACTTCTTTGTGTTCGGTGAAATCATCTCACAGAGTTACAGCTTTCCAGTCAAGAAGCCTTTCGCTAAGACATTTCTTGTGGAATTGGCAAGGTGATATTTGGAAGCCCTTAGAGGGCTATGGTGAAAAAGGAAATATCCTCAGATGAAATCTGGAAAGAAGCTTTCTGAGAAACTGCTTAGTGTTCTGTTAATTCATCTCACAGAGTTACATCTGTATTTCGTGGATCTCTTTGCTAGCCTTATTTCTGTGGAATCTGAGAACAGATATTTCGGATCCCTTTGAAGACTATAGGGCCAAAGGAAATATCCTCCGATAACAAACAGAAAGAAGCTTTCTGAGAAACTTCTTTGTGTTCTGTGAAATCATCTCACAGAGTTACAGCTTTCCCCTCAAGAAGCCTTTCGCTAAGACAGTTCTTTTACAATTGGCAAAGTGATATTTGGAAGCCCTTAGAGGGCTATGGTGAAAAAGGAAATATCCTCAGATGAAATCTGGAAAGAAGCTTTCTGAGAAACTGCTTAGTGTTCTGTTCATTCATCTCACAGAGTTACATCTGTATTTCGTGGATCTCTTTGCTAGCCTTATTTCTGTGGAATCTGAGAACAGATATTTCGGATCCCTTTGAAGACTATAGGGCCAAAGGAAATATCCTCCGATAACAAAGAGAAAGAAGCTTTCTGAGAAACTTGTTTGTGTTCTGTGAAATCAACTCACAGAGTTACAGTTTTCCCCTCAAGAAGCCTTTCGCTAAGACAGTTCTTGTGGAATTGGCAAAGTGATATTTGGAAGCCCATAGAGGGCTATGGTGAAAAAGGAAATATCCTCAGATGAAATCTGGAAAGAAGCTTTCTGAGAAACTGCTTAGTGTTCTGTTAATTCATCTCACAGAGTTACATCTGTATTTCGTGGATCTCTTTGCTAGCCTTATTTCTTTGGAATCTGAGAACAGATATTTCGGATCCCTTTGAAGACTATAGGGCCAAAGGAAATATCCTCCGATAACAAAGAGAAAGAAGCTTTCTGAGAAACTTCTTTGTGTTCTGTGAAATCATCTCACAGAGTTACAGCTTTCCCCTCAAGAAGCCTTTCGCTAAGACAGTTCTTGTGGAATTGGCAAAGTGATATTTGGAAGCCCATAGAGGGCTATGGTGAAAAAGGAAATATCCTCAGATGAAATCTGGAAAGAAGCTTTCTGAGAAACTGCTCTGTGATGTGTGACTTCCACTCACAGAGTTATATCTGTATTTCGTGGATCTCTTTGCTAGCCTTATTTCTGTGGAATCTGAGAACAGATATTTCGGATCCCTTTGAAGACTATAGGGCCAAAGGAAATATCCTCCGATAACAAAGAGAAAGAAGCTTTCTGAGAAACTTCTTTGTGTTCTGTGAAATCATCTCACAGAGTTACAGTTTTCCCCTTAAGAAGCCTTTCGCTAAGACAGTTCTTGTGGAATTGGCAAAGTGATATTTGGAAGCCCATAGAGGGCTATGGTGAAAAAGGAAATATCCTCAGATGAAATCTGGAAAGAAGCTTTCTGAGAAACTGCTTAGTGTTCTGTTAATTCATCTCACAGAGTTACATCTGTATTTCGTGCACCTCTTTGCTAGCCTTATTTCTGTGGAATCTGAGAACAGATATTTCGGATCCCTTTGAAGACTATAGGGCCAAAGGAAATATCCTCCGATAACAAAGAGAAAGAAGCTTACTGAGAAACTTCTTTGTGTTTTGTGAAATCATCTCACAGAGTTACAGCTTTCCCTTCAAGAAGCCTTTTGCTAAGACAGTTCTTGTGGAATTGGAAAAGTGATATTTGGAAGCCCATAGAGGGCTATGGTAAAAAAGGAAATATCCTCAGATGAAATCTGGAAAGAAGCTTTCTGAGAAACTGCTTAGTGTTCTGTTAATTCATCTCACAGAGTTACATCTCTATTTCGTGGATCTCTTTGCTAGCCTTATTTCTGTGGAATCTGAGAACAGATATTTCGGATCCCTTTGAAGACTATAGGGCCAAAGGAAATATCCTCCGATAACAAAGAGAAAGAAGCTTTCTGAGAAACTTCTTTGTGTTCCGTGAAATCATCTCACAGAGTTACACCTTTCCACTAAAGAAGCCTTTCGCTAAGACAGTTCTTGTGGAATTGGCAAAGTGATATTTGGAAGCCCATAGAGGGCTATGGTGAAAAAGGAAATATCCTCAGATGAAATCTGGAAAGAAGCTTTCTGAGAAACTGCTTAGTTTTCTGTTAATTCATCTCACAGAGTTACATCTGTATTTCGTGGATCTCTTTGCTAGCCTTATTTCTGTGGAATCTGAGAACTGATACTTCGGATCCCTTTGAAGACTATAGGGCCAAAGGAAATATCCTCCGATCACAAAGAGAAAGAAGCTTTCTGAGAAACTTCTTTGTGTTCCGTGAAATCATCTCACAGAGTTACACCTTTCCACTAAAGAAGCCTTTCGCTAAGACAGTTCTTGTGGAATTGGCAAAGTGATATTTGGAAGCCCTTAGAGGGCTATGGTGAAAAAGGAAATATCCTCAGATGAAATCTGGAAAGAAGCTTTCTGAGAAACTGCTCTGTGATGTGTGACTTCGACTCACAGAGTTACATCTGTATTTCGTGCATCTCTTTGCTAGCCTTATTTCTGTGGAATCTGAGAACAGATATTTCGGATCCCTTTGAAGACTATAGGGCCAAAGGAAATATCCTCCGATAACAAAGAGAAAGAAGCTTTCTGAGAAACTTCTTTGTGTTCTGTGAAATCATCTCACAGAGTTACAGCTTTCCCCTCAAGAAGCCTTTCGCTAAGACAGTTCTTGTGGAATTGGCAAAGTGATATTTGGAAGCCCATAGAGGGCTATGGTGAAAAAGGAAATATCCACAGATGAAATCTGGAAAGAAGCTTTCTGAGAAAATGCTTAGTGTTCTGTTAATTCATCTCACAGAGTTACATCTGTATTTCGTGGATCTCTTTGCTAGCCTTATTTCTGTGGAATCTGAGAACAGATATTTCGGATCCCTTTGAAGACTATAGGGCCAAAGGAAATATCCTCCGATAACAAACAGAAAGAAGCTTTCTGAGAAACTTCTTTGTGTTCTGTGAAATCATCTCACAGAGTTACAGCTTTCCCCTCAAGAAGCCTTTCGCTAAGACAGTTCTTGTACAATTGGCAAAGTGATATTTGGAAGCCCTTGGAGGGCTATGGTGAAAAAGGAAATATCCACAGATGAAATCTGGAAAGAAGCTTTCTGAGAAACTGCTTAGTGTTCTGTTCATTCATCTCACAGAGTTACATCTGTATTTCGTGGATCTCTTTGCTAGCCTTATTTCTGTGGAATCTGAGAACAGATATTTCGGATCCCTTTGAAGACTATAGGGCCAAAGGAAATATCCTCCGATAACAAAGAGAAAGAAGCTTTCTGAGAAACTTCTTTGTGTTCTGTGAAATCAACTAACAGAGTTACAGTTTTCCCCTCAAGAAGCCTTTCGCTAAGACAGTTCTTGTGGAATTGGCAAAGTGATATTTGGAAGCCCATAGAGGGCTATGGTGAAAAAGGAAATATCCTCAGATGAAATCTGGAAAGAAGCTTTCTGAGAAACTGCTCTGTGATGTGTGACTTCCACTCACAGAGTTATATCTGTATTTCGTGGATCTCTTTGCTAGCCTTATTTCTGTGGAATCTGAGAACAGATATTTCGGATCCCTTTGAAGACTATAGGGCCAAAGGAAATATCCTCCGATAACAAAGAGAAAGAAGCTTTCTGAGAAACTTCTTTGTGTTCTGTGAAATCAACTTACAGAGTTACAGCTTTCCCCTCAAGAAGCCTTTCGCTAAGACAGTTCTTGTGGAATTGGCAAAGTGATATTTGGAAGCCCATAGAGGGCTATGGTGAAAAAGGAAATATCCTCAGATGAAATCTGGAAAGAAGCTTTCTGAGAAACTGCTTAGTGTTCTGTTAATTCATCTCACAGAGTTACATCTGTATTTCGTGCACCTCTTTGCTAGCCTTATTTCTGTGGAATCTGAGAACAGATATTTCGGATCGCTTTGAAGACTATAGGGCCAAAGGAAATATCCTCCGATAACAAAGAGAAAGAAGCTTACTGAGAAACTTCTTTGTGTTTTGTGAAATCATCTCACAGAGTTACAGCTTTCCCTTCAAGAAGCCTTTTGCTAAGACAGTTCTTGTGGAATTGGCAAAGTGATATTTGGAAGCCCATAGAGGGCTATGGTGAAAAAGGAAATATCCTCATATGAAATCTGGAAAGAAGCTTTCTGAGAAACTGCTTAGTGTTCTGTTAATTCATCTCACAGAGTTACATCTGTATTTCGTGGATCTCTTTGCTAGCCTTATTTCTGTGGAATCTGAGAACAGATACTTCGGATCCCTTTGAAGACTATAGGGCCAAAGGAAATATCCTCCGATAACAAAGAGAAAGAAGCTTTCTGAGAAACGTCTTTGTGTTCCGTGAAATCATCTCACAGAGTTACACCTTTCCACTAAAGAAGCCTTTCGCTAAGACAGTTCTTGTGGAATTGGCAAAGTGATATTTGGAAGCCCATAGAGGGCTATGGTGAAAAAGGAAATATCCTCAGATGAAATCTGGAAAGAAGCTTTCTGAGAAACTGCTCTGTGATGTGTGACTTCCACTCACAGAGTTACATCTGTATTTCGTGGATCTCTTTGCTAGCCTTATTTCTGTGGAATCTGAGAACAGATATTTCGGATCCCTTTGAAGACTATAGGGCCAAAGGAAATATCCTCCGATAACAAAGAGAAAGAAGCTTTCTGAGATACTTCTTTGTGTTCCGTGAAATCATCTCACAGAGTTACAGCTTTCCAGTCAAGAAGCCTTTCGCTAAGACATTTCTTGTGGAATTGGCAAAGTGATATTTGGAAGCCCTTAGAGGGCTATGGTGAAAAAGGAAATATCCTCAGATGAAATCTGGAAAGAAGCTTTCTGAGAAACTGCTTAGTGTTCTGTTAATTCATCTCACAGAGTTACATCTGTATTTCGTGGATCTCTTTGCTAGCCTTATTTCTGTGGAATATGAGAACAGATATTTCGGATCCGTATGAAGACTATAGGGCCAAAGGAAATATCCTCCGATAAAAAACAGAAAGAAGCTTTCTGAGAAACTTCTTTGTGTTCTGTGAAATCATCTCACAGAGTTACAGCTTTCCCCTCAAGAAGCCTTTCGCTAAGACAGTTCTTGTGGATTTGGCAAAGTGATATTTGGAAGCCCATAGAGGGCTAGGGTGAAAAAGGAAATATCCTCAGATGAAATCTGGAAAGAAGCTTTCTGAGAAACTGCTTAGTGTTCTGTTAATTCATCTCACAGAGTTACATCTGTATTTCGTGGATCTCTTTGCTAGCCTTATTTCTGTGGAATCTGAGAACAGATATTTCGGATCCCTTTGAAGACTATAGGGCCAAAGGAAATATCCTCCGATAACAAAGAGAAAGAAGCTTACTGAGAAACTTCTTGTGTTTTGTGAAATCATGTCACAGAGTTACAGCTTTCCCTTCAAGAAGCCTTTCACTAAGACAGTTCTTGTGGAATTGGCAAAGTGATATTTGGAAGCCCATAGAGGGCTATGGTAAAAAAGGAAATATCCTCATATGAAATCTGGAAAGAAGCTTTCTGAGAAACTGCTTAGTGTTCTGTTAATTCATCTCACAGAGTTACATCTGTATTTCGTGGATCTCTTTGCTAGCCTTATTTCTGTGGAATCTGAGAACAGATACTTCGGATCCCTTTGAAGACTATAGGGCCAAAGGAAATATCCTCCGATAACAAAGAGAAAGAAGCTTTCTGAGAAACTTCTTTGTGTTCCGTGAAATCATCTCACAGAGTTACACCTTTCCACTAAAGAAGCCTTTCGCTAAGACAGTTCTTGTGGAATTGGCAAAGTGATATTTGGAAGCCCATAGAGGGCTATGGTGAAAAAGGAAATATCCTCAGATGAAATCTGGAAAGAAGCTTTCTGAGAAACTGCTTAGTGTTCTGTTAATTCATCTCACAGAGTTACATCTGTATTTCGTGGATCTCTTTGCTAGCCTTATTTCTTTGGAATCTGAGAACAGATATTTCGGATCCCTTTGAAGACTATAGGGCCAAAGGAAATATCCTCCGATAACAAAGAGAAAGAAGCTTTCTGAGAAACTTCTTTGTGTTCTGTGAAATCATCTCACAGAGTTACAGCTTTCCCCTCAAGAAGCCTTTCGCTAAGACAGTTCTTGTGGAATTGGCAAAGTGATATTTGGAAGCCCATAGAGGGCTATGGTGAAAAAGGAAATATCCTCAGATGAAATCTGGAAATAAGCTTTCTGAGAAACTGCTCTGTGATGTGTGACTTCCACTCACAGAGTTACATCTGTATTTCGTGGATCTCTGTGCTAGCCTTATTTCTGTGGAATCTGAGAACAGATATTTCGGATCCCTTTGAAGACTATAGGGCCAAAGGAAATATCCTCCGATAACAAACAGAAAGAAGCTTTCTGAGAAACTTCTTTGTGTTCTGTGAAATCATCTCACAGAGTTACAGCTTTCCCCTCAAGAAGCCTTTCGCTAAGACAGTTCTTGTACAATTGGCAAAGTGATATTTGGAAGCCCTTAGAGGGCTATTGTGAAAAAGGAAATATCCTCAGATGAAATCTGGAAAGAAGCTTTCTGAGAAACTGCTTAGTGTTCTGTTCATTCATCTCACAGAGTTACATCTGTATTTCGTGGATCTCTTTGCTAGCCTTATTTCTGTGGAATCTGAGAACAGATATTTCGGATCCCTTTGAAGACTATAGGGCCAAAGGAAATATCCTCCGATAACAAAGAGAAAGAAGCTTTCTGAGAAACTTCTTTGTGTTCTGTGAAATCAACTCACAGAGTTACAGTTTTCCCCTCAAGAAGCCTTTCGCTAAGACAGTTCTTGTGGAATTGGCAAAGTGATATTTGGAAGCCCATAGAGGGCTATGGTGAAAAAGGAAATATCCTCAGATGAAATATGGAAAGAAGCTTTCTGAGAAACTGCTTAGTGTTCTGTTAATTCATCTCACAGAGTTACATCTGTATTTCGTGGATCTCTTTGCTAGCCTTATTTCTTTGGAATCTGAGAACAGATATTTCGGATCCCCTTGAAGACTATAGGGCCAAAGGAAATATCCTCCGATAACAAAGAGAAAGAAGCTTTCTGAGAAACTTCTTTGTGTTCTGTGAAATCATCTCACAGAGTTACAGCTTTCCCCTCAAGAAGCCTTTCGCTAAGACAGTTCTTGTGGAATTGGCAAAGTGATATTTGGAAGCCCATAGAGGGCTATGGTGAAAAAGGAAATATCCTCAGATGAAATCTGGAAAGAAGCTTTCTGAGAAACTGCTCTGTGATGTGTGACTTCCACTCACAGAGTTATATCTGTATTTCGTGGATCTCTTTGCTAGCCTTATTTCTGTGGAATCTGAGAACAGATATTTCGGATCCCTTTGAAGACTATAGGGTCAAAGGAAATATCCTCCGATAACAAAGATAAAGAAGCTTTCTGAGAAACTTCTTTGTGTTCTGTGAAATCATCTCACAGAGTTACAGTTTTCCCCTCAAGAAGCCTTTCGCTAAGACAGTTCTTGTGGAATTGGCAAAGTGATATTTGGAAGCCCATAGAGGGCTATGGTGAAAAAGGAAATATCCTCAGATGAAATCTGGAAAGAAGCTTTCTGAGAAACTGCTTAGTGTTCTGTTAATTCATCTCACAGAGTTACATCTGTATTTCGTGCACCTCTTTGCTAGCCTTATTTCTGTGGAATCTGAGAACAGATATTTCGGATCCCTTTGAAGACTATAGGGCCAAAGGAAATATCCTCCGATAACAAAGAGAAAGAAGCTTACTGAGAAACTTCTTTGTGTTTCGTGAAATCATCTCACAGAGTTACAGCTTTCCCTTCAAGAAGCCTTTTGTTAAGACAGTTCTTGTGGAATTGGCAAAGTGATATTTGGAAGCCCATAGAGGGCTATGGTAAAAAAGGAAATATCCTCAGATGAAATCTGGAAAGAAGCTTTCTGAGAAACTGCTTAGTGTTCTGTTAATTCATCTCACAGAGTTACATCTGTATTTCGTGGATCTCTTTGCTAGCCTTATTTCTGTGGAATCTGAGAACAGATACTTCGGATCCCTTTCAAGACTATAGGGCCAAAGGAAATATCCTCCGATAACAAAGAGAAAGAAGCTTTCTGAGAAACTTCTTTGTGTTCCGTGAAATCATCTCACAGAGTTACACCTTTCCACTAAAGAAGCCTTTCGCTAAGACAGTTCTTGTGGAATTGGCAAAGTGATATTTGGAAGCCCATAGAGGGCTATGGTGAAAAAGGAAATATCCTCAGATGAAATCTGGAAAGAAGCTTTCTGAGAAACTGCTCTGTGATGTGTGACTTCCACTCACAGAGTTACATCTGTATTTCGTGGATCTCTTTGCTAGCCTTATTTCTGTGGAATCTGAGAACAGATATTTCGGATCCCTTTGAAGACTATAGGGCCAAAGGAAATATCCTCCGATAACAAAGAGAAAGAAGCTTTCTGAGAAACTTCTTTGTGTTCTGTGAAATCATCTCACAGAGTTACAGCTTTCCCCTCAAGAAGCCTTTCGCTAAGACAGTTCTTGTACAGTTGGCAAAGTGATATTTGGAAGCCCTTAGAAGGCTAAGGTGAAAAAGGAAATATCCTCAGATGAAATCTGGAAAGAAGCTTTCTGAGAAACTGCTTAGTGTTCTGTTCATTCATCTCACAGAGTTACATCTGTATTTCGTGGATCTCTTTGCTAGCCTTATTTCTGTGGAATCTGAGAACAGATATTTCGGATCCCTTTGAAGACTATAGGGCCAAAGGAAATATCCTCCGATAACAAAGAGAAAGAAGCTTTCTGAGAAACTTGTTTGTGTTCTGTGAAATCAACTCACAGAGTTACAGTTTTCCCCTCAAGAAGCCTTTCGCTAAGACAGTTCTTGTGGAATTGGCAAAGTGATATTTGGAAGCCCATAGAGGGCTAAGGTGAAAAAGGAAATATCCTCAGATGAAATCTGGAAAGAAGCTTTCTGAGAAACTGCTTAGTGTTCTGTTAATTCATCTCACAGATTTACATCTGTATTTCGTGGATCTCTTTGCTAGCCTTATTTCTTTGGAATCTGAGAACAGATATTTCGGATCCCTTTGAAGACTACAGGGCCAAAGGAAATATCCTCCGATAACAAAGAGAAAGAAGCTTTCTGAGAAACTTCTTTGTGTTCTGTGAAATCATCTCACAGAGTTACAGCTTTCCCCTCAAGAAGCTTTTCGCTAAGACAGTTCCTGTGGAATTGGCAAAGTGATATTTGGAAGCCCACAGAGGGCTATGGTGAAAAAGGAAATATCCTCAGATGAAATCTGGAAAGAAGCTTTCTGAGAAACTGCTCTGTGATGTGTGACTTCCACTCACAGAGTTATATCTGTATTTCGTGGGTCTCTTTGCTAGCCTTATTTCTGTGGAATCTGAGAACAGATATTTCGGATCCCTTTGAAGACTATAGGGCCAAAGGAAATATCCTCCGATAACAAAGAGAAAGAAGCTTTCTGAGAAACTTCTTTGTGTTCTGTGAAATCATCTCACAGAGTTACAGTTTTCCCCTCAAGAAGCCTTTCGCTAAGACAGTTCTTGTGGAATTGGCAAAGTGATATTTGGAAGCCCATAGAGGGCTATGGTGAAAAAGGAAATATCCTCAGATGAAATCTGGAAAGAAGCTTTCTGAGAAACTGCTTAGTGTTCTGTTAATTCATCTCACAGAGTTACATCAGTATTTCGTGCACCTCTTTGCTAGCCTTATTTCTGTGGAATCTGAGAAGAGATATTTCGGATCCCTTTGAAGACTATAGGGCCAAAGGAAATATCCTCCGATAACAAAGAGAAAGAAGCTTACTGAGAAACTACTTTGTGTTTTGTGAAATCATCTCACAGAGTTACAGCTTTCCCTTCAAGAAGCCTTTTGCTAAGACAGCTCTTGTGGAATTGGCAAAGTGATATTTGAAAGCCCATAGAGGGCTATGGTAAAAAAGGAAATATCCTCATATGAAATCTGGAAAGAAGCTTTCTGAGAAACTGCTTAGTGTTCTGTTAATTCATCTCACAGAGTTACATCTCTATTTCGTGGATCTCTTTGCTAGCCTTATTTCTGTGGAATCTGAGAACAGATACTTCGGATCCCTTTGAAGACTATAGGGCCAAAGGAAATATCCTCCGATAACAAAGAGAAAGAAGCTTTCTGAGAAACTTCTTTGTGTTCCGTGAAATCATCTCACAGAGTTACACCTTTCCACTAAAGAAGCCTTTCGCTAAGACAGTTCTTGTGGAATTGGCAAAGTGATATTTGGAAGCCCATAGAGGGCTATGGTGAAAAAGGAAATATCCTCAGATGAAATCTGGAAATAAGCTTTCTGAGAAACTGCTCTGTGATGTGTGACTTCCACTCACAGAGTTACATCTGTATTTCGTGGATCTCTTTGCTAGCCTTATTTCTGTGGAATCTGAGAACAGATATTTCGGATCCCTTTGAAGACTATAGGGCCAAAGGAAATATCCTTCGATAACAAAGAGAAAGAAGCTTTCTGAGATACTTCTTTGTGTTCCGTGAAATCATCTCACAGAGTTACAGCTTTCCAGTCAAGAAGCCTTTCGCTAAGACATTTCTTGTGGAATTGGCAAAGTGTTATTTGGAAGCCCTTAGAGGGCTATGGTGAAAAAGGAAATATCCTCAGATGAAATCTGGAAAGAAGCTTTCTGAGAAACTGCTTAGTGTTCTGTTAATTCATCTCACAGAGTTACATCTGTATTTCGTGGATCTCTGTGCTAGCCTTATTTCTGTGGAATCTGAGAACAGATATTTCGGATCCCTTTGAAGACTATAGGGCCAAAGGAAATATCCTCCGATAACAAACAGAAAGAAGCTTTCTGAGAAACTTCTTTGTGTTCTGTGAAATCCTCTCACAGAGTTACAGCTTTCCCCTCAAGAAGCCTTTCGCTAAGACAGTTCTTGTACAATTGGCAAAGTGATATTTGGAAGCCCTTAGAGGGCTATGGTGAAAAAGGAAATATCCTCAGATGAAATCTGGAAAGAAGCTTTCTGAGAAACTGCTTAGTGTTCTGTTAATTCATCTCACAGAGTTACATCTGTATTTCGTGGATCTCTTTGCTAGCCTTATTTCTTTGGAATCTGAGAACAGATATTTCGGATCCCTTTGAAGACTATAGGGCCAAAGGAAATATCCTCCGATAACAAAGAGAAAGAAGCTTTCTGAGAAACTTCTTTGTGTTCTCTGAAATCATCTCACAGAGTTACAGCTTTCCCCTCAAGAAGCCTTTCGCTAAGACAGTTCTTGTGGAATTGGCAAAGTGATATTTGGAAGACCATAGAGGGCTATGGTGAAAAAGGAAATATCCTCAGATGAAATCTGGAAAGAAGCTTTCTGAGAAACTGCTCTGTGATGTGTGACTTCCACTCACAGAGTTATATCTGTATTTCGTGGATCTCTTTGCTAGCCTTATTTCTGTGGAATCTGAGAACAGATATTTCGGATCCCTTTGAAGACTATAGGGCCAAAGGAAATATCCTCCGATAACAAAGAGAAAGAAGCTTTCTGAGAAACTTCTTTGTGTTCTGTGAAATCATCTCACAGAGTTACAGTTTTCCCCTCAAGAAGCCTTTCGCTAAGACAGTTCTTGTGGAATTGGCAAAGTGATATTTGGAAGCCCATAGAGGGCTATGGTGAAAAAGGAAATATCCTCAGATGAAATCTGGAAAGAAGCTTTCTGAGAAACTGCTTAGTGTTCTGTTAATTCATCTCACAGAGTTACATCTGTATTTCGTGCACCTCTTTGCTAGCCTTATTTCTGTGGAATCTGAGAACAGATATTTCGGATCCCTTTGAAGACTATAGGGCCAAAGGAAATATCCTCCGATAAGAAAGAGAAAGAAGCTTACTGAGAAACTTCTTTGTGTTTTGTGAAATCATCTCACAGAGTTACAGCTTTCCCTTCAAGAAGCCTTTTGCTAAGACAGTTCTTGTGGAATTGGCAAAGTGATATTTGGAAGCCCATAGAGGGCTATGGTGAAAAAGGAAATATCCTCAGATGAAATCTGGAAAGAAGCTTTCTGAGAAACTGCTCTGTGATGTGTGACTTTCACTCACAGAGTTACATCTGTATTTCGTGGATCTCTTTGCTAGCCTTATTTCTGTGGAATCTGAGAACAGATATTTCAGATCCCTTTGAAGACTATAGGGCCAAAGGAAATATCCTCCGATAACAAAGAGAAAGAAGCTTTCTGAGATACTTCTTTGTGTTCCGTGAAATCATCTCACAGAGTTACAGCTTTCCAGTCAAGAAGCCTTTCGCTAAGACAGTACTTGTGGAATTGGCAAAGTGATATTTGGAAGCCCATAGAGGGCTATGGTGAAAAAGGAAATATCCTCAGATGAAATCTGGAAAGAAGCTTTCTGAGAAACTGCTCTGTGATGTGTGACTTCCACTCACAGAGTTACATCTGTATTTCGTGTATCTCTTTGCTAGCCTTATTTCTGTGGAATCTGAGAACAGATATTTCGGATCCCTTTGAAGACTATAGGGCCAAAGGAAATATCCTCCGATAAAAAAGAGAAAGAAGCTTTCTGAGATACTTCTTTGTGTTCCGTGAAGTCATCTCACAGAGTTACAGCTTTCCAGTCAAGAAGCCTTTCGCTAAGACATTTCTTGTGGAATTGGCAAAGTGATATTTGGAAGCCCTTAGAGGGCTATGGTGAAAAAGGAAATATCCTCAGATGAAATCTGGAAAGAAGCTTTCTGAGAAACTGCTTAGTGTTCTGTTAATTCATCTCACAGAGTTACATCTGTATTTCGTGGATCTCTTTGCTAGCCTTATTTCTGTGGAATCTGAGAACAGATATTTCGGATCCGTTTGAAGACTATAGGGCCAAAGGAAATATCCTCCGATAACAAACAGAAAGAAGCTTTCTGAGAAACTTCTTTGTGTTCTGTGAAATCATCTCACAGAGTTACAGCTTTCCCCTCAAGAAGCCTTTCGCTAAGACAGTTCTTGTGGAATTGGCAAAGTGATATTTGGAAGCCCATAGAGGGCTATGGTGAAAAAGTAAATATCCTCAGTTGAAATCTGGAAAGAAGCTTTCTGAGAAACTGCTTAGTGTTCTGTTAATTCATCTCACAGAGTTACATCTGTATTTCGTGGATCTCTTTGCTAGCCTTATTTCTGTGGAATCTGAGAACAGATATTTCGGATCCCTTTGAAGACTATAGGGCCAAATGAAATATCCTCCGATAACAAACAGAAAGAAGCTTTCTGAGAAACGTCTTTGTGTTCTGTGAAATCATCTCACAGAGTTACAGTTTTCCCCTCAAGAAGCCTTTCGCTAAGACAGTTCTTGTGGAATTGGCAAAGTGATATTTGGAAGCCCATAGAGGGCTATGGTGAAAAAGGAAATATCCTCAGATGAAATCTGGAAAGAAGCTTTCTGAGAAACTGCTTAGTGTTCTGTTAATTCATTTCACAGAGTTACATCTGTATTTCGTGCATCTCTTTGCTAGCCTTATTTCTGTGGAATCTGAGAACAGATATTTCGGATCCCTTTGAAGACTATAGGGCCAAAGGAATTATCCTCCGATAACAAAGAGAAAGAAGCTTACTGAGAAACTTCTTTGTGTTTTGTGAAATCATGTCACAGAGTTACAGCTTTCCCTTCAAGAAGCCTTTCGCTAGGACAGTTCTTGTGGAATTGGCAAAGTGATATTTGGAAGCCCATAGAGGGCTATGTTAAAAAAGAAATATCCTCATATGAAATCTGGAAAGAAGCTTTCTGAGAAACTGCTTAGTGTTGTGTTAATTCATCTCACAGAGTTACATCTGTATTTCGTGGATCTCTTTGCTAGCCTTATTTCTGTGGAATCTGAGAACAGATACTTCGGATCCCTTTGAAGACTATAGGGCCAAAGGAAATATCCTCCGATAACAAAGAGAAAGAAGCTTTCTGAGAAACTTCTTTGTGTTCCGTGAAATCATCTCACAGAGTTACACCTTTCCACTAAAGAAGCCTTTCGCTAAGACAGTTCTTGTGGAATTGGCAAAGTGATATTTGGAAGCCCATAGAGGGCTATGGTGAAAAAGGAAATATCCTCAGATGAAATCTGGAAAGAAGCTTTCTGAGAAACTGCTTAGTGTTCTGTTAATTCATCTCACAGAGTTACATCTGTATTTCGTGGATCTCTTTGCTAGCCTTATTTCTGTGGAATCTGAGAACTGATACTTCGGATCCCTTTGAAGACTATAGGGCCAAAGGAAATATCCTCCGATAACAAAGAGAAAGAAGCTTTCTGAGAAACTTCTTTGTGTTCCGTGTAATCATCTCACAGAGTTACACCTTTCCACTAAAGAAGCCTTTCGCTAAGACAGTTCTTGTGGAATTGGCAAAGTGATATTTGGAAGCCCATAGAGGGCTATGGTGAAAAAGGAAATATCCTCAGATGAAATCTGGAAAGAAGCTTTCTGAGAAACTGCTTAGTGTTCTGTTAATTCATCTCACAGAGTTACATCTGTATTTCGTGGATCTCTTTGCTAGCCTTATTTCTGTGGAATCTGAGAACAGATATTTCGGATCCCTTTGAAGACTATAGGGCCAAAGGAAATATCCTCCGATAACAAAGAGAAAGAAGCTTTCTGAGAAACTTCTTTGTGTTCTGTGAAATCATCTCACAGAGTTACAGCTTTCCCCTCAAGAAGCCTTTCGCTAAGACAGTTCTTGTACAATTGGCAAAGTGATATTTGGAAGCCCTTTGAGGGCTATGGTGAAAAAGGAAATATCCTCAGATGAAATCTGGAAAGAAGCTTTCTGAGAAACTGCTTAGTGTTCTGTTCATACATCTCACAGAGTTATATCTGTATTTCGTGGATCTCTTTGCTAGCCTTATTTCTGTGGAATCTGAGAACAGATATTTCGGATCCCTTTGAAGACTTTAGGGCCAAAGGAAATATACTCCCATAACAAACAGAAAGAAGCTTTCAGAGAAACTTCTTTGTGTTCTGTGAAATCATCTCACAGAGTTACAGCTTTCCCCTCAAGAAGCCTTTCGCTAAGACAGTTCTTGTGGAATTGGCAAAGTGATATTTGGAAGCCCATAGAGAGCTATGGTGAAAAAGGAAATATCCTCAGATGAAATCTGGAAAGAAGCTTTCTGAGAAACTGCTTAGTGTTCTGTTAATTCATCTCACAGAGTTACATCTGTATTTCGTGGATCTCTTTGCTAGCCTTATTTCTTTGGAATCTGAGAACAGATATTTCGGATCCCTTTGAAGACTATAGGGCCAAAGGAAATATCCTCCGATAACAAGGGAAAGAAGCTTTCTGAGAAACTTCTTTGTGTTCTGTGAAATCATCTCACAGAGTTACAGCTTTCCCCTCAAGAAGCCTTTCGCTAAGACAGTTCTTGTGGAATTGGCAAAGTGATATTTGGAAGCCCATAGAGGGCTATGGTGAAAAAGGAAATATCCTCAGATGAAATCTGGAAAGAAGCTTTCTGAGAAACTGCTCTGTGATGTGTGACTTCCACTCACAGAGTTACATCTGTATTTCGTGGATCTCTTTGCTAGCCTTATTTCTGTGGAATCTGAGAACAGATATTTCGGATCCCTTTGAAGACTATAGGGCCAAAGGAAATATCCTCCGATAACAAAGAGAAAGAAGCTTTCTGAGATACTTCTTTGTGTTCCGTGAAATCATCTCACAGAGTTACAGCTTTCCAGTCAAGAAGCCTTTCGCTAAGACATTTCTTGTGGAATTGGCAAAGTGATATTTGGAAGCCCTTAGATGGCTATGGTGAAAAAGGAAATATCCTCAGATGAAATCTGGAAAGAAGCTTTCTGAGAAACTGCTTAGTGTTCTGTTAATTCATCTCACAGAGTTACATCTGTATTTCGTGGATCTCTTTGCTAGCCTTATTTCTGTGGAATCTGAGAACAGATATTTCGGATCCGTTTGAAGACTATAGGGCCAAAGGAAATATCCTCCGATAACAAACAGAAAGAAGCTTTCTGAGAAACTTCTTTGTGTTCTGTGAAATCATCTCACAGAGTTACAGCTTTCCCCTCAAGAAGCCTTTCGCTAAGACAGTTCTTGTACAATTGGCAAAGTGATATTTGGAAGCCCATAGAGGGCTATGGTGAAAAAGGAAATATCCTCAGATGAAATCTGGAAAGAAGCTTTCTGAGAAACTGCTTAGTGTTCTGTTAATTCATCTCACAGAGTTACATGTGTATTTCGTGGATCTCTTTGCTAGCCTTATTTCTGTGGAATCTGAGAACAGATATTTCGGATCCCTTTGAAGACTATAGGGCCAAAGGAAATATCCTCCGATAACAAACAGAAAGAAGCTTTCTGAGAAACGTCTTTGTGTTCTGTGAAATCATCTCACAGAGTTACAGTTTTCCCCTCAAGAAGCCTTTCGCTAAGACAGTTCTTGTGGAATTGGCAAAGTGATATTTGGAAGCCCATAGAGGGCTATGGTGAAAAAGGAAATATCCTCAGATGAAATCTGGAAAGAAGCGCTCTGAGAAACTGCTTAGTGTTCTGTTAATTCATTTCACAGAGTTACATCTGTATTTCGTGCATCTCTTTGCTAGCCTTATTTCTGTGGAATCTGAGAACAGATATTTCGGATCCCTTTGAAGACTATAGGGCCAAAGGAAATATCCTCCGATAACAAAGAGAAAGAAGCTTACTGAGAAACTTCTTTGTGTTTTGTGAAATCATGTCACAGAGTTACAGCTTTCCCTTCAAGAAGCCTTTCGCTAAGACAGTTCTTGTGGAATTGGCAAAGTGATATTTGGAAGCCCATAGAGGGCTATGGTGAAAAAGGAAATATCCTCAGATGAAATCTGGAAAGAAGCTTTCTGAGAAACTGCTTAGTGTTCTGTTAATTCATCTCACAGAGTTACATCTGTATTTCGTGGATCTCTTTGCTAGCCTTATTTCTGTGGAATCTGAGAACTGATACTTCGGATCCCTTTGAAGACTATAGGGCCAAAGGAAATATCCTCCGATAACAAAGATAAAGAAGCTTTCTGAGAAACTTCTTTGTGTTCCGTGAAATCATCTCACAGAGTTACACCTTTCCACTAAAGAAGACTTTCGCTAAGACAGTTCTTGTGGAATTGGCAAAGTGATATTTGGAAGCCCATAGAGGGCTATGGTGAAAAAGGAAATATCCTCAGATGAAATCTGGAAATAAGCTTTCTGAGAAACTGCTCTGTGATGTGTGACTTCCACTCACAGAGTTACATCTGTATTTCGTGGATCTCTTTGCTAGCCTTATTTCTGTGGAATCTGAGAACAGATATTTCGGATCCCTTTGAAGACTATAGGGCCAAAGGAAATATCCTTCGATAACAAAGAGAAAGAAGCTTTCTGAGATACTTCTTTGTGTTCCGTGAAATCATCTCACAGAGTTACAGCTTTCCAGTCAAGAAGCCTTTCGCTAAGACATTTCTTGTGGAATTGGCAAAGTGATATTTGGAAGCCCTTAGAGGGCTATGGTGAAAAAGGAAATATCCTCAGATGAAATCTGGAAAGAAGCTTTCTGAGAAACTGCTCTGTGATGTGTGACTTCGACTCACAGAGTTACATCTGTATTTCGTGCATCTCTTTGCTACCCTTATTTCTGTGGAATCTGAGAACAGATATTTCGGATCCCTTTGAAGACTTTAGGGCCAAAGGAAATATACTCCGATAACAAACAGAAAGAAGCTTTCAGAGAAACTTCTTTGTGTTCTGTGAAATCATCTCACAGAGTTACAGCTTTCCCCTCAAGAAGCCTTTCGCTAAGACAGTTCTTGTGGAATTGGCAAAGTGATATTTGGAAGCCCATAGAGGGCTATGGTGAAAAAGGAAATATCCTCAGATGAAATCTGGAAAGAAGCTTTCTGAGAAACTGCTTAGTGTTCTGTTAATTCATCTCACAGAGTTACATCTGTATTTCGTGGATCTCTTTGCTAGCCTTATTTCTTTGGAATCTGAGAACAGATATTTCGGATCCCTTTGAAGACTATAGGGCCAAAGGAAATATCCTCCGATAACAAAGAGAAAGAAGCTTTCTGAGAAACTTCTTTGTGTTCTGTGAAATCATCTCACAGAGTTACAGCTTTCCCCTCAAGAAGCCTTTCGCTAAGACAGTTCTTGTGGAATTGGCAAAGTGATATTTGGAAGCCCATAGAGGGCTATGGTGAAAAAGGAAATATCCTCAGATGAAATCTGGAAAGAAGCTTTCTGAGAAACTGCTCTGTGATGTGTGACTTCCACTTACAGAGTTATATCTGTATTTCGTGGATCTCTTTGCTAGCCTTATTTCTGTGGAATCTGAGAACAGATATTTCGGATCCCTTTGAAGACTATAGGGCCAAAGGAAATATCCTCCGATAACAAAGAGAAAGAAGCCTTCTGAGATACTTCTTTGTGTTCCGTGAAATCATCTCACAGAGTTACAGCTTTCCAGTCAAGAAGCCTTTTGCTAAGACAGTTCTTGTGGAATTGGCAAAGTGATATTTGGAAGCCCTTAGATGGCTATGGTGAAAAAGGAAATATCCTCAGATGAAATCTGGAAAGAAGCTTTCTGAGAAACTGCTTAGTGTTCTGTTAATTCATCTCACAGAGTTACATCTGTATTTCGTGGATCTCTTTGCTAGCCTTATTTCTGTGGAATCTGAGAACAGATATTTCGGATCCGTTTGAAGACTATAGGGCCAAAGGAAATATCCTCCGATAACAAACAGAAAGAAGCTTTCTGAGAAACTTCTTTGTGTTCTGTGAAATCATCTCACAGAGTTACAGCTTTCCCCTCAAGAAGCCTTTCGCTAAGACAGTTCTTGTACAATTGGCAAAGTGATATTTGGAAGCCCATAGAGGGCTATGGTGAAAAAGGAAATATCCTCAGATGAAATCTGGAAAGAAGCTTTCTGAGAAACTGCTTAGTGTTCTGTTAATTCATCTCACAGAGTTACATCTGTATTTCGTGGATCTCTTTGCTAGCCTTATTTCTGTGGAATCTGAGAACAGATATTTCGGATCCCTTTGAAGACTATAGGGCCAAAGGAATTATCCTCCGATAACAAACAGAAAGAAGCTTTCTGAGAAAGGTCTTTGTGTTCTGTGAAATCATCTCACAGAGTTACAGTTTTCCCCTCAAGAAGCCTTTCGCTAAGACAGTTCTTGTGGAATTGGCAAAGTGATATTTGGAAGCCCATAGAGGGCTACGGTGAAAAAGGAAATATCCTCAGATGAAATCTGGAAAGAAGCTTTCTGAGAAACTGCTCTGTGATGTGTCACTTCCACTCACAGAGTTACATCTGTATTTCGTGGATCTCTTTGCTAGCCTTATTTCTGTGGAATCTGAGAACAGATATTTCGGATCCCTTTGAAGACTATAGGGCCAAAGGAAATATCCTTCGATAACAAAGAGAGAGAAGCTTTCTGAGATACTTCTTTGTGTTCCGTGAAATCATCTCACAGAGTTACAGCTTTCCAGTCAAGAAGCCTTTCGCTAAGACATTTCTTGTGGAATTGGCAAAGTGATATTTGGAAGCCCTTAGAGGGCTATGGTGAAAAAGGAAATATCCTCAGATGAAATCTGGAAAGAAGCTTTCTGAGAAACCGCTTAGTGTTCTGTTAATTCATCTCACAGAGTTACATCTGTATTTCGTGGATCTCTTTGCTAGCCTTATTTCTGTGGAATCTGAGAACAGATATTTCGGATCCCTTTGAAAACTATAGGGCCAAAGGAAATATCCTCCGATAACAAACAGAAAGAAGCTTTCTGAGAAACGTCTTTGTGTTCTGTGAAATCATCTCACAGAGTTACAGTTTTCCCCTCAAGAAGCCTTTCGCTAAGACAGTTCTTGTGGAATTGTCAAAGTGATATTTGGAAGCCCATAGAGGGCTATGGTGAAAAAGGAAATATCCTCAGATGAAATCTGGAAAGAAGCTTTCTGAGAAACTGCTTAGTGTTCTGTTAGTTCATCTCACAGAGTTACATCTGTATTTCGTGCATCTCTTTGCTAGCCTTATTTCTGTGGAATCTGAGAACAGATATTTCGGATCCCTTTGAAGACTATAGGGCCAAAGGAAATATCCTCCGATAGCAAAGAGAAAGAAGCTTACTGAGAAACTTCTTTGTGTTTTGTGAAATCATATCACAGAGTTACAGCTTTCCCTTCAAGAAGCCTTTCGCTAAGACAGTTCTTGTGGAATTGGCAAAGTGATATTTGGAAGCCCATAGAGGGCTATGGTAAAAAAGGAAATATCCTCAGATGAAATCTGGAAAGAAGCTTTCTGAGAAACTGCTTAGTGTTCTGTTAATTCATCTCACAGAGTTACATCTGTATTTCGTGGATCTCTTTGCTAGCCTTATTTCTGTGGAATCTGAGAACAGATACTTCGGATCCCTTTGAAGACTATAGGGCCAAAGGAAATATCCTCCGATAACAAAGAGAAAGAAGCTTTCTGAGAAACTTCTTTGTGTTCCGTGAAATCATCTCACAGAGTTACACCTTTCCACTAAAGAAGCCTTTCGCTAAGACAGTTCTTGTGGAATTGGCAAAGTGATATTTGGAAGCCCATAGAGGGCTATGGTGAAAAAGGAAATATCCTCAGATGAAATCTGGAAAGAAGCTTTCTGAGAAACTGCTCTGTGAAGTGTGACTTCCACTCACAGAGTTACATCTGTATTTCGTGGATCTCTTTGCTAGCCTTATTTCTGTGGAATCTGAGAACAGATATTTCGGATCCCTTTGAAGACTATAGGGCCAAAGGAAATATCCTCCGATAACAAAGAGAAAGAAGCTTACTGAGAAACTTCTTTGTGTTTTGTGAAATCATCTCACAGAGTTACAGCTTTCCCTTCAAGAAGCCTTTTGCTAAGACAGTTCTTGTGGAATTAGAAAAGTGATATTTGGAAGCCCATAGAGGGCTATGGTAAAAAAGGAAATATCCTCATATGAAATCTGGAAAGAAGCTTTCTGAGAAACTGCTTAGTGTTCTGTTAATTCATCTCACAGAGTTACATCTGTATTTCGTGGATCTCTTTGCTAGCCTTATTTCTGTGGAATTTGTGAACAGATACTTCGGATCCCTTTGAAGACTATAGGGCCAAAGGAAATATCCTCCGATAACAAAGAGAAAGAAGCTTTCTGAGAAACTTCTTTGTGTTCCGTGAAATCATCTCACAGAGTTACACCTTTCCACTAAAGAAGCCTTTCGCTAAGACAGTTCTTGTGGAATTGGCAAAGTGATATTTGGAAGCCCATAGAGGGCTATGATGAAAAAGGAAATATCCTCAGATGAAATCTGGAAAGAAGTTTTCTGAGAAACTGCTTAGTGTTCTGTTAATTCATCTCACAGAGTTACATCTGTATTTCGTGGATCTCTTTGCTAGCCTTATTTCTGTGGAATCTGAGAACTGATACTTCGGATCCCTTTGAAGCCTATAGGGCCAAAGGAAATATCCTCCGATAACAAAGAGAAAGAAGCTTTCTGAGAAACTTCTTTGTGTTCCGTGAAATCATCTCACAGAGTTACACCTTTCCCCTCAAGAAGCCTTTCGCAAAGACAGTTCTTGTGGAATTGGCAAAGTGATATTTGGAAGCCCATAGAGGGCTATGGTGAAAAAGGAAATATCCTCAGATGAAATCTGGAAAGAAGCTTTCTGAGAAACTGCTTAGTGTTCTGTTAATTCATCTCACAGAGTTACATCTGTATTTCGTGCATCTCTTTGCTAGCCTTATTTCTTTGGAATCTGAGAACAGATATTTCGGATCCCTTTGAAGACTATAGGGCCAAAGGAAATATCCTCCGATAACAAAGAGAAAGAAGCTTTCTGAGAAACTTCTTTGTGTTCTGTGAAATCATCTCACAGAGTTACAGCTTTCCCCTCAAGAAGCCTTTCGCTAAGACAGTTCTTGTGGAATTGGCAAAGTGATATTTGGAAGCCCATAGAGGGCTATGGTGAAAAAGGAAATATCCTCAGATGAAATCTGGAAAGAAGCTTTCTGAGAAACTGCTCTGTGATGTGTGACTTCCACTCACAGAGTTATATCTGTATTTCGTGGATCTCTTTGCTAGCCTTATTTCTGTGGAATCTGAGAACAGATATTTCGGATCCCTTTGAAGACTATAGGGCCAAAGGAAATATCCTCCGATAACAAAGAGAAAGAAGCTTTCTGAGATACTTCTTTGTGTTCCGTGAAATCATCTCACAGAGTTACAGCTTTCCAGTAAAGAAGCCTTTCGCTAAGACATTTCTTGTGGAATTGGCAAAGTGATATTTGGAAGCCCTTAGATGGCTATGGTGAAAAAGGAAATGTCCTCAGATGAAATCTGGAAAGAAGCTTTCTGAGAAACTGCTTAGTGTTCTGTTAATTCATCTCACAGAGTTACATCTGTATTTCGTGGATCTCTTTGCTAGCCTTATTTCTGTGGAATCTGAGAACAGATATTTCGGATCCGTTAGAAGACTATAGGGCCAAAGGAAATATCCTCCGATAACAAACAGAAAGAAGCTTTCTGAGAAACGTCTTGTGTTCCGTGAAATCATCTCTCAGAGTTACAGTTTTCCCCTCAAGAAGCCTTTCGCTAAGACAGTTCTTGTGGAATTGGCAAAGTGATATTTGGAAGCCCATAGAGGGCTATGGTGAAAAAGGAAATATCCTCAGATGAAATCTGGAAAGAAGCTTTCTGAGAAACTGCTTAGTGTTCTGTTAATTCATCTCACAGAGTTACATCTGTATTTCGTGCATCTCTTTGCTAGCCTTATTTCTGTGGAATCTGAGAACAGATATTTCGGATCCCTTTGAAGACTATAGGGCCAAAGGAAATATCCTCCGATAACAAAGAGAAAGAAGCTTACTGAGAAACTTCTTTGTGTTTTGTGAAATCATGTCACAGAGTTACAGCTTTCCCTTCAAGAAGCCTTTCGCTAAGACAGTTCTTGTGGAATTGGCAAAGTGATATTTGGAAGCCCATAGAGGGCTATGGTAAAAAAGGAAATATCCTCATATGAAATCTGGAAAGAAGCTTTCTGAGAAACTGCTTAGTGTTCTGTTAATTCATCTCACAGAGTTACATCTGTATTTCGTGGATCTCTTTGCTAGCCTTATTTCTGTGGAATCTGAGAACAGATACTTCGGATCCCTTTGAAGACTATAGGGCCAAAGGAAATATCCTCCGATAACAAAGAGAAAGAAGCTTTCTGAGAAACTTCTTTGTGTTCCGTGAAATCATCTCACAGAGTTACACCTTTCCACTAAAGAAGCCTTTCGCTAAGACAGTTCTTGTGGAATTGGCAAAGTGATATTTGGAAGCCCATAGAGGGCTATGGTGAAAAAGGAAATATCCTCAGATGAAATCTGGAAAGAAGCTTTCTGAGAAACTGCTTAGTGTTCTGTTAATTCATCTCACAGAGTTACATCTGTATTTCGTGGATCTCTTTGCTAGCCTTATTTCTGTGGAATCTGAGAACTGATACTTCGGATCCCTTTGAAGATTATAGGGCCAAAGGAAATATCCTCCGATAACAAAGAGAAAGAAGCTTTCTGAGAAACTTCTTTGTGTTCCGTGAAATCATCTCACAGAGTTACACCTTTCCACTAAAGAAGCCTTTCGCTAAGACAGTTCTTGTGGAATTGGCAAAGTGATATTTGGAAGCCCATAGAGGGCTATGGTGAAAAAGGAAATATCCTCAGATGAAATCTGGAAAGAAGCTTTCTGAGGAACTGCTTAGTGTTCTGTTAATTCATCTCACAGAGTTACATCTGTATTTCGTGGATCTCTTTGCTAGCCTTATTTCTTTGGAATCTGAGAACAGATATTTCGGATCTCTTTGAAGACTATAGGGCCAAAGGAAATATCCTCCGATAACAAAGAGAAAGAAGCTTTCTGAGAAACTTCTTTGTGTTCTGTGAAATCATCTCACAGAGTTACAGCTTTCCCCTCAAGAAGCCTTTCGCTAAGACAGTTCTTGTGGAATTGGCAAAGTGATATTTGGAAGCCCATAGAGGGCTATGGTGAAAAAGGAAATATCCTCAGATGAAATCTGGAAAGAAGCTTTCTGAGAAACTGCTCTGTGATGTGTGACTTCCACTCACAGAGTTACATCTGTATTTCGTGGATCTCTTTGCTAGCCTTATTTCTGTGGAATCTGAGAACAGATATTTCGGATCCCTTTGAAGACTATAGGGCCAAAGGAAATATCCTTCGATAACAAAGAGAGAGAAGCTTTCTGAGATACTTCTTTGTGTTCCGTGAAATCATCTCACAGAGTTACAGCTTTCCAGTCAAGAAGCCTTTCGCTAAGACATTTCTTGTGGAATTGGCAAAGTGATATTTGGAAGCCCTTAGAGGGCTATGGTGAAAAAGGAAATATCCTCAGATGAAATCTGGAAAGAAGCTTTCTGAGAAACTGCTTAGAGGTCTGTTAATTCATCTCACAGAGTTACATCTGTATTTCGTGGATCTCTTTGCTAGCCTTATTTCTGTGGAATCTGAGAACAGATATTTCGGATCCCTTGGAAGACTATAGGGCCAAAGGAAATATCCTCCGATAACAAACAGAAAGAAGCTTTCTGAGAAACGTCTTTGTGTTCCGTGAAATCATCTCACAGAGTAACAGTTTTCCCCTCAAGAAGCCTTTCGCTAAGACAGTTCTTATGGAATTGGCAAAGTGATATTTGGAAGCCCATAGAGGGCTATGGTGAAAAAGGAAATATCCTCAGATGAAATCTGGAAAGAAGCTTTCTGAGAAACTGCTTAGTGTTCTGTTAATTCATCTCACAGAGTTACATCTGTATTTCGTGCATCTCTTTGCTAGCCTTATTTCTGTGGAATCTGAGAACAGATATTTCGGATCCCTTTGAAGACTATAGGGCCAAAGGAAATATCCTCCGATAGCAAAGAGAAAGAAGCTTACTGAGAAACTTCTTTGTGTTTTGTGAAATCATGTCACAGAGTTACAGCTTTCCCTTCAAGAAGCCTTTCGCTAAGACAGTTCTTGTGGAATTGGCAAAGTGATATTTGGAAGCCCATAGAGGGCTATGGTAAATAAGGAAATATCCTCATATGAAATCTGGAAAGAAGCTTTCTGAGAAACTGCTTAGTGTTCTGTTAATTCATCTCACAGAGTTACATCTGTATTTCGTGGATCTCTTTGCTAGCCTTATTTCTGTGGAATCTGAGAACAGATACTTCGGATCCCTTTGAAGACTATAGGGCCAAAGAAATATCCTCCGATAACAAAGAGAAAGAAGCTTTCTGAGAAACTTCTTTGTGTTCCGTGAAATCATCTCACAGAGTTACACCTTTCCACTAAAGAAGCCTTTCGCTAAGACAGTTCTGTGGAATTGGCAAAGTGATATTTGGAAGCCCATAGAGGGCTATGGTGAAAAAGGAAATATCCTCAGATGAAATCTGGAAAGAAGCTTTCTGAGAAACTGCTTAGTGTTCTGTTAATTCATCTCACAGAGTTACATCTGTATTTCGTGGATCTTTTTGCTAGCCTTATTTCTGTGGAATCTGAGAACTGATACTTCGGATCCCTTTGAAGACTATAGGGCCAAAGGAAATATCCTCCGATAACAAAGAGAAAGAAGCTTTCTGAGAAACTTCTTTGTGTTACGTGAAATCATCTCACAGAGTTACACCTTTCCACTAAAGAAGCCTTTCGCTAAGACAGTTCTTGTGGAATTGGCAAAGTGATATTTGGAAGCCCATAGAGGGCTATGGTGAAAAAGGAAATATCCTCAGATGAAATCTGGAAAGAAGCTTTCTGAGAAACTGCTTAGTGTTCTGTTAATTCATCTCACAGAGTTACATCTGTATTTCGTGCATCTCTTTGCTAGCCTTATTTCTGTGGAATCTGAGAACAGATATTTCGGATCCCTTTGAAGACTATAGGGCCAAAGGAAATATCCTCCGATAACAAAGAGAAAGAAGCTTTCTGGGAAACTTCTTTGTGTTCCGTGAAATCATCTCACAGAGTTACACCTTTCCACTAAAGAAGCCTTTCGCTAAGACAGTTCTTGTGGAATTGGCAAAGTGATATTTGGAAGCCCATAGAGTGCTATGGTGAAAAAGGAAATATCCTCAGATGAAATCTGGAAAGAAGCTTTCTGAGAAACTGCTTAGTGTTCTGTTAATTCATCTCACAGAGTTACATCTGTATTTCGTGGATCTCTTTGCTAGCCTTATTTCTTTGGAGTCTGAGAACAGATATTTCGGATCCCTTTGAAGACTATAGGGCCAAAGGAAATATCCTCCGATAACAAAGAGAAAGAAGCTTTCTGAGAAACTTCTTTGTGTTCTGTGAAATCATCTCACAGAGTTACAGCTTTCCCCTCAAGAAGCCTTTCGCTAAGACAGTTCTTGTGGAATTGGCAAAGTGATATTTGGAAGCCCATAGAGGGCTATGGTGAAAAAGGAAATATCCTCAGATGAAATCTGGAAAGAAGCTTTCTGAGAAACTGCTTAGTGTTCTGTTAATTCATCTCACAGAGTTACATCTGTATTTCGTGGATCTCTTTGCTAGCCTTATTTCTGTGAAATCTGAGAACAGATATTTCGGATCCCTTTGAAGACTATAGGGCCAAAGGAAATATCCTCCGATAACAAAGAGAAAGAAGCTTTCTGAGAAACTTCTTTGTGTTCTGTGAAATCATCTCACAGAGTTACAGCTTTCCCCTCAAGAAGCCTTTCGCTAAGACAGTTCTTGTACAATTGGCAAAGTGATATTTGGAAGCCCTTAGAGGGCTATGGTGAAAAAGGAAATATCCTCAGATGAAATCTGGAAAGAAGCTTTCTGAGAAACTGCTTAGTGTTCTGTTCATTCATCTCTCAGAGTTACATCTGTATTTCGTGGATCTCTTTGCTAGCCTTATTTCTGTGGAATCTGAGAACAGATATTTCGGATCCCTTTGAAGACTATAGGGCCAAAGGAATTATCCTCCGATAACAATGAGAAAGAAGCTTTTTGAGAAACTTCTTTGTGTTCTGTGAAATCATCTCACAGAGTTACAGATTTCCCCTCAAGAAGCCTTTCGCTAAGACAGTTCTTGTGGAATTGGCAAAGTGATGTTTGGAAGCCCGTAGAGGGCTATGGTGAAAAAGGAAATATCCTCAGATGAAATCTGGAAAGAAACTTTCTGAGAAACTGCTCTGTGAAGTGTGACTTCCACTCGCAGAGTTACATCTGTATTTCGTGGATCTCTTTGCTAGCCTTATTTCTGTGGAATCTGAGAACAGATATTTCGGATCCCTTTGAAGACTATAGGGCCAAAGGAAATATCCTCCGATAACAAAGAGAAAGAAGCTTACTGAGAAACTTCTTTGTGTTTTGTGAAATCATCTCACAGAGTTACAGCTTTCCCTTCAAGAAGCCTTTTGCTAAGACAGTTCTTGTGGAATTGGAAAAGTGATATTTGGAAGCCCATAGAGGGCTATGGTAAAAAAGGAAATATCCTCATATGAAATCTGGAAAGAAGCTTTCTGAGAAACTGCTTAGTGTTCTGTTAATTCATCTCACAGAGTTACATCTGTATTTCGTGGATCTCTTTGCTAGCCTTATTTCTGTGGAATCTGAGAACAGATACTTCGGATCCCTTTGAAGACTATAGGGCCAAAGGAAATATCCTCCGATAACAAAGAGAAAGAAGCTTTCTGAGAAACTTCTTTGTGTTCCGTGAAATCATCTCACAGAGTTACACCTTTCCACTAAAGAAGCCTTTCGCTAAGACAGTTCTTGTGGAATTGGCAAAGTGATATTTGGAAGCCCATAGAGGGCTATGGTGAAAAAGGAAATATCCTCAGATGAAATCTGGAAAGAAGCTTTCTGAGAAACTGCTCTGTGATGTGTGACTTCCACTCACAGAGTTATATCTGTATTTCGTGGATCTCTTTGCTAGCCTTATTTCTGTGGAATCTGAGAACAGATATTTCGGATCCCTTTGAAGACTATAGGGCCAAAGGAAATATCCTCCGATAACAAAGAGAAAGAAGCTTTCTGAGATACTTCTTTGTGTTCCGTGAAATCATCTCACAGAGTTACAGCTTTCCAGTCAAGAAGCCTTTCGCTAAGACATTTCTTGTGGAATTGGCAAAGTGATATTTGGAAGCCCTTAGATGGCTATGGTGAAAAAGGAAATATCCTCAGATGAAATCTGGAAAGAAGCTTTCTGAGAAACTGCTTAGTGTTCTGTTAATTCATCTCACAGAGTTACATCTGTATTTCGTGGATCTCTTTGCTAGCCTTATTTCTGTGGAATCTGAGAACAGATATTCCGGATCCGTTTGAAGACTATAGGGCCAAAGGAAATATCCTCCGATAACAAACAGAAAGAAGCTTTCTGAGAAACTTCTTTGTGTTCTGTGAAATCATCTCACAGAGTTACAGCTTTCCCCTCAAGAAGCCTTTCGCTAAGACAGTTCTTGTACAATTGGCAAAGTGATATTTGGAAGCCCATAGAGGGCTATGGTGAAAAAGGAATTATCCTCAGATGAAATCTGGAAAGAAGCTTTCTGAGAAACTGCTTAGTGTTCTATTATTTCATCTCACAGAGTTACATCTGTATTTCGTGGATCTCTTTGCTAGCCTTATTTCTGTGGAATCTGAGAACAGATATTTCGGATCCCTTTGAAGACTATAGGGCCAAAGGAAATATCCTCCGATAACAAAGAGAAAGAAGCTTTCTGAGAAACTTCTTTGTGTTCTGTGAAATCATCTCACAGAGTTACAGCTTTCCCCTCAAGAAGCCTTTCGCTAAGACAGTTCTTGTGGAATTGGCAAAGTGATATTTGGAAGCCCATAGAGGGCTATGGTGAAAAAGGAAATATCCACAGATGAAATCTGGAAAGAAGCTTTCTGAGAAAATGCTTAGTGTTCTGTTAATTCATCTCACAGAGTTACATCTGTATTTCGTGGATCTCTTTGCTAGCCTTATTTCTGTGGAATCTGAGAACAGATATTTCGGATCCCTTTGAAGACTATAGGGCCAAAGGAAATATCCTCCGATAACAAAGAGAAAGAAGCTTTCTGAGAAACTTCTTTGTGTTCTGTGAAATCATCTCACAGAGTTACCGTTCTCCCCTTAAGAAGCCTTTCGCTAAGACAGTTCTTGTGGAATTGGCAAAGTGATATTTGGAAGCCCATAGAGGGCTACGGTGAAAAAGGAAATATCCTCAGATGAAATCTGGAAAGAAGCTTTCTGAGAAACTGCTTAGTGTTCTGTTAATTCATCTCACAGAGTTACATCTGTATTTCGTGCACCTCTTTGCTAGCCTTATTTCTGTGGAATCTGAGAACAGATATTTCGGATCCCTTTGAAGACTATAGGGCCAAAGGAAATATCCTCCGATAACAAAGAGAAAGAAGCTTACTGAGAAACTTCTTTGTGTTTTGTGAAATCATGTCACAGAGTTACAGCTTTCCCTTCAAGAAGCCTTTTCCTAAGACAGTTCTTGTGGAATTGGCAAAGTGATATTTGGAAGCCCATAGAGGGCTATGGTAAAAAAGGAAATATCCTCATATGAAATCTGGAAAGAAGCTTTCTGAGAAACTGCTTAGTGTTCTGTTAATTCATCTCACAGAGTTACATCTCTATTTCGTGGATCTCTTTGCTAGCCTTATTTCTGTGGAATCTGAGAACAGATATTTCGGATCCCTTTGAAGACTATAGGGCCAAAGGAAATATCCTCCGATAACAAAGAGAAAGAAGCTTTCTGAGAAACTTCTTTGTGTTCCGTGAAATCATCTCACAGAGTTACACCTTTCCACTAAAGAAGCCTTTCGCTAAGACAGTTCTTGTGGAATTGGCAAAGTGATATTTGGAAGCCCATAGAGGGCTATGGTGAAAAAGGAAATATCCTCAGATGAAATCTGGAAAGAAGCTTTCTGAGAAACTGCTTAGTTTTCTGTTAATTCATCTCACAGAGTTACATCTGTATTTCGTGGATCTCTTTGCTAGCCTTATTTCTGTGGAATCTGAGAACTGATACTTCGGATCCCTTTGAAGCCTATAGGGCCAAAGGAAATATCCTCCGATAACAAACAGAAAGAAGCTTTCTGAGAAACTTCTTTGTGTTCCGTGAAATCATCTCACAGAGTTACACCTTTCCACTAAAGAAGCCTTTCGCTAAGACAGTTCTTGTGGAATTGGCAAAGTGATATTTGGAAGCCCATAGAGGGCTATGGTGAAAAAGGAAATATCCTCAGATGAAATCTGGAAAGAAGCTTTCTGAGAAACTGCTCTGTGATGTGTGACTTCGACTCACAGAGTTACATCTGTATTTCATGCATCTCTTTGCTAGCCTTATTTCTGTGGAATCTGAGAACAGATATTTCGGATCCCTTTGAAGACTATAGGGCCAAAGGAAATATCCTCCGATAACAAAGAGAAAGAAGCTTTCTGAGAAACTTCTTTGTGTTCTGTGAAATCATCTCACAGAGTTACAGCTTTCCCCTCAAGAAGCCTTTCGCTAAGACAGTTCTTGTGGAATTGGCAAAGTGATATTTGGAAGCCCATAGAGGGCTATGGTGAAAAAGGAAATATCCACAGATGAAATCTGGAAAGAAGCTTTCTGAGAAAATGCTTAGTGTTCTGTTAATTCATCTCACAGAGTTACATCTGTATTTCGTGGATCTCTTTGCTAGCCTTATTTCTGTGGAATCTGAGAACAGATATTTCGGATCCCTTTGAAGACTATAGGGCCAAAGGAAATATCCTCCGATAACAAACAGAAAGAAGCTTTCTGAGAAACTTCTTTGTGTTCTGTGAAATCATCTCACAGAGTTACAGCTTTCCCCTCAAGAAGCCTTTCGCTAAGACAGTTCTTGTACAATTGGCAAAGTGATATTTGGAAACCCTTAGAGGGCTATGGTGAAAAAGGAAATATCCACAGATGAAATCTGGAAAGAAGCTTTCTGAGAAACTGCTTAGTGTTCTGTTCATTCATCTCACAGAGTTACATCTGTATTTCGTGGATCTCTTTGCTAGCCTTATTTCTGTGGAATCTGAGAACAGATATTTCGGATCCCTTTGAAGACTATAGGGCCAAAGGAAATATCCTCCGATAACAAAGAGAAAGAAGCTTTCTGAGAAACTTCTTTGTGTTCTGTGAAATCAACTAACAGAGTTACAGTTTTCCCCTCAAGAAGCCTTTCGCTAAGACAGTTCTTGTGGAATTGGCAAAGTGATATTTGGAAGCCCATAGAGGGCTATGGTGAAAAAGGAAATATCCTCAGATGAAATCTGGAAAGAAGCTTTCTGAGAAACTGCTCTGTGATGTGTGACTTCCACTCACAGAGTTATATCTGTATTTCGTAGATCTCTTTGCTAGCCTTATTTCTGTGGAATCTGAGAACAGATATTTCGGATCCCTTTGAAGACTATAGGGCCAAAGGAAATATCCTCCGATAACAAAGAGAAAGAAGCTTTCTGAGAAACTTCTTTGTGTTCTGTGAAATCAACTTACAGAGTTACAGCTTTCCCCTCAAGAAGCCTTTCGCTAAGACAGTTCTTGTGGAATTGGCAAAGTGATATTTGGAAGCCCATAGAGGGCTATGGTGAAAAAGGAAATATCCTCAGATGAAATCTGGAAAGAAGCTTTCTGAGAAACTGCTTAGTGTTCTGTTAATTCATCTCACAGAGTTACATCTGTATTTCGTGCACCTCTTTGCTAGCCTTATTTCTGTGGAATCTGAGAACAGATATTTCGGATTGCTTTGAAGACTATAGGGCCAAAGGAAATATCCTCCGATAACAAAGAGAAAGAAGCTTACTGAGAAACTTCTTTGTGTTTTGTGAAATCATCTCACAGAGTTACAGCTTTCCCTTCAAGAAGCCTTTCGCTAAGACAGTTCTTGTGGAATTGGCAAAGTGATATTTGGAAGCCCATAGAGGGCTATGGTGAAAAAGGAAATATCCTCAGATGAAATCTGGAAAGAAGCTTTCTGAGAAACTGCTTAGTGTTCTGTTAATTCAACTCACAGAGTTACATCTGTATTTCGTGGATCTCTTTGCTAGCCTTATTTCTGTGGAATCTGAGAACAGATACTTCGGATCCCTTTGAAGACTATAGGGCCAAAGGAAATATCCTCCGATAACAAAGAGAAAGAAGCTTTCTGAGAAACTTCTTTGTGTTCTGTGAAATCATCTCACAGAGTTACACCTTTCCACTAAAGAAGCCTTTCGCTAAGACAGTTCTTGTGGAATTGGCAAAGTGATATTTGGAAGCCCATAGAGGGCTATGGTGAAAAAGGAAATATCCTCAGATGAAATCTGGAAATAAGCTTTCTGAGAAACTGCTCTGTGATGTGTGACTTCCACTCACAGAGTTACATCTGTATTTCGTGGATCTCTTTGCTAGCCTTATTTCTGTGGAATCTGAGAACAGATATTTCGGATCCCTTTGAAGACTATAGGGCCAAAGGAAATATCCTCCGATAACAAAGAGAAAGAAGCTTTCTGAGATACTTCTTTGTGTTCCGTGAAATCATCTCACAGAGTTACAGCTTTCCAGTCAAGAAGCCTTTCGCTAAGACATTTCTTGTGGAATTGGCAAAGTGATATTTGGAAGCCCTTAGAGGGCTATGGTGAAAAAGGAAATATCCTCAGATGAAATCTGGAAAGAAGCTTTCTGAGAAACTGCTTAGTGTTCTGTTAATTCATCTCACAGAGTTACATCTGTATTTCGTGGATCTCTTTGCTAGCCTTATTTCTGTGGAATCTGAGAACAGATATTTCGGATCCGTATGAAGACTATAGGGCCAAAGGAAATATCCTCCGATAAAAAACAGAAAGAAGCTTTCTGAGAAACGTCTTTGTGTTCTGTGAAATCATCTCACAGAGTTACAGCTTCCCCTCAAGAAGCCTTTCGCTAAGACAGTTCTTGTGGAATTGGCAAAGTGATATTTGGAAGCCCATAGAGGGCTATGGTGAAAAAGGAATTATCCTCAGATGAAATCTGGAAAGAAGCTTTCTGAGAAACTGCTTAGTGTTCTGTTAATTCATCTCACGGAGTTACATCTGTATTTCGTGCATCTCTTTGCTAGCCTTATTTCTGTGGAATCTGAGAACAGATATTTCGGATCCCTTTGAAGACTATAGGGCCAAAGGAAATATCCTCCGATAACAAAGAGAAAGAAGCTTTCTGAGAAACTTCTTTGTGTTCTGTGAAATCATCTCACAGAGTTACAGCTTTCCCCTCAAGAAGCCTTTCGCTAAGACAGTTCTTGTGGAATTGGCAAAGTGATATTTGGAAGCCCTTAGAGGGCTATGGTGAAAAAGGAAATATCCACAGATGAAATCTGGAAAGAAGCTTTCTGAGAAAATGCTTAGTGTTCTGTTAATTCATCTCACAGAGTTACATCTGTATTTCGTGGATCTCTTTGCTAGCCTTATTTCTGTGGAATCTGAGAACAGATATTTCGGATCCCTTTGAAGACTATAGGGCCAAAGGAAATATCCTCCGATAACAAAGAGAAAGAAGCTTTCTGAGAAACTTCTTTGTGTTCTGTGAAATCATCTCACAGAGTTACGGTTCTCCCCTTAAGAAGCCTTTCGCTAAGACAGTTCTTGTGGAATTGGCAAAGTGATATTTGGAAGCCCATAGAGGGCTATGGTGAAAAAGGAAATATCCTCAGATGAAATCTGGAAAGAAGCTTTCTGAGAAACTGCTTAGTGTTCTGTTAATTCATCTCACAGAGTTACATCTGTATTTCGTGCACCTCTTTGCTAGCCTTATTTCTGTGGAATCTGAGAACAGATATTTCGGATCCCTTTGAAGACTATAGGGCCAAAGGAAATATCCTCCGATAACAAAGAGAAAGAAGCTTACTGAGAAACTTCTTTGTGTTTTGTGAAATCATGTCACAGAGTTACAGCTTTCCCTTCAAGAAGCCTTTTGCTAAGACAGTTCTTGTGGAATTGGCAAAGTGATATTTGGAAGCCCATAGAGGGCTATGGTAAAAAAGGAAATATCCTCATATGAAATCTGGAAAGAAGCTTTCTGAGAAACTGCTTAGTGTTCTGTTAATTCATCTCACAGAGTTACATCTCTATTTCGTGGATCTCTTTGCTAGCCTTATTTCTGTGGAATCTGAGAACAGATATTTCGGATCCCTTTGAAGACTATAGGGCCAAAGGAAATATCCTCCGATAACAAAGAGAAAGAAGCTTTCTGAGAAACTTCTTTGTGTTCCGTGAAATCATCTCACAGAGTTACACCTTTCCACTAAAGAAGCCTTTCGCTAAGACAGTTCTTGTGGAATTGGCAAAGTGATATTTGGAAGCCCATAGAGGGCTATGGTGAAAAAGGAAATATCCTCAGATGAAATCTGGAAAGAAGCTTTCTGAGAAACTGCTTAGTTTTCTGTTAATTCATCTCACAGAGTTACATCTGTATTTCGTGGATCTCTTTGCTAGCCTTATTTCTGTGGAATCTGAGAACTGATACTTCGGATCCCTTTGAAGCCTATAGGGCCAAAGGAAATATCCTCCGATAACAAACAGAAAGAAGCTTTCTGAGAAACTTCTTTGTGTTCCGTGAAATCATCTCACAGAGTTACACCTTTCCACTAAAGAAGCCTTTCGCTAAGACAGTTCTTGTGGAATTGGCAAAGTGATATTTGGAAGCCCATAGAGGGCTATGGTGAAAAAGGAAATATCCTCAGATGAAATCTGGAAAGAAGCTTTCTGAGAAACTGCTCTGTGATGTGTGACTTCGACTCACAGAGTTACATCTGTATTTCATGCATCTCTTTGCTAGCCTTATTTCTGTGGAATCTGAGAACAGATATTTCGGATCCCTTTGAAGACTATAGGGCCAAAGGAAATATCCTCCGATAACAAAGAGAAAGAAGCTTTCTGAGAAACTTCTTTGTGTTCTGTGAAATCAACTAACAGAGTTACAGTTTTCCCCTCAAGAAGCCTTTCGCTAAGACAGTTCTTGTGGAATTGGCAAAGTGATATTTGGAAGCCCCTAGAGGGCTATGGTGAAAAAGGAAATATCCACAGATGAAATCTGGAAAGAAGCTTTCTGAGAAACTGCTTAGTGTTCTGTTCATTCATCTCACAGAGTTACATCTGTATTTCGTGGATCTCTTTGCTAGCCTTATTTCTGTGGAATCTGAGAACAGATATTTCGGATCCCTTTGAAGACTATAGGGTCAAAGGAAATATCCTCCGATAACAAAGAGAAAGAAGCTTTCTGAGAAACTTCTTTGTGTTCTGTGAAATCAACTAACAGAGTTACAGTTTTCCCCTCAAGAAGCCTTTCGCTAAGACAGTTCTTGTGGAATTGGCAAAGTGATATTTGGAAGCCCATAGAGGGCTATGGTGAAAAAGGAAATATCCTCAGATGAAATCTGGAAAGAAGCTTTCTGAGAAACTGCTCTGTGATGTGTGACTTCCACTCACAGAGTTATATCTGTATTTCGTAGATCTCTTTGCTAGCCTTATTTCTGTGGAATCTGAGAACAGATATTTCGGATCCCTTTGAAGACTATAGGGCCAAAGGAAATATCCTCCGATAACAAAGAGAAAGAAGCTTTCTGAGAAACTTCTTTGTGTTCTGTGAAATCAACTTACAGAGTTACAGCTTTCCCCTCAAGAAGCCTTTCGCTAAGACAGTTCTTGTGGAATTGGCAAAGTGATATTTGGAAGCCCATAGAGGGCTATGGTGAAAAAGGAAATATCCTCAGATGAAATCTGGAAAGAAGCTTTCTGAGAAACTGCTTAGTGTTCTGTTAATTCATCTCACAGAGTTACATCTGTATTTCGTGCACCTCTTTGCTAGCCTTATTTCTGTGGAATCTGAGAACAGATATTTCGGATTGCTTTGAAGACTATAGGGCCAAAGGAAATATCCTCCGATAACAAAGAGAAAGAAGCTTACTGAGAAACTTCTTTGTGTTTTGTGAAATCATCTCACAGAGTTACAGCTTTCCCTTCAAGAAGCCTTTCGCTAAGACAGTTCTTGTGGAATTGGCAAAGTGATATTTGGAAGCCCATAGAGGGCTATGGTGAAAAAGGAAATATCCTCAGATGAAATCTGGAAAGAAGCTTTCTGAGAAACTGCTCTGTGATGTGTGACTTCCACTCACAGAGTTACATCTGTATTTCGTGGATCTCTTTGCTAGCCTTATTTCTGTGGAATCTGAGAACAGATATTTCGGATCCCTTTGAAGACTATAGGGCCAAAGGAAATATCCTCCGATAACAAAGAGAAAGAAGCTTTCTGAGATACTTCTTTGTGTTCCATGAAATCATCTCACAGAGTTACAGCTTTCCAGTCAAGAAGCCTTTCGCTAAGACATTTCTTGTGGAATTGGCAAAGTGATATTTGGAAGCCCTTAGAGGGCTATGGTGAAAAAGGAAATATCCTCAGATGAAATCTGGAAAGAAGCTTTCTGAGAAACTGCTTAGTGTTCTGTTAATTCATCTCACAGAGTTACATCTGTATTTCGTGGATCTCTTTGCTAGCCTTATTTCTGTGGAATCTGAGAACAGATATTTCGGATCCGTATGAAGACTATAGGGCCAAAGGAAATATCCTCCGATAAAAAACAGAAAGAAGCTTTCTGAGAAACTTCTTTGTGTTCTGTGAAATCATCTCACAGAGTTACAGCTTTCCCCTCAAGAAGCCTTTCGCTAAGACAGTTCTTGTGGAATTGGCAAAGTGATATTTGGAAGCCCATAGAGGGCTAGGGTGAAAAAGGAAATATCCTCAGATGAAATCTGGAAAGAAGCTTTCTGAGAAACTGCTCTGTGATGTGTGACTTCCACTCACAGAGTTACATCTGTATTTCGTGGATCTCTTTGCTAGCCTTATTTCTGTGGAATCTGAGAACAGATATTTCGGATCCCTTTGAAGACTATAGGGCCAAAGGAAATATCCTCCGATAACAAACAGAAAGTAGCTTTCTGAGAAACGTCTTTGTGTTCTGTGAAATCATCTCACAGAGTTACAGTTTTCCCCTCAAGAAGCCTTTCGCTAAGACAGTTCTTGTGGAATTGGCAAAGTGATATTTGGAAGCCCATAGAGGGCTATGGTGAAAAAGGAAATATCCTCAGATGAAATCTGGAAAGAAGCTTTCTGAGAAACTGCTTAGTGTTCTGTTAATTCATCTCACAGAGTTACATCTGTATTTCGTGCATCTCTTTGCTAGCCTTATTTCTGTGGAATCTGAGAACAGATATTTCGGATCCCTTTGAAGACTATAGGGCCAAAGGAAATATCCTCCGATAACAAAGAGAAAGAAGCTTACTGAGAAACTTCTTGTGTTTTGTGAAATCATGTCACAGAGTTACAGCTTTCCCTTCAAGAAGCCTTTCGCTAAGACAGTTCTTGTGGAATTGGCAAAGTGATATTTGGAAGCCCATAGAGGGCTATGGTAAAAAAAAAATATCCTCATATGAAATATGGAAAGAAGCTTTCTGAGAAACTGCTTAGTGTTCTGTTAATTCATCTCACAGAGTTACATCTGTATTTCGTGGATCTCTTTGCTAGCCTTATTTCTGTGGAATCTGAGAACAGATATTTCGGATCCCTTTGAAGACTATAGGGCCAAAGGAAATATCCTCCGATAACAAACAGAAAGAAGCTTTCTGAGAAACTTCTTTGTGTTCTGTGAAATCATCTCACAGAGTTACAGCTTTCCCCTCAAGAAGCCTTTCGCTAAGACAGTTCTTGTACAATTGGCAAAGTGATATTTGGAAACCCTTAGAGGGCTATGGTGAAAAAGGAAATATCCACAGATGAAATCTGGAAAGAAGCTTTCTGAGAAACTGCTTAGTGTTCTGTTCATTCATCTCACAGAGTTACATCTGTATTTCGTGGATCTCTTTGCTAGCCTTATTTCTGTGGAATCTGAGAACAGATATTTCGGATCCCTTTGAAGACTATAGGGCCAAAGGAAATATCCTCCGATAACAAAGAGAAAGAAGCTTTCTGAGAAACTTCTTTGTGTTCTGTGAAATCAACTAACAGAGTTACAGTTTTCCCCTCAAGAAGCCTTTCGCTAAGACAGTTCTTGTGGAATTGGCAAAGTGATATTTGGAAGCCCATAGAGGGCTATGGTGAAAAAGGATATATCCTCAGATGAAATCTGGAAAGAAGCTTTCTGAGAAACTGCTCTGTGATGTGTGACTTCCACTCACAGAGTTATATCTGTATTTCGTAGATCTCTTTGCTAGCCTTATTTCTGTGGAATCTGAGAACAGATATTTCGGATCCCTTTGAAGACTATAGGGCCAAAGGAAATATCCTCCGATAACAAAGAGAAAGAAGCTTTCTGAGAAACTTCTTTGTGTTCTGTGAAATCAACTTACAGAGTTACAGCTTTCCCCTCAAGAAGCCTTTCGCTAAGACAGTTCTTGTGGAATTGGCAAAGTGATATTTGGAAGCCCATAGAGGGCTATGGTGAAAAAGGAAATATCCTCAGATGAAATCTGGAAAGAAGCTTTCTGAGAAACTGCTTAGTGTTCTGTTAATTCATCTCACAGAGTTACATCTGTATTTCGTGCACCTCTTTGCTAGCCTTATTTCTGTGGAATCTGAGAACAGATATTTCGGATTGCTTTGAAGACTATAGGGCCAAAGGAAATATCCTCCGATAACAAAGAGAAAGAAGCTTACTGAGAAACTTCTTTGTGTTTTGTGAAATCATCTCACAGAGTTACAGCTTTCCCTTCAAGAAGCCTTTCGCTAAGACAGTTCTTGTGGAATTGGCAAAGTGATATTTGGAAGCCCATAGAGGGCTATGGTGAAAAAGGAAATATCCTCAGATGAAATCTGGAAAGAAGCTTTCTGAGAAACTGCTTAGTGTTCTGTTAATTCATCTCACAGAGTTACATCTGTATTTCGTGGATCTCTTTGCTAGCCTTATTTCTGTGGAATCTGAGAACAGATACTTCGGATCCCTTTGAAGACTATAGGGCCAAAGGAAATATCCTCCGATAACAAAGAGAAAGAAGCTTTCTGAGAAACTTCTTTGTGTTCTGTGAAATCATCTCACAGAGTTACACCTTTCCACTAAAGAAGCCTTTCGCTAAGACAGTTCTTGTGGAATTGGCAAAGTGATATTTGGAAGCCCATAGAGGGCTATGGTGAAAAAGGAAATATCCTCAGATGAAATCTGGAAATAAGCTTTCTGAGAAACTGCTCTGTGATGTGTGACTTCCACTCACAGAGTTACATCTGTATTTCGTGGATCTCTTTGCTAGCCTTATTTCTGTGGAATCTGAGAACAGATATTTCGGATCCCTTTGAAGACTATAGGGCCAAAGGAAATATCCTCCGATAACAAAGAGAAAGAAGCTTTCTGAGATACTTCTTTGTGTTCCGTGAAATCATCTCACAGAGTTACAGCTTTCCAGTCAAGAAGCCTTTCGCTAAGACATTTCTTGTGGAATTGGCAAAGTGATATTTGGAAGCCCTTAGAGGGCTATGGTGAAAAAGGAAATATCCTCAGATGAAATCTGGAAAGAAGCTTTCTGAGAAACTGCTTAGTGTTCTGTTAATTCATCTCACAGAGTTACATCTGTATTTCGTGGATCTTTTGCTAGCCTTATTTCTGTGGAATCTGAGAACAGATATTTCGGATCCGTATGAAGACTATAGGGCCAAAGGAAATATCCTCCGATAAAAAACAGAAAGAAGCTTTCTGAGAAACTTCTTTGTGTTCTGTGAAATCATCTCACAGAGTTACAGCTTTCCCCTCAAGAAGCCTTTCGCTAAGACAGTTCTTGTGGAATTGGCAAAGTGATATTTGGAAGCCCATAGAGGGCTAGGGTGAAAAAGGAAATATCCTCAGATGAAATCTGGAAAGAAGCTTTCTGAGAAACTGCTTAGTGTTCTGTTAATTCATCTCACAGAGTTACATCTGTATTTCGTGCATCTCTTTGCTAGCCTTATTTCTGTGGAATCTGAGAACAGATATTTCGGATCCCTTTGAAGACTATAGGGCCAAAGGAAATATCCTCCGATAACAAAGAGAAAGAAGCTTACTGAGAAACTTCTTGTGTTTTGTGAAATCATGTCACAGAGTTACAGCTTTCCCTTCAAGAAGCCTTTCGCTAAGACAGTTCTTGTGGAATTGGCAAAGTGATATTTGGAAGCCCATAGAGGGCTATGGTAAAAAAAGAAATATCCTCATATGAAATCTGGAAAGAAGCTTTCTGAGAAACTGCTTAGTGTTCTGTTAATTCATCTCACAGAGTTACATCTGTATTTCGTGGATCTCTTTGCTAGCCTTATTTCTGTGGAATCTGAGAACAGATATTTCGGATCCCTTTGAAGACTATAGGGCCAAAGGAAATATCCTTCGATAACAAAGAGAAAGAAGCTTTCTGAGATACTTCTTTGTGTTCCGTGAAATCATCTCACAGAGTTACAGCTTTCCAGTCAAGAAGCCTTTCGCTAAGACATTTCTTGTGGAATTGGCAAGGTGATATTTGGAAGCCCTTAGAGGGCTATGGTGAAAAAGGAAATATCCTCAGATGAAATCTGGAAAGAAGCTTTCTGAGAAACTGCTTAGTGTTCTGTTAATTCATCTCACAGAGTTACATCTGTATTTCGTGGATCTCTTTGCTAGCCTTATTTCTGTGGAATCTGAGAACAGATATTTCGGATCCCTTTGAAGACTATAGGGCCAAAGGAAATATCCTCCGATAACAAACAGAAAGAAGCTTTCTGAGAAACTTCTTTGTGTTCTGTGAAATCATCTCACAGAGTTACAGCTTTCCCCTCAAGAAGCCTTTCGCTAAGACAGTTCTTGTGGAATTGGCAAAGTGATATTTGGAAGCCCATAGAGGGCTAGGGTGAAAAAGGAAATATCCTCAGATGAAATCTGGAAAGAAGCTTTCTGAGAAACTGCTCTGTGATGTGTGACTTCCACTCACAGAGTTACATCTGTATTTCGTGGATCTCTTTGCTAGCCTTATTTCTGTGGAATCTGAGAACAGATATTTCGGATCCCTTTGAAGACTATAGGGCCAAAGGAAATATCCTCCGATAACAAACAGAAAGAAGCTTTCTGAGAAACGTCTTTGTGTTCTGTGAAATCATCTCACAGAGTTACAGTTTTCCCCTCAAGAAGCCTTTCGCTAAGACAGTTCTTGTGGAATTGGCAAAGTGATATTTGGAAGCCCATAGAGGGCTATGGTGAAAAAGGAAATATCCTCAGATGAAATCTGGAAAGAAGCTTTCTGAGAAACTGCTTAGTGTTCTGTTAATTCATCTCACAGAGTTACATCTGTATTTCGTGCATCTCTTTGCTAGCCTTATTTCTGTGGAATCTGAGAACAGATATTTCGGATCCCTTTGAAGACTATAGGGCCAAAGGAAATATCCTCCGATAACAAAGAGAAAGAAGCTTACTGAGAAACTTCTTGTGTTTTGTGAAATCATGTCACAGAGTTACAGCTTTCCCTTCAAGAAGCCTTTCGCTAAGACAGTTCTTGTGGAATTGGCAAAGTGATATTTGGAAGCCCATAGAGGGCTATGGTAAAAAAGGAAATATCCTCATATGAAATCTGGAAAGAAGCTTTCTGAGAAACTGCTTAGTGTTCTGTTAATTCATCTCACAGAGTTACATCTGTATTTCGTGGATCTCTTTGCTAGCCTTATTTCTGTGGAATCTGAGAACAGATACTTCGGATCCCTTTGAAGACTATAGGGCCAAAGGAAATATCCTCCGATAACAAAGAGAAAGAAGCTTTCTGAGAAACTTCTTTGTGTTCCGTGAAATCATCTCACAGAGTTACAGCTTTCCACTAAAGAAGCCTTTCGCTAAGACAGTTCTTGTGGAATTGGCAAAGTGATATTTGGAAGCCCATAGAGGGCTATGGTGAAAAAGGAAATATCCTCAGATGAAATCTGGAAAGAAGCTTTCTGAGAAACTGCTTAGTGTACTGTTAATTCATCTCACAGAGTTACATCTGTATTTCGTGGATCTCTTTGCTAGCCTTATTTCTGTGGAATCTGAGAACAGATATTTCGGATCCCTTTGAAGACTATAGGGCCAAAGGAAATATCCTTCGATAACAAAGAGAAAGAAGCTTTCTGAGATACTTCTTTGTGTTCCGTGAAATCATCTCACAGAGTTACAGCTTTCCAGTCAAGAAGCCTTTCGCTAAGACATTTCTTGTGGAATTGGCAAGGTGATATTTGGAAGCCCTTAGAGGGCTATGGTGAAAAAGGAAATATCCTCAGATGAAATCTGGAAAGAAGCTTTCTGAGAAACTGCTTAGTGTTCTGTTAATTCATCTCACAGAGTTACATCTGTATTTCGTGGATCTCTTTGCTAGCCTTATTTCTGTGGAATCTGAGAACAGATATTTCGGATCCCTTTGAAGACTATAGGGCCAAAGGAAATATCCTCCGATAACAAACAGAAAGAAGCTTTCTGAGAAACTTCTTTGTGTTCTGTGAAATCATCTCACAGAGTTACAGCTTTCCCCTCAAGAAGCCTTTCGCTAAGACAGTTCTTTTACAATTGGCAAAGTGATATTTGGAAGCCCTTAGAGGGCTATGGTGAAAAAGGAAATATCCTCAGATGAAATCTGGAAAGAAGCTTTCTGAGAAACTGCTTAGTGTTCTGTTCATTCATCTCACAGAGTTACATCTGTATTTCGTGGATCTCTTTGCTAGCCTTATTTCTGTGGAATCTGAGAACAGATATTTCGGATCCCTTTGAAGACTATAGGGCCAAAGGAAATATCCTCCGATAACAAAGAGAAAGAAGCTTTCTGAGAAACTTGTTTGTGTTCTGTGAAATCAACTCACAGAGTTACAGTTTTCCCCTCAAGAAGCCTTTCGCTAAGACAGTTCTTGTGGAATTGGCAAAGTGATATTTGGAAGCCCATAGAGGGCTATGGTGAAAAAGGAAATATCCTCAGATGAAATCTGGAAAGAAGCTTTCTGAGAAACTGCTTAGTGTTCTGTTAATTCATCCCACAGAGTTACATCTGTATTTCGTGGATCTCTTTGCTAGCCTTATTTCTTTGGAATCTGAGAACAGATATTTCGGATCCCTTTGAAGACTATAGGGCCAAAGGAAATATCCTCCGATAAAAAAGAGAAAGAAGCTTTCTGAGAAACTTCTTTGTGTTCTGTGAAATCATCTCACAGAGTTACAGCTTTCCCCTCAAGAAGCCTTTCGCTAAGACAGTTCTTGTGGAATTGGCAAAGTGATATTTGGAAGCCCATAGAGGGCTATGGTGAAAAAGGAAATATCCCCAGATGAAATCTGGAAAGAAGCTTTCTGAGAAACTGCTCTGTGATGTGTGACTTCCACTCACAGAGTTATATCTGTATTTCGTGGATCTCTTTGCTAGCCTTATTTCTGTGGAATCTGAGAACAGATATTTCGGATCCCTTTGAAGACTATAGGGCCAAAGGAAATATCCTCCGATAACAAAGAGAAAGAAGCTTTCTGAGAAACTTCTTTGTGTTCTGTGAAATCATCTCACAGAGTTACAGTTTTCCCCTTAAGAAGCCTTTCGCTAAGACAGTTCTTGTGGAATTGGCAAAGTGATATTTGGAAGCCCATAGAGGGCTATGGTGAAAAAGGAAATATCCTCAGATGAAATCTGGAAAGAAGCTTTCTGAGAAACTGCTTAGTGTTCTGTTAATTCATCTCACAGAGTTACATCTGTATTTCGTGCACCTCTTTGCTAGCCTTATTTCTGTGGAATCTGAGAACAGATATTTCGGATCCCTTTGAAGACTATAGGGCCAAAGGAAATATCCTCCGATAACAAAGAGAAAGAAGCTTACTGAGAAACTTCTTTGTGTTTTGTGAAATCATCTCACAGAGTTACAGCTTTCCCTTCAAGAAGCCTTTTGCTAAGACAGTTCTTGTGGAATTGGCAAAGTGATATTTGGAAGCCCATAGAGGGCTATGGTAAAAAAGGAAATATCCTCATATGAAATCTGGAAAGAAGCTTTCTGAGAAACTGCTTAGTGTTCTGTTAATTCATCTCACAGAGTTACATCTCTATTTCGTGGATCTCTTTGCTAGCCTTATTTCTGTGGAATCTGAGAACAGATATTTCGGATCCCTTTGAAGACTATAGGGCCAAAGGAAATATCCTCCGATAACAAAGAGAAAGAAGCTTTCTGAGAAACTTCTTTGTGTTCCGTGAAATCATCTCACAGAGTTACACCTTTCCACTAAAGAAGCCTTTCGCTAAGACAGTTCTTGTGGAATTGGAAAAGTGATATTTGGAAGCCCATAGAGGGCTATGGTGAAAAAGGAAATATCCTCAGATGAAATCTGGAAAGAAGCTTTCTGAGAAACTGCTTAGTTTTCTGTTAATTCATCTCACAGAGTTACATCTGTATTTCGTGGATCTCTTTGCTAGCCTTATTTCTGTGGAATCTGAGAACTGATACTTCGGATCCCTTTGAAGCCTATAGGGCCAAAGGAAATATCCTCCGATAACAAAGAGAAAGAAGCTTTCTGAGAAACTTCTTTGTGTTCCGTGAAATCATCTCACAGAGTTACACCTTTCCACTAAAGAAGCCTTTCGCTAAGACAGTTCTTGTGGAATTGGCAAAGTGATATTTGGAAGCCCATAGAGGGCTATGGTGAAAAAGGAAATATCCTCAGATGAAATCTGGAAAGAAGCTTTCTGAGAAACTGCTCTGTGATGTGTGACTTCGACTCACAGAGTTACATCTGTATTTCGTGCATCTCTTTGCTAGCCTTATTTCTGTGGAATCTGAGAACAGATATTTCGGATCCCTTTGAAGACTATAGGGCCAAAGGAAAATATCCTCCGATAACAAAGAGAAAGAAGCTTTCTGAGAAACTTCTTTGTGTTCTGTGAAATCATCTCACAGAGTTACAGCTTTCCCCTCAAGAAGCCTTTCGCTAAGACAGTTCTTGTGGAATTGGCAAAGTGATATTTGGAAGCCCATAGAGGGCTATGGTGAAAAAGGAAATATCCACAGATGAAATCTGGAAAGAAGCTTTCTGAGAAAATGCTTAGTGTTCTGTTAATTCATCTCACAGAGTTACATCTGTATTTCGTGGATCTCTTTGCTAGCCTTATTTCTGTGGAATCTGAGAACAGATATTTCGGATCCCTTTGAAGACTATAGGGCCAAAGGAAATATCCTCCGATAACAAACAGAAAGAAGCTTTCTGAGAAACTTCTTTGTGTTCTGTGAAATCATCTCACAGAGTTACAGCTTTCCCCTCAAGAAGCCTTTCGCTAAGACAGTTCTTGTACAATTGGCAAAGTGATATTTGGAAGCCCTTGGAGGGCTATGGTGAAAAAGGAAATATCCACAGATGAAATCTGGAAAGAAGCTTTCTGAGAAACTGCTTAGTGTTCTGTTCATTCATCTCACAGAGTTACATCTGTATTTCGTGGATCTCTTTGCTAGCCTTATTTCTGTGGAATCTGAGAACAGATATTTCGGATCCCTTTGAAGACTATAGGGCCAAAGGAAATATCCTCCGATAACAAAGAGAAAGAAGCTTTCTGAGAAACTTCTTTGTGTTCTGTGAAATCAACTAACAGAGTTACAGTTTTCCCCTCAAGAAGCCTTTCGCTAAGACAGTTCTTGTGGAATTGGCAAAGTGATATTTGGAAGCCCATAGAGGGCTATGGTGAAAAAGGAAATATCCTCAGATGAAATCTGGAAAGAAGCTTTCTGAGAAACTGCTCTGTGATGTGTGACTTCCACTCACAGAGTTATATCTGTATTTCGTGGATCTCTTTGCTAGCCTTATTTCTGTGGAATCTGAGAACAGATATTTCGGATCCCTTTGAAGACTATAGGGCCAAAGGAAATATCCTCCGATAACAAAGAGAAAGAAGCTTTCTGAGAAACTTCTTTGTGTTCTGTGAAATCAACTTACAGAGTTACAGCTTTCCCCTCACGAAGCCTTTCGCTAAGACAGTTCTTGTGGAATTGGCAAAGTGATATTTGGAAGCCCATAGAGGGCTATGGTGAAAAAGGAAATATCCTCAGATGAAATCTGGAAAGAAGCTTTCTGAGAAACTGCTTAGTGTTCTGTTAATTCATCTCACAGAGTTACATCTGTATTTCGTGCACCTCTTTGCTAGCCTTATTTCTGTGGAATCTGAGAACAGATATTTCGGATCGCTTTGAAGACTATAGGGCCAAAGGAAATATCCTCCGATAACAAAGAGAAAGAAGCTTACTGAGAAACTTCTTTGTGTTTTGTGAAATCATCTCACAGAGTTACAGCTTTCACTTCAAGAAGCCTTTTGCTAAGACAGTTCTTGTGGAATTGGCAAAGTGATATTTGGAAACCCATAGAGGGCTATGGTGAAAAAGGAAATATCCTCATATGAAATCTGGAAAGAAGCTTTCTGAGAAACTGCTTAGTGTTCTGTTAATTCATCTCACAGAGTTACATCTGTATTTCGTGGATCTCTTTGCTAGCCTTATTTCTGTGGAATCTGAGAACAGATACTTCGGATCCCTTTGAAGACTATAGGGCCAAAGGAAATATCCTCCGATAACAAAGAGAAAGAAGCTTTCTGAGAAACGTCTTTGTGTTCCGTGAAATCATCTCACAGAGTTACACCTTTCCACTAAAGAAGCCTTTCGCTAAGACAGTTCTTGTGGAATTGGCAAAGTGATATTTGGAAGCCCATAGAGGGCTATGGTGAAAAAGGAAATATCCTCAGATGAAATCTGGAAAGAAGCTTTCTGAGAAACTGCTCTGTGATGTGTGACTTCCACTCACAGAGTTACATCTGTATTTCGTGGATCTCTTTGCTAGCCTTATTTCTGTGGAATCTGAGAACAGATATTTCGGATCCCTTTGAAGACTATAGGGCCAAAGGAAATATCCTCCGATAACAAAGAGAAAGAAGCTTTCTGAGATACTTCTTTGTGTTCCGTGAAATCATCTCACAGAGTTACAGCTTTCCAGTCAAGAAGCCTTTCGCTAAGACATTTCTTGTGGAATTGGCAAAGTGATATTTGGAAGCCCTTAGAGGGCTATGGTGAAAAAGGAAATATCCTCAGATGAAATCTGGAAAGAAGCTTTCTGAGAAACTGCTTAGTGTTCTGTTAATTCATCTCACAGAGTTACATCTGTATTTCGTGGATCTCTTTGCTAGCCTTATTTCTGTGGAATCTGAGAACAGATATTTCGGATCCGTATGAAGACTATAGGGCCAAAGGAAATATCCTCCGATAAAAAACAGAAAGAAGCTTTCTGTGAAACTTCTTTGTGTTCTGTGAAATCATCTCACAGAGTTACAGCTTTCCCCTCAAGAAGCCTTTCGCTAAGACAGTTCTTGTGGAATTGGCAAAGTGATATTTGGAAGCCCATAGAGGGCTAGGGTGAAAAAGGAATTATCCTCAGATGAAATCTGGAAAGAAGCTTTCTGAGAAACTGCTCTGTGATGTGTGACTTCCACTCACAGAGTTACATCTGTATTTCGTGGATCTCTTTGCTAGCCTTATTTCTGTGGAATCTGAGAACAGATATTTCGGATCCCTTGGAAGACTATAGGGCCAAAGGAAATATCCTCCGATAACAAACAGAAAGAAGCTTTCTGAGAAACGTCTTTGTGTTCTGTGAAATCATCTCACAGAGTTACAGTTTTCCCCTCAAGAAGCCTTTCGCTAAGACAGTTCTTGTGGAATTGGCAAAGTGATATTTGGAAGCCCATAGAGGGCTATGGTGAAAAAGGAAATATCCTCAGATGAAATCTGGAAAGAAGCTTTCTGAGAAACTGCTTAGTGTTCTGTTAATTCATCTCACAGAGTTACATCTGTATTTCGTGGATCTCTTTGCTAGCCTTATTTCTGTGGAATCTGAGAACAGATATTTCGGATCCCTTTGAAGACTATAGGGCCAAAGGAAATATCCTCCGATAACAAAGAGAAAGAAGCTTACTGAGAAACTTCTTGTGTTTTGTGAAATCATGTCACAGAGTTACAGCTTTCCCTTCAAGAAGCCTTTCGCTAAGACAGTTCTTGTGGAATTGGCAAAGTGATATTTGGAAGCCCATAGAGGGCTATGGTAAAAAAGGAAATATCCTCATATGAAATCTGGAAAGAAGCTTTCTGAGAAACTGCTTAGTGTTCTGTTAATTCATCTCACAGAGTTACATCTGTATTTCGTGGATCTCTTTGCTAGCCTTATTTCTGTGGAATCTGAGAACAGATACTTCGGATCCCTTTGAAGACTATAGGGCCAAAGGAAATATCCTCCGATAACAAAGAGAAAGAAGCTTTCTGAGAAACTTCTTTGTGTTCCGTGAAATCATCTCACAGAGTTACACCTTTCCACTAAAGAAGCCTTTCGCTAAGACAGTTCTTGTGGAATTGGCAAAGTGATATTTGGAAGCCCATAGAGGGCTATGGTGAAAAAGGAAATATCCTCAGATGAAATCTGGAAAGAAGCTTTCTGAGAAACTGCTTAGTGTACTGTTAACTCATCTCACAGAGTTACATCTGTATTTCGTGGATCTCTTTGCTAGCCTTATTTCTGTGGAATCTGAGAACTGATACTTCGGATCCCTTTGAAGACTATAGGGCCAAAGGAAATATCCTCCGATAACAAAGAGAAAGAAGCTTTCTGAGAAACTTCTTTGTGTTCCGTGAAATCATCTCACAGAGTTACACCTTTCCACTAAAGAAGCCTTTCGCTAAGACAGTTCTTGTGGAATTGGCAAAGTGATATTTGGAAGCCCATAGAGGGCTATGGTGAAAAAGGAAATATCCTCAGATGAAATCTGGAAAGAAGCTTTCTGAGAAACTGCTTAGTGTTCTGTTAATTCATCTCACAGAGTTACATCTGTATTTCGTGGATCTCTTTGCTAGCCTTATTTCTTTGGAATCTGAGAACAGATATTTCGGATCCCTTTGAAGACTATAGGGCCAAAGGAAATATCCTCCGATAACAAAGAGAAAGAAGCTTTCTGAGAAACTTCTTTGTGTTCTGTGAAATCATCTCACAGAGTTACAGCTTTCCCCTCAAGAAGCCTTTCGCTAAGACAGTTCTTGTGGAATTGGCAAAGTGATATTTGGAAGCCCATAGAGGGCTATGGTGAAAAAGGAAATATCCTCAGATGAAATCTGGAAATAAGCTTTCTGAGAAACTGCTCTGTGATGTGTGACTTCCACTCACAGAGTTACATCTGTATTTCGTGGATCTCTGTGCTAGCCTTATTTCTGTGGAATCTGAGAACAGATATTTCGGATCCCTTTGAAGACTATAGGGCCAAAGGAAATATCCTCCGATAACAAACAGAAAGAAGCTTTCTGAGAAACTTCTTTGTGTTCTGTGAAATCATCTCACAGAGTTACAGCTTTCCCCTCAAGAAGCCTTTCGCTAAGACAGTTCTTGTACAATTGGCAAAGTGATATTTGGAAGCCCTTAGAGGGCTATTGTGAAAAAGGAAATATCCTCAGATGAAATCTGGAAAGAAGCTTTCTGAGAAACTGCTTAGTGTTCTGTTCATTCATCTCACAGAGTTACATCTGTATTTCGTGGATCTCTTTGCTAGCCTTATTTCTGTGGAATCTGAGAACAGATATTTCGGATCCCTTTGAAGACTATAGGGCCAAAGGAAATATCCTCCGATAACAAAGAGAAAGAAGCTTTCTGAGAAACTTCTTTGTGTTCTGTGAAATCAACTCACAGAGTTACAGTTTTCCCCTCAAGAAGCCTTTCGCTAAGACAGTTCTTGTGGAATTGGCAAAGTGATATTTGGAAGCCCATAGAGGGCTATGGTGAAAAAGGAAATATCCTCAGATGAAATCTGGAAAGAAGCTTTCTGAGAAACTGCTTAGTGTTCTGTTAATTCATCTCACAGAGTTACATCTGTATTTCGTGGATCTCTTTGCTAGCCTTATTTCTTTGGAATCTGAGAACAGATATTTCGGATCCCTTTGAAGACTATAGGGCCAAAGGAAATATCCTCCGATAACAAAGAGAAAGAAGCTTTCTGAGAAACTTCTTTGTGTTCTGTGAAATCATCTCACAGAGTTACAGCTTTCCCCTCAAGAAGCCTTTCGCTAAGACAGTTCTTGTGGAATTGGCAAAGTGATATTTGGAAGCCCATAGAGGGCTATGGTGAAAAAGGAAATATCCTCAGATGAAATCTGGAAAGAAGCTTTCTGAGAAACTGCTCTGTGATGTGTGACTTCCACTCACAGAGTTATATCTGTATTTCGTGGATCTCTTTGCTAGCCTTATTTCTGTGGAATCTGAGAACAGATATTTCGGATCCCTTTGAAGACTATAGGGTCAAAGGAAATATCCTCCGATAACAAAGATAAAGAAGCTTTCTGAGAAACTTCTTTGTGTTCTGTGAAATCATCTCACAGAGTTACAGTTTTCCCCTCAAGAAGCCTTTCGCTAAGACAGTTCTTGTGGAATTGGCAAAGTGATATTTGGAAGCCCATAGAGGGCTATGGTGAAAAAGGAAATATCCTCAGATGAAATCTGGAAAGAAGCTTTCTGAGAAACTGCTTAGTGTTCTGTTAATTCATCTCACAGAGTTACATCTGTATTTCGTGCACCTCTTTGCTAGCCTTATTTCTGTGGAATCTGAGAACAGATATTTCGGATCCCTTTGAAGACTATAGGGCCAAAGGAAATATCCTCCGATAACAAAGAGAAAGAAGCTTACTGAGAAACTTCTTTGTGTTTCGTGAAATCATCTCACAGAGTTACAGCTTTCCCTTCAAGAAGCCTTTTGTTAAGACAGTTCTTGTGGAATTGGCAAAGTGATATTTGGAAGCCCATAGAGGGCTATGGTAAAAAAGGAAATATCCTCAGATGAAATCTGGAAAGAAGCTTTCTGAGAAACTGCTTAGTGTTCTGTTAATTCATCTCACAGAGTTACATCTGTATTTCGTGGATCTCTTTGCTAGCCTTATTTCTGTGGAATCTGAGAACAGACACTTCGGATCCCTTTGAAGACTATAGAGCCAAAGGAAATATCCTCCGATAACAAAGAGAAAGAAGCTTTCTGAGAAACTTCTTTGTGTTCCGTGAAATCATCTCACAGAGTTACACCTTTCCACTGAAGAAGCCTTTCGCTAAGACAGTTCTTGTGGAATTGGCAAAGTGATATTTGGAAGCCCATAGAGGGCTATGGTGAAAAAGGAAATATCCTCAGATGAAATCTGGAAAGAAGCTTTCTGAGAAACTGCTCTGTGATGTGTGACTTCCACTCACAGAGTTACATCTGTATTTCGTGGATCTCTTTGCTAGCCTTATTTCTGTGGAATCTGAGAACAGATATTTCGGATCCCTTTGAAGACTATAGGGCCAAAGGAAATATCATCCGATAACAAAGAGAAAGAAGCTTTCTGAGAAACTTCTTTGTGTTCTGTGAAATCATCTCACAGAGTTACAGCTTTCCCCTCAAAAAGCCTTTCGCTAAGACAGTTCTTGTACAGTTGGCAAAGTGATATTTGGAAGCCCTTAGAAGGCTATGGTGAAAAAGGAAATATCCTCAGATGAAATCTGGAAAGAAGCTTTCTGAGAAACTGCTTAGTGTTCTGTTCATTCATCTCACAGAGTTACATCTGTATTTCGTGGATCTCTTTGCTAGCCTTATTTCTGTGGAATCTGAGAACAGATATTTCGGATCCCTTTGAAGACTATAGGGCCAAAGGAAATATCCTCCGATAACAAAGAGAAAGAAGCTTTCTGAGAAACTTGTTTGTGTTCTGTGAAATCAACTCACAGAGTTACAGTTTTCCCCTCAAGAAGCCTTTCGCTAAGACAGTTCTTGTGGAATTGGCAAAGTGATATTTGGAAGCCCATAGAGGGCTAAGGTGAAAAAGGAAATATCCTCAGATGAAATCTGGAAAGAAGCTTTCTGAGAAACTGCTTAGTGTTCTGTTAATTCATCTCACAGATTTACATCTGTATTTCGTGGATCTCTTTGCTAGCCTTATTTCTTTGGAATCTGAGAACAGATATTTCGGATCCCTTTTAAGACTACAGGGCCAAAGGAAATATCCTCCGATAACAAAGAGAAAGAAGCTTTCTGAGAAACTTCTTTGTGTTCTGTGAAATCATCTCACAGAGTTACAGCTTTCCCCTCAAGAAGCTTTTCGCTAAGACAGTTCCTGTGGAATTGGCAAAGTGATATTTGGAAGCCCACAGAGGGCTATGGTGAAAAAGGAAATATCCTCAGATGAAATCTGGAAAGAAGCTTTCTGAGAAACTGCTCTGTGATGTGTGACTTCCACTCACAGAGTTATATCTGTATTTCGTGGGTCTCTTTGCTAGCCTTATTTCTGTGGAATCTGAGAACAGATATTTCGGATCCCTTTGAAGACTATAGGGCCAAAGGAAATATCCTCCGATAACAAAGAGAAAGAAGCTTTCTGAGAAACTTCTTTGTGTTCTGTGAAATCATCTCACAGAGTTACAGTTTTCCCCTCAAGAAGCCTTTCGCTAAGACAGTTCTTGTGGAATTGGCAAAGTGATATTTGGAAGCCCATAGAGGGCTATGGTGAAAAAGGAAATATCCTCAGATGAAATCTGGAAAGAAGCTTTCTGAGAAACTGCTTAGTGTTCTGTTAATTCATCTCACAGAGTTACATCAGTATTTCGTGCACCTCTTTGCTAGCCTTATTTCTGTGGAATCTGAGAAGAGATATTTCGGATCCCTTTGAAGACTATAGGGCCAAAGGAAATATCCTCCGATAACAAAGAGAAAGAAGCTTACTGAGAAACTACTTTGTGTTTTGTGAAATCATCTCACAGAGTTACAGCTTTCCCTTCAAGAAGCCTTTTGCTAAGACAGCTCTTGTGGAATTGGCAAAGTGATATTTGGAAGCCCATAGAGGGCTATGGTAAAAAAGGAAATATCCTCATATGAAATCTGGAAAGAAGCTTTCTGAGAAACTGCTTAGTGTTCTGTTAATTCATCTCACAGAGTTACATCTCTATTTCGTGGATCTCTTTGCTAGCCTTATTTCTGTGGAATCTGAGAACAGATACTTCGGATCCCTTTGAAGACTATAGGGCCAAAGGAAATATCCTCCGATAACAAAGAGAAAGAAGCTTTCTGAGAAACTTCTTTGTGTTCCGTGAAATCATCTCACAGAGTTACACCTTTCCACTAAAGAAGCCTTTCGCTAAGACAGTTCTTGTGGAATTGGCAAAGTGATATTTGGAAGCCCATAGAGGGCTATGGTGAAAAAGGAAATATCCTCAGATGAAATCTGGAAATAAGCTTTCTGAGAAACTGCTCTGTGATGTGTGACTTCCACTCACAGAGTTACATCCGTATTTCGTGGATCTCTTTGCTAGCCTTATTTCTGTGGAATCTGAGAACAGATATTTCGGATCCCTTTGAAGACTATAGGGCCAAAGGAAATATCCTTCGATAACAAAGAGAAAGAAGCTTTCTGAGATACTTCTTTGTGTTCCGTGAAATCATCTCACAGAGTTACAGCTTTCCAGTCAAGAAGCCTTTCGCTAAGACATTTCTTGTGGAATTGGCAAAGTGTTATTTGGAAGCCCTTAGAGGGCTATGGTGAAAAAGGAAATATCCTCAGATGAAATCTGGAAAGAAGCTTTCTGAGAAACTGCTTAGTGTTCTGTTAATTCATCTCACAGAGTTACATCTGTATTTCGTGCACCTCTTTGCTAGCCTTATTTCTGTGGAATCTGAGAACAGATATTTCGGATCCCTTTGAAGACTATAGGGCCAAAGGAAATATCCTCCGATAACAAAGAGAAAGAAGCTTACTGAGAAACTTCTTTGTGTTTCGTGAAATCATCTCACAGAGTTACAGCTTTCCCTTCAAGAAGCCTTTTGTTAAGACAGTTCTTGTGGAATTGGCAAAGTGATATTTGGAATCCCATAGAGGGCTATGGTAAAAAAGGAAATATCCTCAGATGAAATCTGGAAAGAAGCTTTCTGAGAAACTGCTTAGTGTTCTGTTAATTCATCTCACAGAGTTACATCTGTATTTCGTGGATCTCTTTGCTAGCCTTATTTCTGTGGAATCTGAGAACAGACACTTCGGATCCCTTTGAAGACTATAGAGCCAAAGGAAATATCCTCCGATAACAAAGAGAAAGAAGCTTTCTGAGAAACTTCTTTGTGTTCCGTGAAATCATCTCACAGAGTTACACCTTTCCACTGAAGAAGCCTTTCGCTAAGACAGTTCTTGTGGAATTGGCAAAGTGATATTTGGAAGCCCATAGAGGGCTATGGTGAAAAAGGAAATATCCTCAGATGAAATCTGGAAAGAAGCTTTCTGAGAAACTGCTCTGTGATGTGTGACTTCCACTCACAGAGTTACATCTGTATTTCGTGGATCTCTTTGCTAGCCTTATTTCTGTGGAATCTGAGAACAGATATTTCGGATCCCTTTGAAGACTATAGGGCCAAAGGAAATATCATCCGATAACAAAGAGAAAGAAGCTTTCTGAGAAACTTCTTTGTGTTCTGTGAAATCATCTCACAGAGTTACAGCTTTCCCCTCAAAAAGCCTTTCGCTAAGACAGTTCTTGTACAGTTGGCAAAGTGATATTTGGAAGCCCTTAGAAGGCTATGGTGAAAAAGGAAATATCCTCAGATGAAATCTGGAAAGAAGCTTTCTGAGAAACTGCTTAGTGTTCTGTTCATTCATCTCACAGAGTTACATCTGTATTTCGTGGATCTCTTTGCTAGCCTTATTTCTGTGGAATCTGAGAACAGATATTTCGGATCCCTTTGAAGACTATAGGGCCAAAGGAAATATCCTCCGATAACAAAGAGAAAGAAGCTTTCTGAGAAACTTGTTTGTGTTCTGTGAAATCAACTCACAGAGTTACAGTTTTCCCCTCAAGAAGCCTTTCGCTAAGACAGTTCTTGTGGAATTGGCAAAGTGATATTTGGAAGCCCATAGAGGGCTAAGGTGAAAAAGGAAATATCCTCAGATGAAATCTGGAAAGAAGCTTTCTGAGAAACTGCTTAGTGTTCTGTTAATTCATCTCACAGATTTACATCTGTATTTCGTGGATCTCTTTGCTAGCCTTATTTCTTTGGAATCTGAGAACAGATATTTCGGATCCCTTTTAAGACTACAGGGCCAAAGGAAATATCCTCCGATAACAAAGAGAAAGAAGCTTTCTGAGAAACTTCTTTGTGTTCTGTGAAATCATCTCACAGAGTTACAGCTTTCCCCTCAAGAAGCTTTTCGCTAAGACAGTTCCTGTGGAATTGGCAAAGTGATATTTGGAAGCCCACAGAGGGCTATGGTGAAAAAGGAAATATCCTCAGATGAAATCTGGAAAGAAGCTTTCTGAGAAACTGCTCTGTGATGTGTGACTTCCACTCACAGAGTTATATCTGTATTTCGTGGGTCTCTTTGCTAGCCTTATTTCTGTGGAATCTGAGAACAGATATTTCGGATCCCTTTGAAGACTATAGGGCCAAAGGAAATATCCTCCGATAACAAAGAGAAAGAAGCTTTCTGAGAAACTTCTTTGTGTTCTGTGAAATCATCTCACAGAGTTACAGTTTTCCCCTCAAGAAGCCTTTCGCTAAGACAGTTCTTGTGGAATTGGCAAAGTGATATTTGGAAGCCCATAGAGGGCTATGGTGAAAAAGGAAATATCCTCAGATGAAATCTGGAAAGAAGCTTTCTGAGAAACTGCTTAGTGTTCTGTTAATTCATCTCACAGAGTTACATCAGTATTTCGTGCACCTCTTTGCTAGCCTTATTTCTGTGGAATCTGAGAAGAGATATTTCGGATCCCTTTGAAGACTATAGGGCCAAAGGAAATATCCTCCGATAACAAAGAGAAAGAAGCTTACTGAGAAACTACTTTGTGTTTTGTGAAATCATCTCACAGAGTTACAGCTTTCCCTTCAAGAAGCCTTTTGCTAAGACAGTTCTTGTGGAATTGGCAAAGTGATATTTGGAAGCCCATAGAGGGCTATGGTAAAAAAGGAAATATCCTCATATGAAATCTGGAAAGAAGCTTTCTGAGAAACTGCTTAGTGTTCTGTTAATTCATCTCACAGAGTTACATCTCTATTTCGTGGATCTCTTTGCTAGCCTTATTTCTGTGGAATCTGAGAACAGATACTTCGGATCCCTTTGAAGACTATAGGGCCAAAGGAAATATCCTCCGATAACAAAGAGAAAGAAGCTTTCTGAGAAACTTCTTTGTGTTCCGTGAAATCATCTCACAGAGTTACACCTTTCCACTAAAGAAGCCTTTCGCTAAGACAGTTCTTGTGGAATTGGCAAAGTGATATTTGGAAGCCCATAGAGGGCTAGGGTGAAAAAGGAAATATCCTCAGATGAAATCTGGAAATAAGCTTTCTGAGAAACTGCTCTGTGATGTGTGACTTCCACTCACAGAGTTACATCTGTATTTCGTGGATCTCTTTGCTAGCCTTATTTCTGTGGAATCTGAGAACAGATATTTCGGATCCCTTTGAAGACTATAGGGCCAAAGGAAATATCCTTCGATAACAAAGAGAAAGAAGCTTTCTGAGATACTTCTTTGTGTTCCGTGAAATCATCTCACAGAGTTACAGCTTTCCAGTCAAGAAGCCTTTCGCTAAGACATTTCTTGTGGAATTGGCAAAGTGTTATTTGGAAGCCCTTAGAGGGCTATGGTGAAAAAGGAAATATCCTCAGATGAAATCTGGAAAGAAGCTTTCTGAGAAACTGCTTAGTGTTCTGTTAATTCATCTCACAGAGTTACATCTGTATTTCGTGGATCTCTGTGCTAGCCTTATTTCTGTGGAATCTGAGAACAGATATTTCGGATCCCTTTGAAGACTATAGGGCCAAAGGAAATATCCTCCGATAACAAACAGAAAGAAGCTTTCTGAGAAACTTCTTTGTGTTCTGTGAAATCCTCTCACAGAGTTACAGCTTTCCCCTCAAGAAGCCTTTCGCTAAGACAGTTCTTGTACAATTGGCAAAGTGATATTTGGAAGCCCTTAGAGGGCTATGGTGAAAAAGGAAATATCCTCAGATGAAATCTGGAAAGAAGCTTTCTGAGAAACTGCTTAGTGTTCTGTTTATTCATCTCACAGAGTTACATCTGTATTTCGTGGATCTCTTTGCTAGCCTTATTTCTTTGGAATCTGAGAACAGATATTTCGGATCCCTTTGAAGACTATAGGGCCAAAGGAAATATCCTCCGATAACAAAGAGAAAGAAGCTTTCTGAGAAACTTCTTTGTGTTCTGTGAAATCATCTCACAGAGTTACAGCTTTCCCCTCAAGAAGCCTTTCGCTAAGACAGTTCTTGTGGAATTGGCAAAGTGATATTTGGAAGACCATAGAGGGCTATGGTGAAAAAGGAAATATCCTCAGATGAAATCTGGAAAGAAGCTTTCTGAGAAACTGCTCTGTGATGTGTGACTTCCACTCACAGAGTTATATCTGTATTTCGTGGATCTCTTTGCTAGCCTTATTTCTGTGGAATCTGAGAACAGATATTTCGGATCCCTTTGAAGACTATAGGGCCAAAGGAAATATCCTCCGATAACAAAGAGAAAGAAGCTTTCTGAGAAACTTCTTTGTGTTCTGTGAAATCATCTCACAGAGTTACAGTTTTCCCCTCAAGAAGCCTTTCGCTAAGACAGTTCTTGTGGAATTGGCAAAGTGATATTTGGAAGCCCATAGAGGGCTATGGTGAAAAAGGAAATATCCTCAGATGAAATCTGGAAAGAAGCTTTCTGAGAAACTGCTTAGTGTTCTGTTAATTCATCTCACAGAGTTACATCTGTATTTCGTGCACCTCTTTGCTAGCCTTATTTCTGTGGAATCTGAGAACAGATATTTCGGATCCCTTTGAAGACTATAGGGCCAAAGGAAATATCCTCCGATAAGAAAGAGAAAGAAGCTTACTGAGAAACTTCTTTGTGTTTTGTGAAATCATCTCACAGAGTTACAGCTTTCCCTTCAAGAAGCCTTTTGCTAAGACAGTTCTTGTGGAATTGGCAAAGTGATATTTGGAAGCCCATAGAGGGCTATGGTGAAAAAGGAAATATCCTCAGATGAAATCTGGAAAGAAGCTTTCTGAGAAACTGCTCTGTGATGTGTGACTTTCACTCACAGAGTTACATCTGTATTTCGTGGATCTCTTTGCTAGCCTTATTTCTGTGGAATCTGAGAACAGATATTTCAGATCCCTTTGAAGACTATAGGGCCAAAGGAAATATCCTCCGATAACAAAGAGAAAGAAGCTTTCTGAGATACTTCTTTGTGTTCCGTGAAATCATCTCACAGAGTTACAGCTTTCCAGTCAAGAAGCCTTTCGCTAAGACAGTACTTGTGGAATTGGCAAAGTGATATTTGGAAGCCCATAGAGGGCTATGGTGAAAAAGGAAATATCCTCAGATGAAATCTGGAAAGAAGCTTTCTGAGAAACTGCTCTGTGATGTGTGACTTCCACTCACAGAGTTACATCTGTATTTCGTGTATCTCTTTGCTAGCCTTATTTCTGTGGAATCTGAGAACAGATATTTCGGATCCCTTTGAAGACTATAGGGCCAAAGGAAATATCCTCCGATAAAAAAGAGAAAGAAGCTTTGTGAGATACTTCTTTGTGTTCCGTGAAGTCATCTCACAGAGTTACAGCTTTCCAGTCAAGAAGCCTTTCGCTAAGACATTTCTTGTGGAATTGGCAAAGTGATATTTGGAAGCCCTTAGAGGGCTATGGTGAAAAAGGAAATATCCTCAGATGAAATCTGGAAAGAAGCTTTCTGAGAAACTGCTTAGTGTTCTGTTAATTCATCTCACAGAGTTACATCTGTATTTCGTGGATCTCTTTGCTAGCCTTATTTCTGTGGAATCTGAGAACAGATATTTCGGATCCGTTTGAAGACTATAGGGCCAAAGGAAATATCCTCCGATAACAAACAGAAAGAAGCTTTCTGAGAAACTTCTTTGTGTTCTGTGAAATCATCTCACAGAGTTACAGCTTTCCCCTCAAGAAGCCTTTCGCTAAGACAGTTCTTGTGGAATTGGCAAAGTGATATTTGGAAGCCCATAGAGGGCTATGGTGAAAAAGGAAATATCCTCAGTTGAAATCTGGAAAGAAGCTTTCTGAGAAACTGCTTAGTGTTCTGTTAATTCATCTCACAGAGTTACATCTGTATTTCGTGGATCTCTTTGCTAGCCTTATTTCTGTGGAATCTGAGAACAGATATTTCGGATCCCTTTGAAGACTATAGGGCCAAAGGAAATATCCTCCGATAACAAACAGAAAGAAGCTTTCTGAGAAACGTCTTTGTGTTCTGTGAAATCATCTCACAGAGTTACAGTTTTCCCCTCAAGAAGCCTTTCGCTAAGACAGTTCTTGTGGAATTGGCAAAGTGATATTTGGAAGCCCATAGAGGGCTATGGTGAAAAAGGAAATATCCTCAGATGAAATCTGGAAAGAAGCTTTCTGAGAAACTGCTTAGTGTTCTGTTAATTCATTTCACAGAGTTACATCTGTATTTCGTGCATCTCTTTGCTAGCCTTATTTCTGTGGAATCTGAGAACAGATATTTCGGATCCCTTTGAAGACTATAGGGCCAAAGGAATTATCCTCCGATAACAAAGAGAAAGAAGCTTACTGAGAAACTTCTTTGTGTTTTGTGAAATCATGTCACAGAGTTACAGCTTTCCCTTCAAGAAGCCTTTCGCTAGGACAGTTCTTGTGGAATTGGCAAAGTGATATTTGGAAGCCCATAGAGGGCTATGTTAAAAAAGGAAATATCCTCATATGAAATCTGGAAAGAAGCTTTCTGAGAAACTGCTTAGTGTTGTGTTAATTCATCTCACAGAGTTACATCTGTATTTCGTGGATCTCTTTGCTAGCCTTATTTCTGTGGAATCTGAGAACAGATACTTCGGATCCCTTTGAAGACTATAGGGCCAAAGGAAATATCCTCCGATAACAAAGAGAAAGAAGCTTTCTGAGAAACTTCTTTGTGTTCCGTGAAATCATCTCACAGAGTTACACCTTTCCACTAAAGAAGCCTTTCGCTAAGACAGTTCTTGTGGAATTGGCAAAGTGATATTTGGAAGCCCATAGAGGGCTATGTTGAAAAAGGAAATATCCTCAGATGAAATCTGGAAAGAAGCTTTCTGAGAAACTGCTTAGTGTTCTGTTAATTCATCTCACAGAGTTACATCTGTATTTCGTGGATCTCTTTGCTAGCCTTATTTCTGTGGAATCTGAGAACTGATACTTCGGATCCCTTTGAAGACTATAGGGCCAAAGGAAATATCCTCCGATAACAAAGAGAAAGAAGCTTTCTGAGAAACTTCTTTGTGTTCCGTGTAATCATCTCACAGAGTTACACCTTTCCACTAAAGAAGCCTTTCGCTAAGACAGTTCTTGTGGAATTGGCAAAGTGATATTTGGAAGCCCATAGAGGGCTATGGTGAAAAAGGAAATATCCTCAGATGAAATCTGGAAAGAAGCTTTCTGAGAAACTGCTTAGTGTTCTGTTAATTCATCTCACAGAGTTACATCTGTATTTCGTGGATCTCTTTGCTAGCCTTATTTCTGTGGAATCTGAGAACAGATATTTCGGATCCCTTTGAAGACTATAGGGCCAAAGGAAATATCCTCCGATAACAAACAGAAAGAAGCTTTCTGAGAAACTTCTTTGTGTTCTGTGAAATCATCTCACAGAGTTACAGCTTTCCCCTCAAGAAGCCTTTCGCTAAGACAGTTCTTGTACAATTGGCAAAGTGATATTTGGAAGCCCTTTGAGGGCTATGGTGAAAAAGGAAATATCCTCAGATGAAATCTGGAAAGAAGCTTTCTGAGAAACTGCTTAGTGTTCTGTTCATACATCTCACAGAGTTATATCTGTATTTCGTGGATCTCTTTGCTAGCCTTATTTCTGTGGAATCTGAGAACAGATATTTCGGATCCCTTTGAAGACTATAGGGCCAAAGGAAATATCCTCCGATAACAAAGAGAAAGAAGCTTTCTGAGAAACTTCTTTGTGTTCTGTGAAATCAACTCACAGAGTTACAGTTTTTCCCTCAAGAAGCCTTTCGCTAAGACAGTTCTTGTGGAATTGGCAAAGTGATATTTGGAAGCCCATAGAGGGCTATGGTGAAAAAGGAAATATCCTCAGATGAAATCTGGAAAGAAGCTTTCTGAGAAACTGCTTAGTGTTCTGTTAATTCATCTCACAGAGTTACATCTGTATTTCGTGGATCTCTTTGCTAGCCTTATTTCTTTGGAATCTGAGAACAGATATTTCGGATCCCTTTGAAGACTATAGGGCCAAAGGAAATATCCTCCGATAACAAAGAGAAAGAAGCTTTCTGAGAAACTTCTTTGTGTTTTGTGAAATCATCTCACAGAGTTACAGCTTTCCCCTCAAGAAGCCTTTCGCTAAGACAGTTCTTGTGGAATTGGCAAAGTGATATTTGGAAGCCCATAGAGGGCTATGGTGAAAAAGGAAATATCCTCAGATGAAATCTGGAAAGAAGCTTTCTGAGAAACTGCTCTGTGATGTGTGACTTCCACTCACAGAGTTATATCTGTATTTCGTGGATCTCTTTGCTAGCCTTATTTCTGTGGAATCTGAGAACAGATATTTCGGATCCCTTTGAAGACTACAGGGCCAAAGGAAATATCCTCCGATAACAAAGAGAAAGAAGCTTTCTGAGAAACTTCTTTGTGTTCTGTGAAATCATCTCACAGAGTTACAGTTTTCCCCTCAAGAAGCCTTTCGCTAAGACAGTTCTTGTGGAATTGGCAAAGTGATATTTGGAAGCCCATAGAGGGCTATGGTGAAAAAGGAAATATCCTCAGATGAAATCTGGAAAGAAGCTTTCTGAGAAACTGCTTAGTGTTCTGTTAATTCATCTCACAGAGTTACATCTGTATTTCGTGCACCTCTTTGCTAGCCTTATTTCTGTGGAATCTGAGAACAGATATTTCGGATCCCTTTGAAGACTATAGGGCCAAAGGAAATATCCTCCGATAAGAAAGAGAAAGAAGCTTACTGAGAAACTTCTTTGTGTTTTGTGAAATCATCTCACAGAGTTACAGCTTTCCCTTCAAGAAGCCTTTTGCTAAGACAGTTCTTGTGGAATTGGCAAAGTGATATTTGGAAGCCCATAGAGGGCTATGGTAAAAAAGGAAATATCCTCATATGAAATCTGGAAAGAAGCTTTCTGAGAAACTGCTTAGTGTTCTGTTAATTCATCTCACAGAGTTACATCTGTATTTCGTGGATCTCTTTGCTAGCCTTGTTTCTGTGGAATCTGAGAACAGATACTTCGGATCCCTTTGAAGACTATAGGGCCAAAGGAAATATCCTCCGATAACAAAGAGAAAGAAGCTTTCTGAGAAACTTCTTTGTGTTCCGTGAAATCATCTCACAGAGTTACACCTTTCCACTAAAGAAGCCTTTCGCTAAGACAGTTCTTGTGGAATTGGCAAAGTGATAATTGGAAGCCCATATAGGTCTATGGTGAAAAAGGAAATATCCTCAGATGAAATCTGGAAAGAAGCTTTCTGAGAAACTGCTCTGTGATGTGTGACTTCGACTCACAGAGTTACATCTGTATTTCGTGCATCTCTTTGCTAGCCTTATTTCTGTGGAATCTGAGAACAGATATTTCGGATCCCTTTGAAGACTTTAGGGCCAAAGGAAATATACTCCCATAACAAACAGAAAGAAGCTTTCAGAGAAACTTCTTTGTGTTCTGTGAAATCATCTCACAGAGTTACAGCTTTCCCCTCAAGAAGCCTTTCGCTAAGACAGTTCTTGTGGAATTGGCAAAGTGATATTTGGAAGCCCATAGAGAGCTATGGTGAAAAAGGAAATATCCTCAGATGAAATCTGGAAAGAAGCTTTCTGAGAAACTGCTTAGTGTTCTGTTAATTCATCTCACAGAGTTACATCTGTATTTCGTGGATCTCTTTGCTAGCCTTATTTCTTTGGAATCTGAGAACAGATATTTCGGATCCCTTTGAAGACTATAGGGCCAAAGGAAATATCCTCCGATAACAAGGGAAAGAAGCTTTCTGAGAAACTTCTTTGTGTTCTGTGAAATCATCTCACAGAGTTACAGCTTTCCCCTCAAGAAGCCTTTCGCTAAGACAGTTCTTGTGGAATTGGCAAAGTGATATTTGGAAGCCCATAGAGGGCTATGGTGAAAAAGGAAATATCCTCAGATGAAATCTGGAAAGAAGCTTTCTGAGAAACTGCTCTGTGATGTGTGACTTCCACTCACAGAGTTACATCTGTATTTCGTGGATCTCTTTGCTAGCCTTATTTCTGTGGAATCTGAGAACAGATATTTCGGATCCCTTTGAAGACTATAGGGCCAAAGGAAATATCCTCCGATAACAAAGAGAAAGAAGCTTTCTGAGATACTTCTTTGTGTTCCGTGAAATCATCTCACAGAGTTACAGCTTTCCAGTCAAGAAGCCTTTCGCTAAGACATTTCTTGTGGAATTGGCAAAGTGATATTTGGAAGCCCTTAGATGGCTATGGTGAAAAAGGAAATATCCTCAGATGAAATCTGGAAAGAAGCTTTCTGAGAAACTGCTTAGTGTTCTGTTAATTCATCTCACAGAGTTACATCTGTATTTCGTGGATCTCTTTGCTAGCCTTATTTCTGTGGAATCTGAGAACAGATATTTCGGATCCGTTTGAAGACTATAGGGCCAAAGGAAATATCCTCCGATAACAAACAGAAAGAAGCTTTCTGAGAAACTTCTTTGTGTTCTGTGAAATCATCTCACAGAGTTACAGCTTTCCCCTCAAGAAGCCTTTCGCTAAGACAGTTCTTGTACAATTGGCAAAGTGATATTTGGAAGCCCTTAGAGGGCTATGGTGAAAAAGGAAATATCCTCAGATGAAATCTGGAAAGAAGCTTTCTGAGAAACTGCTTAGTGTTCTGTTAATTCATCTCACAGAGTTACATGTGTATTTCGTGGATCTCTTTGCTAGCCTTATTTCTGTGGAATCTGAGAACAGATATTTCGGATCCCTTTGAAGACTATAGGGCCAAAGGAAATATCCTCCGATAACAAACAGAAAGAAGCTTTCTGAGAAACGTCTTTGTGTTCTGTGAAATCATCTCACAGAGTTACAGTTTTCCCCTCAAGAAGCCTTTCGCTAAGACAGTTCTTGTGGAATTGGCAAAGTGATATTTGGAAGCCCATAGAGGGCTATGGTGAAAAAGGAAATATCCTCAGATGAAATCTGGAAAGAAGCGCTCTGAGAAACTGCTTAGTGTTCTGTTAATTCATTTCACAGAGTTACATCTGTATTTCGTGCATCTCTTTGCTAGCCTTATTTCTGTGGAATCTGAGAACAGATATTTCGGATCCCTTTGAAGACTATAGGGCCAAAGGAAATATCCTCCGATAACAAAGAGAAAGAAGCTTACTGAGAAACTTCTTTGTGTTTTGTGAAATCATGTCACAGAGTTACAGCTTTCCCTTCAAGAAGCCTTTCGCTAAGACAGTTCTTGTGGAATTGGCAAAGTGATATTTGGAAGCCCATAGAGGGCTATGGTGAAAAAGGAAATATCCTCAGATGAAATCTGGAAAGAAGCTTTCTGAGAAACTGCTTAGTGTTCTGTTAATTCATCTCACAGAGTTACATCTGTATTTCGTGGATCTCTTTGCTAGCCTTATTTCTGTGGAATCTGAGAACTGATACTTCGGATCCCTTTGAAGACTATAGGGCCAAAGGAAATATCCTCCGATAACAAAGATAAAGAAGCTTTCTGAGAAACTTCTTTGTGTTCCGTGAAATCATCTCACAGAGTTACACCTTTCCACTAAAGAAGACTTTCGCTAAGACAGTTCTTGTGGAATTGGCAAAGTGATATTTGGAAGCCCATAGAGGGCTATGGTGAAAAAGGAAATATCCTCAGATGAAATCTGGAAAGAAGCTTTCTGAGAAACTGCTCTGTGATGTGTGACTTCCACTCACAGAGTTACATCTGTATTTCGTGGATCTCTTTGCTAGCCTTATTTCTGTGGAATCTGAGAACAGATATTTCGGATCCCTTTGAAGACTATAGGGCCAAAGGAAATATCCTTCGATAACAAAGAGAAAGAAGCTTTCTGAGATACTTCTTTGTGTTCCGTGAAATCATCTCACAGAGTTACAGCTTTCCAGTCAAGAAGCCTTTCGCTAAGACATTTCTTGTGGAATTGGCAAAGTGATATTTGGAAGCCCTTAGAGGGCTATGGTGAAAAAGGAAATATCCTCAGATGAAATCTGGAAAGAAGCTTTCTGAGAAACTGCTCTGTGATGTGTGACTTCGACTCACAGAGTTACATCTGTATTTCGTGCATCTCTTTGCTACCCTTATTTCTGTGGAATCTGAGAACAGATATTTCGGATCCCTTTGAAGACTTTAGGGCCAAAGGAAATATACTCCGATAACAAACAGAAAGAAGCTTTCAGAGAAACTTCTTTGTGTTCTGTGAAATCATCTCACAGAGTTACAGCTTTCCCCTCAAGAAGCCTTTCGCTAAGACAGTTCTTGTGGAATTGGCAAAGTGATATTTGGAAGCCCATAGAGGGCTATGGTGAAAAAGGAAATATCCTCAGATGAAATCTGGAAAGAAGCTTTCTGAGAAACTGCTTAGTGTTCTGTTAATTCATCTCACAGAGTTACATCTGTATTTCGTGGATCTCTTTGCTAGCCTTATTTCTTTGGAATCTGAGAACAGATATTTCGGATCCCTTTGAAGACTATAGGGCCAAAGGAAATATCCTCCGATAACAAAGAGAAAGAAGCTTTCTGAGAAACTTCTTTGTGTTCTGTGAAATCATCTCACAGAGTTACAGCTTTCCCCTCAAGAAGCCTTTCGCTAAGACAGTTCTTGTGGAATTGGCAAAGTGATATTTGGAAGCCCATAGAGGGCTATGGTGAAAAAGGAAATATCCTCAGATGAAATCTGGAAAGAAGCTTTCTGAGAAACTGCTCTGTGATGTGTAACTTCCACTTACAGAGTTATATCTGTATTTCGTGGATCTCTTTGCTAGCCTTATTTCTGTGGAATCTGAGAACAGATATTTCGGATCCCTTTGAAGACTATAGGGCCAAAGGAAATATCCTCCGATAACAAAGAGAAAGAAGCCTTCTGAGATACTTCTTTGTGTTCCGTGAAATCATCTCACAGAGTTACGGCTTTCCAGTCAAGAAGCCTTTTGCTAAGACATTTCTTGTGGAATTGGCAAAGTGATATTTGGAAGCCCTTAGATGGCTATGGTGAAAAAGGAAATATCCTCAGATGAAATCTGGAAAGAAGCTTTCTGAGAAACTGCTTAGTGTTCTGTTAATTCATCTCACAGAGTTACATCTGTATTTCGTGGATCTCTTTGCTAGCCTTATTTCTGTGGAATCTGAGAACAGATATTTCGGATCCGTTTGAAGACTATAGGGCCAAAGGAAATATCCTCCGATAACAAACAGAAAGAAGCTTTCTGAGAAACTTCTTTGTGTTCTGTGAAATCATCTCACAGAGTTACAGCTTTCCCCTCAAGAAGCCTTTCGCTAAGACAGTTCTTGTACAATTGGCAAAGTGATATTTGGAAGCCCATAGAGGGCTATGGTGAAAAAGGAAATATCCTCAGATGAAATCTGGAAAGAAGCTTTCTGAGAAACTGCTTAGTGTTCTGTTAATTCATCTCACAGAGTTACATCTGTATTTCGTGGATCTCTTTGCTAGCCTTATTTCTGTGGAATCTGAGAACAGATATTTCGGATCCCTTTGAAGACTATAGGGCCAAAGGAAATATCCTCCGATAACAAACAGAAAGAAGCTTTCTGAGAAAGGTCTTTGTGTTCTGTGAAATCATCTCACAGAGTTACAGTTTTCCCCTCAAGAAGCCTTTCGCTAAGACAGTTCTTGTGGAATTGGCAAAGTGATATTTGGAAGCCCATAGAGGGCTATGGTGAAAAAGGAAATATCCTCATATGAAATCTGGAAAGAAGCTTTCTGAGAAACTGCTTAGTGTTCTGTTAATTCATCTCACAGAGTTACATCTGTATTTCGTGGATCTCTTTGCTAGCCTTATTTCTGTGGAATCTGAGAACAGATACTTCGGATCCCTTTGAAGACTATAGGGCCAAAGGAAATATCCTCCGATAACAAAGAGAAAGAAGCTTTCTGAGAAACTTTTTTGTGTTCCGTGAAATCATCTCACAGAGTTACACCTTTCCACTAAAGAAGCCTTTCGCTAAGACAGTTCTTGTGGAATTGGCAAAGTGATATTTGGAAGCCCATAGAGGGCTATGGTGAAAAAGGAAATATCCTCAGAAGAAATCTGGAAAGAAGCTTTCTGAGAAACTGCTTAGTGTTCTGTTAATTCATCTCACAGAGTTACATCTGTATTTCGTGGATCTCTTTGCTAGCCTTATTTCTGTGGAATCTGAGAACTGATACTTCGGATCCCTTTGAAGATTATAGGGCAAAAGGAAATATCCTCCGATAACAAAGAGAAAGAAGCTTACTGAGAAACTTCTTTGTGTTTTGTGAAATCATGTCACAGAGTTACAGCTTTCCCTTCAAGAAGCCTTTCGCTAAGACAGTTCTTGTGGAATTGGCAAAGTGATATTTGGAAGCACATAGAGGGCTATGGTAAAAAAGGAAATATCCTCATATGAAATCTGGAAAGAAGCTTTCTGAGAAACTGCTTAGTGTTCTGTTAATTCATCTCACAGAGTTACATCTGTATTTCGTGGATCTCTTTGCTAGCCTTATTTCTGTGGAATCTGAGAACAGATACTTCGGATCCCTTTGAAGACTATAGGGCCAAAGGAAATATCCTCCGATAACAAAGAGAAAGAAGCTTTCTGAGAAACTTTTTTGTGTTCCGTGAAATCATCTCACAGAGTTACACCTTTCCACTAAAGAAGCCTTTCGCTAAGACAGTTCTTGTGGAATTGGCAAAGTGATATTTGGAAGCCCATAGAGGGCTATGGTGAAAAAGGAAATATCCTCAGAAGAAATCTGGAAAGAAGCTTTCTGAGAAACTGCTTAGTGTTCTGTTAATTCATCTCACAGAGTTACATCTGTATTTCGTGGATCTCTTTGCTAGCCTTATTTCTGTGGAATCTGAGAACTGATACTTCGGATCCCTTTGAAGATTATAGGGCCAAAGGAAATATCCTCCGATAACAAACAGAAAGAAGCTTTCTGAGAAATTTCTTTGTGTTCCGTGAAATCATCTCACAGAGTTACACCTTTCCACTAAAGAAGCCTTTCGCTAAGACAGTTCTTGTGGAATTGGCAAAGTGATATTTGGAAGCCCATAGAGGGCTATGGTGAAAAAGGAAATATCCTCAGATGAAATCTGGAAAGAAGCTTTCTGAGAAACTGCTTAGTGTTCTGTTAATTCATCTCACAGAGTTACATCTGTATTTCGTGGATCTCTTTGCTAGCCTTATTTCTTTGGAATCTGAGAACAGATATTTCGGATCCCTTTGAAGACTATAGGGCCAAAGGAAATAACCTCCGATAACAAAGAGAAAGAAGCTTTCTGAGAAACTTCTTTGTGTTCTGTGAAATCATCTCACAGAGTTACAGCTTTCCCCTCAAGAAGCCTTTCGCTAAGACAGTTCTTGTGGAATTGGCAAAGTGATATTTGGAAGCCCATAGAGGGCTACGGTGAAAAAGGAAATATCCTCAGATGAAATCTGGAAAGAAGCTTTCTGAGAAACTGCTCTGTGATGTGTCACTTCCACTCACAGAGTTACATCTGTATTTCGTGGATCTCTTTGCTAGCCTTATTTCTGTGGAATCTGAGAACAGATATTTCGGATCCCTTTGAAGACTATAGGGCCAAAGGAAATATCCTTCGATAACAAAGAGAGAGAAGCTTTCTGAGATACTTCTTTGTGTTCCGTGAAATCATCTCACAGAGTTACAGCTTTCCAGTCAAGAAGCCTTTCGCTAAGACATTTCTTGTGGAATTGGCAAAGTGATATTTGGAAGCCCTTAGAGGGCTATGGTGAAAAAGGAAATATCCTCAGATGAAATCTGGAAAGAAGCTTTCTGAGAAACCGCTTAGTGTTCTGTTAATTCATCTCACAGAGTTACATCTGTATTTCGTGGATCTCTTTGCTAGCCTTATTTCTGTGGAATCTGAGAACAGATATTTCGGATCCCTTTGAAAACTATAGGGCCAAAGGAAATATCCTCCGATAACAAACAGAAAGAAGCTTTCTGAGAAACGTCTTTGTGTTCTGTGAAATCATCTCACAGAGTTACAGTTTTCCCCTCAAGAAGCCTTTCGCTAAGACAGTTCTTGTGGAATTGGCAAAGTGATATTTGGAAGCCCATAGAGGGCTATGGTGAAAAAGGAAATATCCTCAGATGAAATCTGGAAAGAAGCTTTCTGAGAAACTGCTTAGTGTTCTGTTAATTCATCTCACAGAATTACATCTGTATTTCGTGCATCTCTTTGCTAGCCTTATTTCTGTGGAATCTGAGAACAGATATTTCGGATCCCTTTGAAGACTATAGGGCCAAAGGAAATATCCTCCGATAGCAAAGAGAAAGAAGCTTACTGAGAAACTTCTTTGTGTTTTGTGAAATCATATCACAGAGTTACAGCTTTCCCTTCAAGAAGCCTTTCGCTAAGACAGTTCTTGTGGAATTGGCAAAGTGATATTTGGAAGCCCATAGAGGGCTATGGTAAAAAAGGAAATATCCTCAGATGAAATCTGGAAAGAAGCTTTCTGAGAAACTGCTTAGTGTTCTGTTAATTCATCTCACAGAGTTACATCTGTATTTCGTGGATCTCTTTGCTAGCCTTATTTCTGTGGAATCTGAGAACAGATACTTCGGATCCCTTTGAAGACTATAGGGCCAAAGGAAATATCCTCCGATAACAAAGAGAAAGAAGCTTTCTGAGAAACTTTTTTGTGTTCCGTGAAATCATCTCACAGAGTTACACCTTTCCACTAAAGAAGCCTTTCGCTAAGACAGTTCTTGTGGAATTGGCAAAGTGATATTTGGAAGCCCATAGAGGGCTATGGTGAAAAAGGAAATATCCTCAGAAGAAATCTGGAAAGAAGCTTTCTGAGAAACTGCTTAGTGTTCTGTTAATTCATCTCACAGAGTTACATCTGTATTTCGTGGATCTCTTTGCTAGCCTTATTTCTGTGGAATCTGAGAACTGATACTTCGGATCCCTTTGAAGATTATAGGGCAAAAGGAAATATCCTCCGATAACAAAGAGAAAGAAGCTTACTGAGAAACTTCTTTGTGTTTTGTGAAATCATGTCACAGAGTTACAGCTTTCCCTTCAAGAAGCCTTTCGCTAAGACAGTTCTTGTGGAATTGGCAAAGTGATATTTGGAAGCACATAGAGGGCTATGGTAAAAAAGGAAATATCCTCATATGAAATCTGGAAAGAAGCTTTCTGAGAAACTGCTTAGTGTTCTGTTAATTCATCTCACAGAGTTACATCTGTATTTCGTGGATCTCTTTGCTAGCCTTATTTCTGTGGAATCTGAGAACAGATACTTCGGATCCCTTTGAAGACTATAGGGCCAAAGGAAATATCCTCCGATAACAAAGAGAAAGAAGCTTTCTGAGAAACTTTTTTGTGTTCCGTGAAATCATCTCACAGAGTTACACCTTTCCACTAAAGAAGCCTTTCGCTAAGACAGTTCTTGTGGAATTGGCAAAGTGATATTTGGAAGCCCATAGAGGGCTATGGTGAAAAAGGAAATATCCTCAGAAGAAATCTGGAAAGAAGCTTTCTGAGAAACTGCTTAGTGTTCTGTTAATTCATCTCACAGAGTTACATCTGTATTTCGTGGATCTCTTTGCTAGCCTTATTTCTGTGGAATCTGAGAACTGATACTTCGGATCCCTTTGAAGATTATAGGGCCAAAGGAAATATCCTCCGATAACAAACAGAAAGAAGCTTTCTGAGAAATTTCTTTGTGTTCCGTGAAATCATCTCACAGAGTTACACCTTTCCACTAAAGAAGCCTTTCGCTAAGACAGTTCTTGTGGAATTGGCAAAGTGATATTTGGAAGCCCATAGAGGGCTATGGTGAAAAAGGAAATATCCTCAGATGAAATCTGGAAAGAAGCTTTCTGAGAAACTGCTTAGTGTTCTGTTAATTCATCTCACAGAGTTACATCTGTATTTCGTGGATCTCTTTGCTAGCCTTATTTCTTTGGAATCTGAGAACAGATATTTCGGATCCCTTTGAAGACTATAGGGCCAAAGGAAATAACCTCCGATAACAAAGAGAAAGAAGCTTTCTGAGAAACTTCTTTGTGTTCTGTGAAATCATCTCACAGAGTTACAGCTTTCCCCTCAAGAAGCCTTTCGCTAAGACAGTTCTTGTGGAATTGGCAAAGTGATATTTGGAAGCCCATAGAGGGCTACGGTGAAAAAGGAAATATCCTCAGATGAAATCTGGAAAGAAGCTTTCTGAGAAACTGCTCTGTGATGTGTCACTTCCACTCACAGAGTTACATCTGTATTTCGTGGATCTCTTTGCTAGCCTTATTTCTGTGGAATCTGAGAACAGATATTTCGGATCCCTTTGAAGACTATAGGGCCAAAGGAAATATCCTTCGATAACAAAGAGAGAGAAGCTTTCTGAGATACTTCTTTGTGTTCCGTGAAATCATCTCACAGAGTTACAGCTTTCCAGTCAAGAAGCCTTTCGCTAAGACATTTCTTGTGGAATTGGCAAAGTGATATTTGGAAGCCCTTAGAGGGCTATGGTGAAAAAGGAAATATCCTCAGATGAAATCTGGAAAGAAGCTTTCTGAGAAACCGCTTAGTGTTCTGTTAATTCATCTCACAGAGTTACATCTGTATTTCGTGGATCTCTTTGCTAGCCTTATTTCTGTGGAATCTGAGAACAGATATTTCGGATCCCTTTGAAAACTATAGGGCCAAAGGAAATATCCTCCGATAACAAACAGAAAGAAGCTTTCTGAGAAACGTCTTTGTGTTCTGTGAAATCATCTCACAGAGTTACAGTTTTCCCCTCAAGAAGCCTTTCGCTAAGACAGTTCTTGTGGAATTGGCAAAGTGATATTTGGAAGCCCATAGAGGGCTATGGTGAAAAAGGAAATATCCTCAGATGAAATCTGGAAAGAAGCTTTCTGAGAAACTGCTTAGTGTTCTGTTAATTCATCTCACAGAATTACATCTGTATTTCGTGCATCTCTTTGCTAGCCTTATTTCTGTGGAATCTGAGAACAGATATTTCGGATCCCTTTGAAGACTATAGGGCCAAAGGAAATATCCTCCGATAGCAAAGAGAAAGAAGCTTACTGAGAAACTTCTTTGTGTTTTGTGAAATCATATCACAGAGTTACAGCTTTCCCTTCAAGAAGCCTTTCGCTAAGACAGTTCTTGTGGAATTGGCAAAGTGATATTTGGAAGCCCATAGAGGGCTATGGTAAAAAAGGAAATATCCTCAGATGAAATCTGGAAAGAAGCTTTCTGAGAAACTGCTTAGTGTTCTGTTAATTCATCTCACAGAGTTACATCTGTATTTCGTGGATCTCTTTGCTAGCCTTATTTCTGTGGAATCTGTGAACAGATACTTCGGATCCCTTTGAAGACTATAGGGCCAAAGGAAATATCCTCCGATAACAAAGAGAAAGAAGCTTTCTGAGAAACTTCTTTGTGTTCCGTGAAATCATCTCACAGAGTTACACCTTTCCACTAAAGAAGCCTTTCGCTAAGACAGTTCTTGTGGAATTGGCAAAGTGATATTTGGAAGCCCATAGAGGGCTAAGATGAAAAAGGAAATATCCTCAGATGAAATCTGGAAAGAAGTTTTCTGAGAAACTGCTTAGTGTTCTGTTAATTCATCTCACAGAGTTACATCTGTATTTCGTGGATCTCTTTGCTAGCCTTATTTCTGTGGAATCTGAGAACTGATACTTCGGATCCCTTTGAAGCCTATAGGGCCAAAGGAAATATCCTCCGATAACAAAGAGAAAGAAGCTTTCTGAGAAACTTCTTTGTGTTCCGTGAAATCATCTCACAGAGTTACACCTTTCCCCTCAAGAAGCCTTTCGCTAAGACAGTTCTTGTGGAATTGGCAAAGTGATATTTGGAAGCCCATAGAGGGCTATGGTGAAAAAGGAAATATCCTCAGATGAAATCTGGAAAGAAGCTTTCTGAGAAACTGCTTAGTGTTCTGTTAATTCATCTCACAGAGTTACATCTGTATTTCGTGCATCTCTTTGCTAGCCTTATTTCTTTGGAATCTGAGAACAGATATTTCGGATCCCTTTGAAGACTATAGGGCCAAAGGAAATATCCTCCGATAACAAAGAGAAAGAAGCTTTCTGAGAAACTTCTTTGTGTTCTGTGAAATCATCTCACAGAGTTACAGCTTTCCCCTCAAGAAGCCTTTCGCTAAGACAGTTCTTGTGGAATTGGCAAAGTGATATTTGGAAGCCCATAGAGGGCTATGGTGAAAAAGGAAATATCCTCAGATGAAATCTGGAAAGAAGCTTTCTGAGAAACTGCTCTGTGATGTGTGACTTCCACTCACAGAGTTATATCTGTATTTCGTGGATCTCTTTGCTAGCCTTATTTCTGTGGAATCTGAGAACAGATATTTCGGATCCCTTTGAAGACTATAGGGCCAAAGGAAATATCCTCCGATAACAAAGAGAAAGAAGCTTTCTGAGATACTTCTTTGTGTTCCGTGAAATCATCTCACAGAGTTACAGCTTTCCAGTCAAGAAGCCTTTCGCTAAGACATTTCTTGTGGAATTGGCAAAGTGATATTTGGAAGCCCTTAGATGGCTATGGTGAAAAAGGAAATGTCCTCAGATGAAATCTGGAAAGAAGCTTTCTGAGAAACTGCTTAGTGTTCTGTTAATTCATCTCACAGAGTTACATCTGTATTTCGTGGATCTCTTTGCTAGCCTTATTTCTGTGGAATCTGAGAACAGATATTTCGGATCCGTTTGAAGACTATAGGGCCAAAGGAAATATCCTCCGATAACAAAGAGAAAGAAGCTTTCTGAGAAACGTCTTGTGTTCCGTGAAATCATCTCACAGAGTTACAGTTTTCCCCTCAAGAAGCCTTTCGCTAAGACAGTTCTTGTGGAATTGGCAAAGTGATATTTGGAAGCCCATAGAGGGCTATGGTGAAAAAGGAAATATCCTCAGATGAAATCTGGAAAGAAGCTTTCTGAGAAACTGCTTAGTGTTCTGTTAATTCATCTCACAGAGTTACATCTGTATTTCGTGCATCTCTTTGCTAGCCTTATTTCTGTGGAATCTGAGAACAGATATTTCGGATCCCTTTGAAGACTATAGGGCCAAAGGAAATATCCTCCGATAACAAAGAGAAAGAAGCTTACTGAGAAACTTCTTTGTGTTTTGTGAAATCATGTCACAGAGTTACAGATTTCCCTTCAAGAAGCCTTTCGCTAAGACAGTTCTTGTGGAATTGGCAAAGTGATATTTGGAAGCCCATAGAGGGCTATGGTAAAAAAGGAAATATCCTCATATGAAATCTGGAAAGAAGCTTTCTGAGAAACTGCTTAGTGTTCTGTTAATTCATCTCACAGAGTTACATCTGTATTTCGTGGATCTCTTTGCTAGCCTTATTTCTGTGGAATCTGAGAACAGATACTTCGGATCCCTTTGAAGACTATAGGGCCAAAGGAAATATCCTCCGATAACAAAGAGAAAGAAGCTTTCTGAGAAACTTCTTTGTGTTCCGTGAAATCATCTCACAGAGTTACACCTTTCCACTAAAGAAGCCTTTCGCTAAGACAGTTCTTGTGGAATTGGCAAAGTGATATTTGGAAGCCCATAGAGGGCTATGGTGAAAAAGGAAATATCCTCAGATGAAATCTGGAAAGAAGCTTTCTGAGAAACTGCTTAGTGTTCTGTTAATTCATCTCACAGAGTTACATCTGTATTTCGTGGATCTCTTTGCTAGCCTTATTTCTGTGGAATCTGAGAACTGATACTTCGGATCCCTTTGAAGATTATAGGGCCAAAGGAAATATCCTCCGATAACAAAGAGAAAGAAGCTTTCTGAGAAACTTCTTTGTGTTCCGTGAAATCATCTCACAGAGTTACACCTTTCCACTAAAGAAGCCTTTCGCTAAGACAGTTCTTGTGGAATTGGCAAAGTGATATTTGGAAGCCCATAGAGGGCTATGGTGAAAAAGGAAATATCCTCAGATGAAATCTGGAAAGAAGCTTTCTGAGAAACTGCTTAGTGTTCTGTTAATTCATCTCACAGAGTTACATCTGTATTTCGTGGATCTCTTTGCTAGCCTTATTTCTTTGGAATCTGAGAACAGATATTTCGGATCTCTTTGAAGACTATAGGGCCAAAGGAAATATCCTCCGATAACAAAGAGAAAGAAGCTTTCTGAGAAACTTCTTTGTGTTCTGTGAAATCATCTCACAGAGTTACAGCTTTCCCCTCAAGAAGCCTTTCGCTAAGACAGTTCTTGTGGAATTGGCAAAGTGATATTTGGAAGCCCATAGAGGGCTATGGTGAAAAAGGAAATATCCTCAGATGAAATCTGGAAAGAAGCTTTCTGAGAAACTGCTCTGTGATGTGTGACTTCCACTCACAGAGTTACATCTGTATTTCGTGGATCTCTTTGCTAGCCTTATTTCTGTGGAATCTGAGAACAGATATTTCGGATCCCTTTGAAGACTATAGGGCCAAAGGAAATATCCTTCGATAACAAAGAGAGAGAAGCTTTCTGAGATACTTCTTTGTGTTCCGTGAAATCATCTCACAGAGTTACAGCTTTCCAGTCAAGAAGCCTTTCGCTAAGACATTTCTTGTGGAATTGGCAAAGTGATATTTGGAAGCCCTTAGAGGGCTATGGTGAAAAAGGAAATATCCTCAGATGAAATCTGGAAAGAAGCTTTCTGAGAAACTGCTTAGAGGTCTGTTAATTCATCTCACAGAGTTACATCTGTATTTCGTGGATCTCTTTGCTAGCCTTATTTCTGTGGAATCTGAGAACAGATATTTCGGATCCCTTGGAAGACTATAGGGCCAAAGGAAATATCCTCCGATAACAAACAGAAAGAAGCTTTCTGAGAAACGTCTTTGTGTTCCGTGAAATCATCTCACAGAGTAACAGTTTTCCCCTCAAGAAGCCTTTCGCTAAGACAGTTCTTATGGAATTGGCAAAGTGATATTTGGAAGCCCATAGAGGGCTATGGTGAAAAAGGAAATATCCTCAGATGAAATCTGGAAAGAAGCTTTCTGAGAAACTGCTTAGTGTTCTGTTAATTCATCTCACAGAGTTACATCTGTATTTCGTGGATCTCTTTGCTAGCCTTATTTCTGTGGAATCTGAGAACAGATATTTCGGATCCCTTTGAAGACTATAGGGCCAAAGGAAATATCCTCCGATAGCAAAGAGAAAGAAGCTTACTGAGAAACTTCTTTGTGTTTTGTGAAATCATGTCACAGAGTTACAGCTTTCCCTTCAAGAAGCCTTTCGCTAAGACAGTTCTTGTGGAATTGGCAAAGTGATATTTGGAAGCCCATAGAGGGCTATGGTAAATAAGGAAATATCCTCATATGAAATCTGGAAAGAAGCTTTCTGAGAAACTGCTTAGTGTTCTGTTAATTCATCTCACAGAGTTACATCTGTATTTCGTGGATCTCTTTGCTAGCCTTATTTCTGTGGAATCTGAGAACAGATACTTCGGATCCCTTTGAAGACTATAGGGCCAAAGGAAATATCCTCCGATAACAAAGAGAAAGAAGCTTTCTGAGAAACTTCTTTGTGTTCCGTGAAATCATCTCACAGAGTTACACCTTTCCACTAAAGAAGCCTTTCGCTAAGACAGTTCTGTGGAATTGGCAAAGTGATATTTGGAAGCCCATAGAGGGCTATGGTGAAAAAGGAAATATCCTCAGATGAAATCTGGAAAGAAGCTTTCCGAGAAACTGCTTAGTGTTCTGTTAATTCATCTCACAGAGTTACATCTGTATTTCGTGGATCTTTTTGCTAGCCTTATTTCTGTGGAATCTGAGAACTGATACTTCGGATCCCTTTGAAGACTATAGGGCCAAAGGAAATATCCTCCGATAACAAAGAGAAAGAAGCTTTCTGAGAAACTTCTTTGTGTTACGTGAAATCATCTCACAGAGTTACACCTTTCCACTAAAGAAGCCTTTCGCTAAGACAGTTCTTGTGGAATTGGCAAAGTGATATTTGGAAGCCCATAGAGGGCTATGGTGAAAAAGGAAATATCCTCAGATGAAATCTGGAAAGAAGCTTTCTGAGAAACTGCTTAGTGTTCTGTTAATTCATCTCACAGAGTTACATCTGTATTTCGTGCATCTCTTTGCTAGCCTTATTTCTGTGGAATCTGAGAACAGATACTTCGGATCCCTTTGAAGACTATAGGGCCAAAGGAAATATCCTCCGATAACAAAGAGAAAGAAGCTTTCTGGGAAACTTCTTTGTGTTCCGTGAAATCATCTCACAGAGTTACACCTTTCCACTAAAGAAGCCTTTCGCTAAGACAGTTCTTGTGGAATTGGCAAAGTGATATTTGGAAGCCCATAGAGTGCTATGGTGAAAAAGGAAATATCCTCAGATGAAATCTGGAAAGAAGCTTTCTGAGAAACTGCTTAGTGTTCTGTTAATTCATCTCACAGAGTTACATCTGTATTTCGTGGATCTCTTTGCTAGCCTTATTTCTTTGGAATCTGAGAACAGATATTTCGGATCCCTTTGAAGACTATAGGGCCAAAGGAAATATCCTCCGATAACAAAGAGAAAGAAGCTTTCTGAGAAACTTCTTTGTGTTCTGTGAAATCATCTCACAGAGTTACAGCTTTCCCCTCAAGAAGCCTTTCGCTAAGACAGTTCTTGTGGAATTGGCAAAGTGATATTTGGAAGCCCATAGAGGGCTACGGTGAAAAAGGAAATATCCTCAGATGAAATCTGGAAAGAAGCTTTCTGAGAAACTGCTTAGTGTTCTGTTAATTCATCTCACAGAGTTACATCTGTATTTCGTGGATCTCTTTGCTAGCCTTATTTCTGTGAAATCTGAGAACAGATATTTCGGATCCCTTTGAAGACTATAGGGCCAAAGGAAATATCCTCCGATAACAAACAGAAAGAAGCTTTCTGAGAAACTTCTTTGTGTTCTGTGAAATCATCTCACAGAGTTACAGCTTTCCCCTCAAGAAGCCTTTCGCTAAGACAGTTCTTGTACAATTGGCAAAGTGATATTTGGAAGCCCTTAGAGGGCTATGGTGAAAAAGGAAATATCCTCAGATGAAATCTGGAAAGAAGCTTTCTGAGAAACTGCTTAGTGTTCTGTTCATTCATCTCTCAGAGTTACATCTGTATTTCGTGGATCTCTTTGCTAGCCTTATTTCTGTGGAATCTGAGAACAGATATTTCGGATCCCTTTGAAGACTATAGGGCCAAAGGAATTATCCTCCGATAACAATGAGAAAGAAGCTTTTTGAGAAACTTCTTTGTGTTCTGTGAAATCATCTCACAGAGTTACAGATTTCCCCTCAAGAAGCCTTTCGCTAAGACAGTTCTTGTGGAATTGGCAAAGTGATGTTTGGAAGCCCGTAGAGGGCTATGGTGAAAAAGGAAATATCCTCAGATGAAATCTGGAAAGAAGCTTTCTGAGAAACTGCTCTGTGAAGTGTGACTTCCACTCGCAGAGTTACATCTGTATTTCGTGGATCTCTTTGCTAGCCTTATTTCTGTGGAATCTGAGAACAGATACTTCGGATCCCTTTGAAGACTATAGGGCCAAAGGAAATATCCTCCGATAACAAAGAGAAAGAAGCTTTCTGAGAAACTTCTTTGTGTTCCGTGAAATCATCTCACAGAGTTACACCTTTCCACTAAAGAAGCCTTTCGCTAAGACAGTTCTTGTGGAATTGGCAAAGTGATATTTGGAAGCCCTTAGATGGCTATGGTGAAAAAGGAAATATCCTCAGATGAAATCTGGAAAGAAGCTTTCTGAGAAACTGCTTAGTGTTCTGTTAATTCATCTCACAGAGTTACATCTGTATTTCGTGGATCTCTTTGCTAGCCTTATTTCTGTGGAATCTGAGAACAGATATTTCGGATCCGTTTGAAGACTATAGGGCCAAAGGAAATATCCTCCGATAACAAACAGAAAGAAGCTTTCTGAGAAACTTCTTTGTGTTCTGTGAAATCATCTCACAGAGTTACAGCTTTCCCCTCAAGAAGCCTTTCGCTAAGACAGTTCTTGTACAATTGGCAAAGTGATATTTGGAAGCCCATAGAGGGCTATGGTGAAAAAGGAAATATCCTCAGATGAAATCTGGAAAGAAGCTTTCTGAGAAACTGCTTAGTGTTCTATTATTTCATCTCACAGAGTTACATCTGTATTTCGTGGATCTCTTTGCTAGCCTTATTTCTGTGGAATCTGAGAACAGATATTTCGGATCCCTTTGAAGACTATAGGGCCAAAGGAAATATCCTCCGATAACAAACAGAAAGAAGCTTTCTGAGAAACGTCTTTGTGTTCTGTGAAATCATCTCACAGAGTTACAGCTTCCCCTCAAGAAGCCTTTCGCTAAGACAGTTCTTGTGGAATTGGCAAAGTGATATTTGGAAGCCCATAGAGGGCTATGGTGAAAAAGGAAATATCCTCAGATGAAATCTGGAAAGAAGCTTTCTGAGAAACTGCTTAGTGTTCTGTTAATTCATCTCACGGAGTTACATCTGTATTTCGTGCATCTCTTTGCTAGCCTTATTTCTGTGGAATCTGAGAACAGATATTTCGGATCCCTTTGAAGACTATAGGGCCAAAGGAAATATCCTCCGATAACAAAGAGAAAGAAGCTTACTGAGAAACTTCTTTGTGTTTTGTGAAATCATGTCACAGAGTTACAGCTTTCCCTTCAAGAAGCCTTTCGCTAAGACAGTTCTTGTGGAATTGGCAAAGTGATATTTGGAAGCCCATAGAGGGCTATGGTAAAAAAGGAAATATCCTCATATGAAATCTGGAAAGAAGCTTTCTGAGAAACTGCTTAGTGTTCTGTTAATTCATCTCACAGAGTTACATCTGTATTTCGTGGATCTCTTTGCTAGCCTTATTTCTGTGGAATCTGAGAACAGATACTTCGGATCCCTTTGAAGACTATAGGGCCAAAGGAAATATCCTCCGATAACAAAGAGAAAGAAGCTTTCTGAGAAACTTCTTTGTGTTCCGTGAAATCATCTCACAGAGTTACACCTTTCCACTAAAGAAGCCTTTCGCTAAGACAGTTCTTGTGGAATTGGCAAAGTGATATTTGGAAGCCCATAGAGGGCTATGGTGAAAAAGGAAATATCCTCAGATGAAATCTGGAAAGAAGCTTTCTGAGAAACTGCTCTGTGATGTGTGACTTCCACTCACAGAGTTATATCTGTATTTCGTGGATCTCTTTGCTAGCCTTATTTCTGTGGAATCTGAGAACAGATATTTCGGATCCCTTTGAAGACTATAGGGCCAAAGGAAATATCCTCCGATAACAAAGAGAAAGAAGCTTTCTGAGATACTTCTTTGTGTTCCGTGAAATCATCTCACAGAGTTACAGCTTTCCAGTCAAGAAGCCTTTCGCTAAGACATTTCTTGTGGAATTGGCAAAGTGATATTTGGAAGCCCTTAGATGGCTATGGTGAAAAAGGAAATATCCTCAGATGAAATCTGGAAAGAAGCTTTCTGAGAAACTGCTTAGTGTTCTGTTAATTCATCTCACAGAGTTACATCTGTATTTCGTGGATCTCTTTGCTAGCCTTATTTCTGTGGAATCTGAGAACAGATATTCCGGATCCGTTTGAAGACTATAGGGCCAAAGGAAATATCCTCCGATAACAAACAGAAAGAAGCTTTCTGAGAAACTTCTTTGTGTTCTGTGAAATCATCTCACAGAGTTACAGCTTTCCCCTCAAGAAGCCTTTCGCTAAGACAGTTCTTGTACAATTGGCAAAGTGATATTTGGAAGCCCATAGAGGGCTATGGTGAAAAAGGAAATATCCTCAGATGAAATCTGGAAAGAAGCTTTCTGAGAAACTGCTTAGTGTTCTATTATTTCATCTCACAGAGTTACATCTGTATTTCGTGGATCTCTTTGCTAGCCTTATTTCTGTGGAATCTGAGAACAGATATTTCGGATCCCTTTGAAGACTATAGGGCCAAAGGAAATATCCTCCGATAACAAACAGAAAGAAGCTTTCTGAGAAACGTCTTTGTGTTCTGTGAAATCATCTCACAGAGTTACAGCTTCCCCTCAAGAAGCCTTTCGCTAAGACAGTTCTTGTGGAATTGGCAAAGTGATATTTGGAAGCCCATAGAGGGCTATGGTGAAAAAGGAAATATCCTCAGATGAAATCTGGAAAGAAGCTTTCTGAGAAACTGCTTAGTGTTCTGTTAATTCATCTCACGGAGTTACATCTGTATTTCGTGCATCTCTTTGCTAGCCTTATTTCTGTGGAATCTGAGAACAGATATTTCGGATCCCTTTGAAGACTATAGGGCCAAAGGAAATATCCTCCGATAACAAAGAGAAAGAAGCCTACTGAGAAACTTCTTTGTGTTTTGTGAAATCATGTCACAGAGTTACAGCTTTCCCTTCAAGAAGCCTTTCGCTAAGACAGTTCTTGTGGAATTGGCAAAGTGATATTTGGAAGCCCATAGAGGGCTATGGTAAAAAAGGAAATATCCTCATATGAAATCTGGAAAGAAGCTTTCTGAGAAACTGCTTAGTGTTCTGTTAATTCATCTCACAGAGTTACATCTGTATTTCGTGGATCTCTTTGCTAGCCTTATTTCTGTGGAATCTGAGAACAGATACTTCGGATCCCTTTGAAGACTATAGGGCCAAAGGAAATATCCTCCGATAACAAAGAGAAAGAAGCTTTCTGAGAAACTTCTTTGTGTTCCGTGAAATCATCTCACAGAGTTACACCTTTCCACTAAAGAAGCCTTTCGCTAAGACAGTTCTTGTGGAATTGGCAAAGTGATATTTGGAAGCCCATAGAGGGCTATGGTGAAAAAGGAAATATCCTCAGATGAAATCTGGAAAGAAGTTTTCTGAGAAACTGCTTAGTGTTCTGTTAATTCATCTCACAGAGTTACATCTGTATTTCGTGGATCTCTTTGCTAGCCTTATTTCTGTGGAATCTGAGAACTGATACTTCGGATCCCTTTGAAGACTATAGGGCCAAAGGAAATATCCTCCGATAACAAAGAGAAAGAAGCTTTCTGAGAAACTTCTTTGTGTTCCGTGAAATCATCTCACAGAGTTACACCTTTCCACTAAAGAAGCCTTTCGCTAAGACAGTTCTTGTGGAATTGGCAAAGTGATATTTGGAAGCCCATAGAGGGCTATGGTGAAAAAGGAAATATCCTCAGATGAAATCTGGAAAGAAGCTTTCTGAGAAACTGCTTAGTGTTCTGTTAATTCATCTCACAGAGTTACATCTGTATTTCGTGGATCTCTTTGCTAGCCTTATTTCTTTGGAATCTGAGAACAGATATTTCGGATCCCTTTGAAGACTATAGGGCCAAAGGAAATATCCTCCGATAACAAAGAGAAAGAAGCTTTCTGAGAAACTTCTTTGTGTTCTGTGAAATCATCTCACAGAGTTACAGCTTTCCCCTCAAGAAGCCTTTCGCTAAGACAGTTCTTGTGGAATTGGCAAAGTGATATTTGGAAGCCCATAGAGGGCTATGGTGAAAAAGGAAATATCCTCAGATGAAATCTGGAAAGAAGCTTTCTGAGAAACTGCTCTGTGATGTGTGACTTCCACTCACAGAGTTACATCTGTATTTCGTGGATCTCTTTGCTAGCCTTATTTCTGTGGAATCTGAGAACAGATATTTCGGATCCCTTTGAAGACTATAGGGCCAAAGGAAATATCCTTCGATAACAAAGAGAGAGAAGCTTTCTGAGATACTTCTTTGTGTTCCGTGAAATCATCTCACAGAGTTACAGCTTTCCAGTCAAGAAGCCTTTCGCTAAGACATTTCTTGTGGAATTGGCAAAGTGATATTTGGAAGCCCTTAGAGGGCTATGGTGAAAAAGGAAATATCCTCAGATGAAATCTGGAAAGAAGCTTTCTGAGAAACTGCTTAGTGTTCTGTTAATTCATCTCACAGAGTTACATCTGTATTTCGTGGATCTCTTTGCTAGCCTTATTTCTGTGGAATCTGAGAACAGATATTTCCGATCCCTTGGAAGCCTATAGGGCCAAAGGAAATATCCTCCGATAACAAACAGAAAGAAGCTTTCTGAGAAACGTCTTTGTGTTCCGTGAAATCATCTCACAGAGTTACACCTTTCCACTAAAGAAGCCTTTCGCTAAGACAGTTCTTGTGGAATTGGCAAAGTGATATTTGGAAGCCCATAGAGGGCTATGGTGAAAAAGGAAATATCCTCAGATGAAATCTGGAAAGAAGCTTTCTGAGAAACTGCTTAGTGTTCTGTTAATTCATCTCACAGAGTTACATCTGTATTTCGTGGATCTCTTTGCTAGCCTTATTTCTGTGGAATCTGAGAAGAGATACTTCGGATCCCTTTGAAGACTATAGGGCCAAAGGAAATATCCTCCGATAACAAAGAGAAAGAAGCTTTCTGAGAAACTTCTTTGTGTTCCGTGAAATCATCTCACAGAGTTACACCTTTCCACTAAAGAAGCCTTTCGCTAAGACAGTTCTTGTGGAATTGGCAAAGTGATATTTGGAAGCCCATAGAGGGCTATGGTGAAAAAGGAAATATCCTCAGATGAAATCTGGAAAGAAGCTTTCTGAGAAACTGCTTAGTGTTCTGTTAATTCATCTCACAGAGTTACATCTGTATTTCGTGCATCTCTTTGCTAGCCTTATTTCTGTGGAATCTGAGAACAGATATTTCGGATCCCTTTGAAGACTATAGGGCCAAAGGAAATATCCTCCGATAACAAACAGAAAGAAGCTTTCTGAGAAACGTCTTTGTGTTCTGTGAAATCATCTCACAGAGTTACAGCTTCCCCTCAAGAAGCCTTTCGCTAAGACAGTTCTTGTGGAATTGGCAAAGTGATATTTGGAAGCCCATAGAGGGCTATGTTGAAAAAGGAAATATCCTCAGATGAAATCTGGAAAGAAGCTTTCTGAGAAACTGCTTAGTGTTCTGTTAATTCATCTCACAGAGTTACATCTGTATTTCGTGGATCTCTTTGCTAGCCTTCTTTCTTTGGAATCTGAGAACAGATATTTCGGATCCCTTTGAAGACTATAGGGCCAAAGGAAATATCCTCCGATAACAAAGAGAAAGAAGCTTACTGAGAAACTTCTTTGTGTTTTGTGAAATCATGTCACAGAGTTACAGCTTTCCCTTCAAGAAGCCTTTCGCTAAGACAGTTCTTGTGGAATTGGCAAAGTGATGTTTGGAAGCCCGTAGAGGGCTATGGTGAAAAAGGAAATATCCTCAGATGAAATCTGGAAAGAAGCTTTCTGAGAAACTGCTCTGTGAAGTGTGACTTCCACTCGCAGAGTTACATCTGTATTTCGTGGATCTCTTTGCTAGCCTTATTTCTGTGGAATCTCAGAACAGATATTTCGGATCCCTTTGAAGACTATAGGGCCAAAGGAAATATCCTCCGATAACAAAGAGAAAGAAGCTTACTGAGAAACTTCTTTGTGTTTTGTGAAATCATCTCACAGAGTTACAGCTTTCCCTTCAAGAAGCCTTTTGCTAAGACAGTTCTTGTGGAATTGGAAAAGTGATATTTGGAAGCCCATAGAGGGCTATGGTAAAAAAGGAAATATCCTCAGATGAAATCTGGAAAGAAGCTTTCTGAGAAACTGCTTAGTGTTCTGTTAATTCATCTCACAGAGTTACATCTGTATTTCGTGGATCTCTTTGCTAGCCTTATTTCTGTGGAATCTGAGAACAGATACTTCGGATCCCTTTGAAGACTATAGGGCCAAAGGAAATATCCTCCGATAACAAAGAGAAAGAAGCTTTCTGAGAAACTTCTTTGTGTTCCGTGAAATCATCTCACAGAGTTACACCTTTCCACTAAAGAAGCCTTTCGCTAAGACAGTTCTTGTGGAATTGGCAAAGTGATATTTGGAAGCCCATAGAGGGCTATGGTGAAAAAGGAAATATCCTCAGATGAAATCTGGAAAGAAGCTTTCTGAGAAACTGCTCTGTGATGTGTGACTTCCACTCACAGAGTTATATCTGTATTTCGTGGATCTCTTTGCTAGCCTTATTTCTGTGGAATCTGAGAACAGATATTTCGGATCCCTTTGAAGACTATAGGGCCAAAGGAAATATCCTCCGATAACAAAGAGAAAGAAGCTTTCTGAGATACTTCTTTGTGTTCCGTGAAATCATCTCACAGAGTTACAGCTTTCCAGTCAAGAAGCCTTTCGCTAAGACATTTCTTGTGGAATTGGCAAAGTGATATTTGGAAGCCCTTAGATGGCTATGGTGAAAAAGGAAATATCCTCAGATGAAATCTGGAAAGAAGCTTTCTGAGAAACTGCTTAGTGTTCTGTTAATTCATCTCACAGAGTTACATCTGTATTTCGTGGATCTCTTTGCTAGCCTTATTTCTGTGGAATCTGAGAACAGATATTCCGGATCCGTTTGAAGACTATAGGGCCAAAGGAAATATCCTCCGATAACAAACAGAAAGAAGCTTTCTGAGAAACTTCTTTGTGTTCTGTGAAATCATCTCACAGAGTTACAGCTTTCCCCTCAAGAAGCCTTTCGCTAAGACAGTTCTTGTACAATTGGCAAAGTGATATTTGGAAGCCCATAGAGGGCTATGGTGAAAAAGGAAATATCCTCAGATGAAATCTGGAAAGAAGCTTTCTGAGAAACTGCTTTGTGTTCTATTATTTCATCTCACAGAGTTACATCTGTATTTCGTGGATCTCTTTGCTAGCCTTATTTCTGTGGAATCTGAGAACAGATATTTCGGATCCCTTTGAAGACTATAGGGCCAAAGGAAATATCCTCCGATAACAAACAGAAAGAAGCTTTCTGAGAAACGTCTTTGTGTTCTGTGAAATCATCTCACAGAGTTACAGCTTCCCCTCAAGAAGCCTTTCGCTAAGACAGTTCTTGTGGAATTGGCAAAGTGATATTTGGAAGCCCATAGAGGGCTATGGTGAAAAAGGAAATATCCTCAGATGAAATCTGGAAAGAAGCTTTCTGAGAAACTGCTTAGTGTTCTGTTAATTCATCTCACAGAGTTACATCTGTATTTCGTGCATCTCTTTGCTAGCCTTATTTCTGTGGAATCTGAGAACAGATATTTCGGATCCCTTTGAAGACTATAGGGCCAAAGGAAATATCCTCCGATAACAAAGAGAAAGAAGCTTACTGAGAAACTTCTTTGTGTTTTGTGAAATCATGTCACAGAGTTACAGCTTTCCCTTCAAGAAGCCTTTCGCTAAGACAGTTCTTGTGGAATTGGCAAAGTGATATTTGGAAGCCCATAGAGGGCTATGGTAAAAAAGGAAATATCCTCATATGAAATCTGGAAAGAAGCTTTCTGAGAAACTGCTTAGTGTTCTGTTAATTCATCTCACAGAGTTACATCTGTATTTCGTGGATCTCTTTGCTAACCTTATTTCTGTGGAATCTGAGAACAGATACTTCGGATCCCTTTGAAGACTATAGGGCCAAAGGAAATATCCTCCGATAACAAAGAGAAAGAAGCTTTCTGAGAAACTTCTTTGTGTTCCGTGAAATCATCTCACAGAGTTACACCTTTCCACTAAAGAAGCCTTTCGCTAAGACAGTTCTTGTGGAATTGGCAAAGTGATATTTGGAAGCCCATAGAGGGCTATGGTGAAAAAGGAAATATCCTCAGATGAAATCTGGAAAGAAGCTTTCTGAGAAACTGCTTAGTGTTCTGTTAATTCATCTCACAGAGTTACATCTGTATTTCGTGGATCTCTTTGCTAGCCTTATTTCTGTGGAATCTGAGAACTGATACTTCGGATCCCTTTGAAGACTATAGGGCCAAAGGAAATATCCTCCGATAACAAAGAGAAAGAAGCTTTCTGAGAAACTTCTTTGTGTTCCGTGAAATCATCTCACAGAGTTACACCTTTCCACTAAAGAAGCCTTTCGCTAAGACAGTTCTTGTGGAATTGGCAAAGTGATATTTGGAAGCCCATAGAGGGCTATGGTGAAAAAGGAAATATCCTCAGATGAAATCTGGAAAGAAGCTTTCTGAGAAACTGCTTAGTGTTCTGTTAATTCATCTCACAGAGTTACATCTGTATTTCGTGGATCTCTTTGCTAGCCTTATTTCTTTGGAATCTGAGAACAGATATTTCGGATCCCTTTGAAGACTATAGGGCCAAAGGAAATATCCTCCGATAACAAAGAGAAAGAAGCTTTCTGAGAAACTTCTTTGTGTTCTGTGAAATCATCTCACAGAGTTACAGCTTTCCCCTCAAGAAGCCTTTCGCTAAGACAGTTCTTGTGGAATTGGCAAAGTGATATTTGGAAGCCCATAGAGGGCTATGGTGAAAAAGGAAATATCCTCAGATGAAATCTGGAAAGAAGCTTTCTGAGAAACTGCTCTGTGATGTGTGACTTCCACTCACAGAGTTACATCTGTATTTCGTGGATCTCTTTGCTAGCCTTATTTCTGTGGAATCTGAGAACAGATATTTCGGATCCCTTTGAAGACTATAGGGCCAAAGGAAATATCCTTCGATAACAAAGAGAGAGAAGCTTTCTGAGATACTTCTTTGTGTTCCGTGAAATCATCTCACAGAGTTACAGCTTTCCAGTCAAGAAGCCTTTCGCTAAGACATTTCTTGTGGAATTGGCAAAGTGATATTTGGAAGCCCTTAGAGGGCTATGGTGAAAAAGGAAATATCCTCAGATGAAATCTGGAAAGAAGCTTTCTGAGAAACTGCTTAGTGTTCTGTTAATTCATCTCACAGAGTTACATCTGTATTTCGTGGATCTCTTTGCTAGCCTTCTTTCTTTGGAATCTGAGAACAGATATTTCGGATCCCTTTGAAGACTATAGGGCCAAAGGAAATATCCTCCGATAACAAAGAGAAAGAAGCTTACTGAGAAACTTCTTTGTGTTTTGTGAAATCATGTCACAGAGTTACAGCTTTCCCTTCAAGAAGCCTTTCGCTAAGACAGTTCTTGTGGAATTGGCAAAGTGATGTTTGGAAGCCCGTAGAGGGCTATGGTGAAAAAGGAAATATCCTCAGATGAAATCTGGAAAGAAGCTTTCTGAGAAACTGCTCTGTGAAGTGTGACTTCCACTCGCAGAGTTACATCTGTATTTCGTGGATCTCTTTGCTAGCCTTATTTCTGTGGAATCTCAGAACAGATATTTCGGATCCCTTTGAAGACTATAGGGCCAAAGGAAATATCCTCCGATAACAAAGAGAAAGAAGCTTACTGAGAAACTTCTTTGTGTTTTGTGAAATCATCTCACAGAGTTACAGCTTTCCCTTCAAGAAGCCTTTTGCTAAGACAGTTCTTGTGGAATTGGAAAAGTGATATTTGGAAGCCCATAGAGGGCTATGGTAAAAAAGGAAATATCCTCAGATGAAATCTGGAAAGAAGCTTTCTGAGAAACTGCTTAGTGTTCTGTTAATTCATCTCACAGAGTTACATCTGTATTTCGTGGATCTCTTTGCTAGCCTTATTTCTGTGGAATCTGAGAACAGATACTTCGGATCCCTTTGAAGACTATAGGGCCAAAGGAAATATCCTCCGATAACAAAGAGAAAGAAGCTTTCTGAGAAACTTCTTTGTGTTCCGTGAAATCATCTCACAGAGTTACACCTTTCCACTAAAGAAGCCTTTCGCTAAGACAGTTCTTGTGGAATTGGCAAAGTGATATTTGGAAGCCCATAGAGGGCTATGGTGAAAAAGGAAATATCCTCAGATGAAATCTGGAAAGAAGCTTTCTGAGAAACTGCTCTGTGATGTGTGACTTCCACTCACAGAGTTATATCTGTATTTCGTGGATCTCTTTGCTAGCCTTATTTCTGTGGAATCTGAGAACAGATATTTCGGATCCCTTTGAAGACTATAGGGCCAAAGGAAATATCCTCCGATAACAAAGAGAAAGAAGCTTTCTGAGATACTTCTTTGTGTTCCGTGAAATCATCTCACAGAGTTACAGCTTTCCAGTCAAGAAGCCTTTCGCTAAGACATTTCTTGTGGAATTGGCAAAGTGATATTTGGAAGCCCTTAGATGGCTATGGTGAAAAAGGAAATATCCTCAGATGAAATCTGGAAAGAAGCTTTCTGAGAAACTGCTTAGTGTTCTGTTAATTCATCTCACAGAGTTACATCTGTATTTCGTGGATCTCTTTGCTAGCCTTATTTCTGTGGAATCTGAGAACAGATATTCCGGATCCGTTTGAAGACTATAGGGCCAAAGGAAATATCCTCCGATAACAAACAGAAAGAAGCTTTCTGAGAAACTTCTTTGTGTTCTGTGAAATCATCTCACAGAGTTACAGCTTTCCCCTCAAGAAGCCTTTCGCTAAGACAGTTCTTGTACAATTGGCAAAGTGATATTTGGAAGCCCATAGAGGGCTATGGTGAAAAAGGAAATATCCTCAGATGAAATCTGGAAAGAAGCTTTCTGAGAAACTGCTTTGTGTTCTATTATTTCATCTCACAGAGTTACATCTGTATTTCGTGGATCTCTTTGCTAGCCTTATTTCTGTGGAATCTGAGAACAGATATTTCGGATCCCTTTGAAGACTATAGGGCCAAAGGAAATATCCTCCGATAACAAACAGAAAGAAGCTTTCTGAGAAACGTCTTTGTGTTCTGTGAAATCATCTCACAGAGTTACAGCTTCCCCTCAAGAAGCCTTTCGCTAAGACAGTTCTTGTGGAATTGGCAAAGTGATATTTGGAAGCCCATAGAGGGCTATGGTGAAAAAGGAAATATCCTCAGATGAAATCTGGAAAGAAGCTTTCTGAGAAACTGCTTAGTGTTCTGTTAATTCATCTCACAGAGTTACATCTGTATTTCGTGCATCTCTTTGCTAGCCTTATTTCTGTGGAATCTGAGAACAGATATTTCGGATCCCTTTGAAGACTATAGGGCCAAAGGAAATATCCTCCGATAACAAAGAGAAAGAAGCTTACTGAGAAACTTCTTTGTGTTTTGTGAAATCATGTCACAGAGTTACAGCTTTCCCTTCAAGAAGCCTTTCGCTAAGACAGTTCTTGTGGAATTGGCAAAGTGATATTTGGAAGCCCATAGAGGGCTATGGTAAAAAAGGAAATATCCTCATATGAAATCTGGAAAGAAGCTTTCTGAGAAACTGCTTAGTGTTCTGTTAATTCATCTCACAGAGTTACATCTGTATTTCGTGGATCTCTTTGCTAACCTTATTTCTGTGGAATCTGAGAACAGATACTTCGGATCCCTTTGAAGACTATAGGGCCAAAGGAAATATCCTCCGATAACAAAGAGAAAGAAGCTTTCTGAGAAACTTCTTTGTGTTCCGTGAAATCATCTCACAGAGTTACACCTTTCCACTAAAGAAGCCTTTCGCTAAGACAGTTCTTGTGGAATTGGCAAAGTGATATTTGGAAGCCCATAGAGGGCTATGGTGAAAAAGGAAATATCCTCAGATGAAATCTGGAAAGAAGCTTTCTGAGAAACTGCTTAGTGTTCTGTTAATTCATCTCACAGAGTTACATCTGTATTTCGTGGATCTCTTTGCTAGCCTTATTTCTGTGGAATCTGAGAACTGATACTTCGGATCCCTTTGAAGACTATAGGGCCAAAGGAAATATCCTCCGATAACAAAGAGAAAGAAGCTTTCTGAGAAACTTCTTTGTGTTCCGTGAAATCATCTCACAGAGTTACACCTTTCCACTAAAGAAGCCTTTCGCTAAGACAGTTCTTGTGGAATTGGCAAAGTGATATTTGGAAGCCCATAGAGGGCTATGGTGAAAAAGGAAATATCCTCAGATGAAATCTGGAAAGAAGCTTTCTGAGAAACTGCTTAGTGTTCTGTTAATTCATCTCACAGAGTTACATCTGTATTTCGTGGATCTCTTTGCTAGCCTTATTTCTTTGGAATCTGAGAACAGATATTTCGGATCCCTTTGAAGACTATAGGGCCAAAGGAAATATCCTCCGATAACAAAGAGAAAGAAGCTTTCTGAGAAACTTCTTTGTGTTCTGTGAAATCATCTCACAGAGTTACAGCTTTCCCCTCAAGAAGCCTTTCGCTAAGACAGTTCTTGTGGAATTGGCAAAGTGATATTTGGAAGCCCATAGAGGGCTATGGTGAAAAAGGAAATATCCTCAGATGAAATCTGGAAAGAAGCTTTCTGAGAAACTGCTCTGTGATGTGTGACTTCCACTCACAGAGTTACATCTGTATTTCGTGGATCTCTTTGCTAGCCTTATTTCTGTGGAATCTGAGAACAGATATTTCGGATCCCTTTGAAGACTATAGGGCCAAAGGAAATATCCTTCGATAACAAAGAGAGAGAAGCTTTCTGAGATACTTCTTTGTGTTCCGTGAAATCATCTCACAGAGTTACAGCTTTCCAGTCAAGAAGCCTTTCGCTAAGACATTTCTTGTGGAATTGGCAAAGTGATATTTGGAAGCCCTTAGAGGGCTATGGTGAAAAAGGAAATATCCTCAGATGAAATCTGGAAAGAAGCTTTCTGAGAAACTGCTTAGTGTTCTGTTAATTCATCTCACAGAGTTACATCTGTATTTCGTGGATCTCTTTGCTAGCCTTATTTCTGTGGAATCTGAGAACAGATATTTCGGATCCCTTGGAAGACTATAGGGCCAAAGGAAATATCCTCCGATAACAAACAGAAAGAAGCTTTCTGAGAAACGTCTTTGTGTTCCGTGAAATCATCTCACAGAGTTACAGTTTTCCCCTCAAGAAGCCTTTCGCTAAGACAGTTCTTGTGGAATTGGCAAAGTGATATTTGGAAGCCCATAGAGGGCTATGGTGAAAAAGGAAATATCCTCAGATGAAATCTGGAAAGAAGCTTTCTGAGAAACTGCTTAGTGTTCTGTTAATTCATCTCACAGAGTTACATCTGTATTTCGTGCATCTCTTTGCTAGCCTTATTTCTGTGGAATCTGAGAACAGATATTTCGGATCCCTTTGAAGACTATAGGGCCAAAGGAAATATCCTCCGATAGCAAAGAGAAAGAAGCTTACTGAGAAACTTCTTTGTGTTTTGTGAAATCATGTCACAGAGTTACAGCTTTCCCTTCAAGAAGCCTTTCGCTAAGACGGTTCTTGTGGAATTGGCAAAGTGATATTTGGAAGCCCATAGAGGGCTATGGTAAATAAGGAAATATCCTCATATGAAATCTGGAAAGAAGCTTTCTGAGAAACTGCTCTGTGAAGTGTGACTTCCACTCACAAAGTTACATCTGTATTTCGTGGATCTCTTTGCTAGCCTTATTTCTGTGGAATCTGAGAACTGATATTTCGGATCCCTTTGAAGACTATAGGGCCAAAGGACATATCCTCCGATAACAAAGAGAAAGAAGCTTTCTGAGAAACTTCTTTGTGTTCTGTGAAATCATCTCACAGAGTTACAGCTTTCCCATCAAGAAGCCTTTCGCTAAGACAGTTCTTGTGGAATTGGCAAAGTGATATTTGAAGCCCATAGAGGGCTATGGTGAAAAAGGAAATATCCTCAGATGAAATCTGGAAAGAAGCTTTCTGAGAAACTGCTCTGTGATGTGTGACTTCCACTCACAGAGTTATATCTGTATTTCGTGCATCTCTTTGCTAGCCTTATTTCTGTGGAATCTGAGAACAGATATTTCGGATCCCTTTGAAGACTATAGGGCCAAAGGAAATATCCTCCGATAACAAAGAGAAAGAAGCTTTCTGAGAAACTTCTTTGTGTTCCGTGAAATCATCTCACAGAGTTACAGCTTTCCCTTCAAGAAGCCTTTTGCTAAGACAGTTCTTGTGGAATTGGCAAAGTGATATTTGGAAGCCCATAGAGGGCTATGGTAAAAAAGGAAATATCCTCATATGAAATCTGGAAAGAAGCTTTCTGAGAAACTGCTTAGTGTTCTGTTAATTCATCTCACAGAGTTACATCTGTATTTCGTGGATCTCTTTGCTAGCCTTATTTCTGTGGAATCTGAGAACAGATATTTCGGATCCCTTTGAAGACTATAGGGCCAAAGGAAATATCCTCCGATAACAAAGAGAAAGAAGCTTTCTGAGAAACTTCTTTGTGTTCCGTGAAATCATCTCACAGAGTTACGGCTTTCCAGTCAAGAAGCCTTTCGCTAAGACAGTTCTTGTGGAATTGGCAAAGTGATATTTGGAAGCCCATAGAGGGCTATGGTGAAAAAGGAAATATCCTCAGATGAAATCTGGAAAGAAGCTTTCTGAGAAACTGCTTAGTGTTCTGTTAATTCATCTCACAGAGTTACATCTGTATTTCGTGGATCTCTTTGCTAGCCTTATTTCTGTGGAATGTGAGAACTGATACTTCGGATCCCTTTGAAGCCTATAGGGCCAAAGGAAATATCCTCCGATAACAAAGAGAAAGAAGCTTTCTGAGAAACTTCTTTGTGTTCCGTGAAATCATCTCACAGAGTTACACCTTTCCACTAAAGAAGCCTTTCGCTAAGACAGTTCTTGTGGAATTGGCAAAGTGATATTTGGAAGCCAATAGAGGGCTATGGTGAAAAAGGAAATATCCTCAGATGAAATCTGGAAAGAAGCTTTCTGAGAAACTGCTCTGTGATGTGTGATTTCGACTCACAGAGTTACATCTGCATTTCGTGCATCTCTTTGCTAGCCTTATTTCTGTGGAATCTGAGAACAGATATTTCGGATCCCTTTGAAGACTTTAGGGCCAAAGGAAATATACTCCGATAACAAACAGAAAGAAGCTTTCTGAGAAACTTCTTTGTGTTCTGTGAAATCATCTCAAAGAGTTACAGCTTTCCCCTCAAGAAGCCTTTCGCTATTACAGTTCTTGTGGAATTGGCAAAGTGATATTTGGAAGCCCATAGAGGGCTATGGTGAAAAAGGAAATATCCTCAGATGAAATCTGGAAAGAAGCTTTCGGAGAAACTGCTTATTGTTCTGTTAATTCATCTCACAGAGTTACATCTGTATTTCGTGCACCTCTTTGCTAGCCTTATTTCTGTGGAATCTGAGAACAGATATTTCGGATCCCTTTGAAGACTATAGGGCCAAAGGAAATATCCTCCGATAACAAAGAGAAAGAAGCTTACTGAGAAACTTCTTTGTGTTTTGTGAAATCATCTCACAGAGTTACAGCTTTCCCTTCAAGAAGCCTTTTGCTAAGACAGTTCTTGTGGAATTGGCAAAGTGATATTTGGAAGCCCATAGAGGGCTATGGTGAAAAAGGAAATATTCTCATATGAAATCTGGAAAGAAGCTTTCTGAGAAACTGCTTAGTGTTCTGTTAATTCATCTCACAGAGTTACATCTGTATTTCGTGGATCTCTTTGCTAGCCTTATTTCTGTGGAATCTGAGAACAGATACTTCGGATCCCTTTGAAGACTATAGGGCCAAAGGAAATATCCTCCGATAACAAAGAGAAAGAAGCTTTCTGAGAAACTTCTTTGTGTTCCGTGAAATCATCTCACAGAGTTACACCTTTCCACTAAAGAAGCCTTTCGCTAAGACAGTTCTTGTGGAATTGGCAAAGTGATATTTGGAAGCCCATAGAGGGCTATGGTGAAAAAGGAAATATCCTCAGATGAAATCTGGAAAGAAGCTTTCTGAGAAACTGCTTAGTGTTCTGTTAATTCATCTCACAGAGTTACATCTGTATTTCGTGGATCTCTTTGCTAGCCTTATTTCTGTGGAATCTGAGAACTGATACTTTGGATCCCTTTGAAGCCTATAGGGCCAAAGGAAATATCCTCCGATAACAAAGAGAAAGAAGCTTTCTGAGAAACTTCTTTGTGTTCCGTGAAATCATCTCACAGAGTTACACCTTTCCCCTCAAGAAGTCTTTCGCTAAGACAGTTCTGGTGGAATTGGCAAAGTGATATTTGGAAGCCCATAGAGGGCTATGGTGAAAAAGGAAATATCCTCAGATGAAATCTGGAAAGAAGCTTTCTGAGAAACTGCTCTGTGATGTGTGACTTCGACTCACAGAGTTACATCTGTATTTCGTGCATCTCTTTGCTAGCCTTATTTCTGTGGAATCTGAGAACAGATATTTCGGATCCCTTTGAAGACTTTAGGGCCAAAGGAAATATACTCCGATAACAAACAGAAAGAAGCTTTCAGAGAAACTTCTTTGTGTTCTGTGAAATCATCTCACAGAGTTACAGCTTTCCCCTCAAGAAGCCTTTCGCTAAGACAGTTCTTGTGGAATTGGCAAAGTGATATTTGGAAGCCCATAGAGGGCTATGGTGAAAAAGGAAATATCCTCAGATGAAATCTGGAAAGAAGCTTTCTGAGAAACTGCTTAGTGTTCTGTTAATTCATCTCACAGAGTTACATCTGTATTTCGTGGATCTCTTTGCTAGCCTTATTTCTTTGGAATCTGAGAACAGATATTTCGGATCCCTTTGAAGACTATAGGGCCAAAGGAAATATCCTCCGATAACAAAGAGAAAGAAGCTTTCTGAGAAACTTCTTTGTGTTCTGTGAAATCATCTCACAGAGTTACAGCTTTCCCCTCAAGAAGCCTTTCGCTAAGACAGTTCTTGTGGAATTGGCAAAGTGATATTTGGAAGCCCATAGAGGGCTATGGTGAAAAAGGAAATATCCTCAGATGAAATCTGGAAAGAAGCTTTCTGAGAAACTGCTCTGTGATGTGTGACTTCCACTCACAGAGTTATATCTGTATTTCGTGGATCTCTTTGCTAGCCTTATTTCTGTGGAATCTGAGAACAGATATTTCGGATCCCTTTGAAGACTATAGGGCCAAAGGAAATATCCTCCGATAACAAAGAGAAAGAAGCTTTCTGAGATACTTCTTTGTGTTCCGTGAAATCATCTCACAGAGTTACAGCTTTCCAGTCAAGAAGCCTTTCGCTAAGACATTTCTTGTGGAATTGGCAAAGTGATATTTGGAAGCCCTTAGATGGCTATGGTGAAAAAGGAAATATCCTCAGATGAAATCTGGAAAGAAGCTTTCTGAGAAACTGCTTAGTGTTCTGTTAATTCATCTCACAGAGTTACATCTGTATTTCGTGGATCTCTTTGCTAGCCTTATTTCTGTGGAATCTGAGAACAGATATTTCGGATCCGTTTGAAGACTATAGGGCCAAAGGAAATATCCTCCGATAACAAACAGAAAGAAGCTTTCTGAGAAACTTCTTTGTGTTCTGTGAAATCATCTCACAGAGTTACAGCTTTCCCCTCAAGAAGCCTTTCGCTAAGACAGTTCTTGTACAATTGGCAAAGTGATATTTGGAAGCCCATAGAGGGCTATGGTGAAAAAGGAAATATCCTCAGATGAAATCTGGAAAGAAGCTTTCTGAGAAACTGCTTAGTGTTCTGTTAATTCATCTCACAGAGTTACATCTGTATTTCGTGGATCTCTTTGCTAGCCTTATTTCTTTGGAATCTGAGAACAGATATTTCGGATCCCTTTGAAGACTATAGGGCCAAAGGAAATATCCTCCGATAACAAAGAGAAAGAAGCTTTCTGAGAAACTTCTTTGTGTTCTGTGAAATCATCTCACAGAGTTACAGCTTTCCCCTCAAGAAGCCTTTCGCTAAGACAGTTCTTGTGGAATTGGCAAAGTGATATTTGGAAGCCCATAGAGGGCTATGGTGAAAAAGGAAATATCCTCAGATGAAATCTGGAAAGAAGCTTTCTGAGAAACTGCTCTGTGATGTGTGACTTCCACTCACAGAGTTATATCTGTATTTCGTGGATCTCTTTGCTAGCCTTATTTCTGTGGAATCTGAGAACAGATATTTCGGATCCCTTTGAAGACTATAGGGCCAAAGGAAATATCCTCCGATAACAAAGAGAAAGAAGCTTTCTGAGATACTTCTTTGTGTTCCGTGAAATCATCTCACAGAGTTACAGCTTTCCAGTCAAGAAGCCTTTCGCTAAGACATTTCTTGTGGAATTGGCAAAGTGATATTTGGAAGCCCTTAGATGGCTATGGTGAAAAAGGAAATATCCTCAGATGAAATCTGGAAAGAAGCTTTCTGAGAAACTGCTTAGTGTTCTGTTAATTCATCTCACAGAGTTACATCTGTATTTCGTGGATCTCTTTGCTAGCCTTATTTCTGTGGAATCTGAGAACAGATATTTCGGATCCGTTTGAAGACTATAGGGCCAAAGGAAATATCCTCCGATAACAAACAGAAAGAAGCTTTCTGAGAAACTTCTTTGTGTTCTGTGAAATCATCTCACAGAGTTACAGCTTTCCCCTCAAGAAGCCTTTCGCTAAGACAGTTCTTGTACAATTGGCAAAGTGATATTTGGAAGCCCATAGAGGGCTATGGTGAAAAAGGAAATATCCTCAGATGAAATCTGGAAAGAAGCTTTCTGAGAAACTGCTTAGTGTTCTGTTAATTCATCTCACAGAGTTACATCTGTATTTCGTGGATCTCTTTGCTAGCCTTATTTCTGTGGAATCTGAGAACAGATATTTCGGATCCCTTTGAAGACTATAGGGCCAAAGGAAATATCCTCCGATAACAAACAGAAAGAAGCTTTCTGAGTAACGTCTTTGTGTTCTGTGAAATCATCTCACAGAGTTACAGTTTTGCCCTCAGGAAGCCTTTCGCTAAGACAGTTCTTGTGGAATTGGCAAAGTGATATTTGGAAGCCCATAGAGGGCTATGGTGAAAAAGGAAATATCCTCAGATGAAATCTGGAAAGAAGCTTTCTGAGAAACTGCTTAGTGTTCTGTTAATTCATTTCACAGAGTTACATCTGTATTTCGTGCATCTCTTTGCTAGCCTTATTTCTGTGGAATCTGAGAACAGATATTTCGGATCCCTTTGAAGACTATAGGGCCAAAGGAAATATCCTCCGATAACAAAGAGAAGGAAGCTTACTGAGAAACTTCTTTGTGTTTTGTGAAATCATGTCACAGAGTTACAGCTTTCCCTTCAAGAAGCCTTTCGCTAAGACAGTTCTTGTGGAATTGGCAAAGTGATATTTGGAAGCCCATAGAGGGCTATGGTAAAAAAGGAAATATCCTCATATGAAATCTGGAAAGAAGCTTTCTGAGAAACTGCTTAGTGTTCTGTTAATTCATCTCACAGAGTTACATCTGTATTTCGTGGATCTCTTTGCTAGCCTTATTTCTGTGGAATCTGAGAACAGATACTTCGGATCCCTTTGAAGACTATAGGGCCAAAGGAAATATCCTCCGATAACAAAGAGAAAGAAGCTTTCTGAGAAACTTCTTTGTGTTCCGTGAAATCATCTCACAGAGTTACACCTTTCCACTAAAGAAGCCTTTCGCTAAGACAGTTCTTGTGGAATTGGCAAAGTGATATTTGGAAGCCCATAGAGGGCTATGGTGAAAAAGGAAATATCCTCAGATGAAATCTGGAAAGAAGCTTTCTGAGAAACTGCTTAGTGTTCTGTTAATTCATCTCACAGAGTTACATCTGTATTTCGTGGATCTCTTTGCTAGCCTTATTTCTGTGGAATCTGAGAACTGATACTTCGGATCCCTTTGAAGACTATAGGGCCAAAGGAAATATCCTCCGATAACAAAGAGAAAGAAGCTTTCTGAGAAACTTCTTTGTGTTCCGTGAAATCATCTCACAGAGTTACACCTTTCCACCAAAGAAGCCTTTCGCTAAGACAGTTCTTGTGGAATTGGCAAAGTGATATTTGGAAGCCCATAGAGGGCTATGGTGAAAAAGGAAATATCCTCAGATGAAATCTGGAAAGAAGCTTTCTGAGAAACTGCTTAGTGTTCTGTTAATTCATCTCACAGAGTTACATCTGTATTTCGTGGATCTCTTTGCTAGCCTTATTTCTGTGGAATCTGAGAACAGATACTTCGGATCCCTTTGAAGACTATAGGGCCAAAGGAAATATCCTCCGATAACAAAGAGAAAGAAGCTTTCTGAGAAACTTCTTTGTGTTCCGTGAAATCATCTCACAGAGTTACACCTTTCCACTAAAGAAGCCTTTCGCTAAGACAGTTCTTGTGGAATTGGCAAAGTGATATTTGGAAGCCCCTAGAGGGCTATGGTGAAAAAGGAAATATCCTCAGATGAAATCTGGAAAGAAGCTTTCTGAGAAACTGCTTAGTGTTCTGTTAATTCATCTCACAGAGTTACATCTGTATTTCGTGGATCTCTTTGCTAGCCTTATTTCTGTGGAATCTGAGAACTGATATTTCGGATCCCTTTGAAGCCTATAGGGCCAAAGGAAATATCCTCCGATAACAAAGAGAAAGAAGCTTTCTGAGAAACTTCTTTGTGTTCTGTGAAATCATCTCACAGAGTTACAGCTTTCCCCTCAAGAAGCCTTTCGCTAAGACAGTTCTTGTGGAAATGGCAAAGTGATATTTGGAAGCCCATAGAGGGCTATGGTGAAAAAGGAAATATCCTCAGATGAAATCTGGAAAGAAGCTTTCTGAGAAACTGCTCTGTGATGTGTGACTTCCACTCACAGAGTTATATCTGTATTTCGTGGATCTCTTTGCTAGCCTTATTTCTGTGGAATCTGAGAACAGATATTTCGGATCCCTTTGAAGACTATAGGGCCAAAGGAAATATCCTCCGATAACAAAGAGAAAGAAGCTTTCTGAGATACTTCTTTGTGTTCCGTGAAATCATCTCACAGAGTTACAGCTTTCCAGTCAAGAAGCCTTTCGCTAAGACATTTCTTGTGGAATTGGCAAAGTGATATTTGGAAGCCCTTAGATGGCTATGGTGAAAAAGGAAATATCCTCAGATGAAATCTGGAAAGAAGCTTTCTGAGAAACTGCTTAGTGTTCTGTTAATTCATCTCACAGAGTTACATCTGTATTTCGTGGATCTCTTTGCTAGCCTTATTTCTGTGGAATCTGAGAACAGATATTTCGGATCCGTTTGAAGACTATAGGGCCAAAGGAAATATCCTCCGATAACAAACAGAAAGAAGCTTTCTGAGAAACTTCTTTGTGTTCTGTGAAATCATCTCACAGAGTTACAGCTTTCCCCTCAAGAAGCCTTTCGCTAAGACAGTTCTTGTGGAATTGGCAAAGTGATATTTGGAAGCCCATAGAGGGCTATGGTGAAAAAGGAAATATCCTCAGATGAAATCTGGAAAGAAGCTTTCTGAGAAACTGCTTAGTGTTCTGTTAATTCATCTCACAGAGTTACATCTGTATTTCGTGGATCTCTTTGCTAGCCTTATTTCTGTGGAATCTGAGAACAGATATTTCGGATCCCTTTGAAGACTATAGGGCCAAAGGAAATATCCTCCGATAACAAAGAGAAAGAAGCTTTCTGAGAAACGTCTTTGTGTTCTGTGAAATCATCTCACAGAGTTACAGTTTTCCCCTCAAGAAGCCTTTCGCTAAGACAGTTCTTGTGGAATTGGCAAAGTGATATTTGGAAGCCCATAGAGGGCTATGGTGAAAAAGGAAATATCCTCAGATGAAATCTGGAAAGAAGCTTTCTGAGAAACTGCTTAGTGTTCTGTTAATTCATCTCACAGAGTTACATCTGTATTTCGTGGATCTCTTTGCTAGCCTTATTTCTGTGGAATCTGAGAACAGATATTTCGGATCCCTTTGAAGACTATAGGGCCAAAGGAAATATCCTCCGATAGCAAAGAGAAAGAAGCTTACTGAGAAACTTCTTTGTGTTTTGTGAAATCATGTCACAGAGTTACAGCTTTCCCTTCAAGAAGCCTTTCGCTAAGACGGTTCTTGTGGAATTGGCAAAGTGATATTTGGAAGCCCATAGAGGGCTATGGTAAATAAGGAAATATCCTCATATGAAATCTGGAAAGAAGCTTTCTGAGAAACTGCTTAGTGTTCTGTTAATTCATCTCACAGAGTTACATCTGTATTTCGTGGATCTCTTTGCTAGCCTTATTTCTGTTGAATCTGAGAAGAGATACTTCGGATCCCTTTGAAGACTATAGGGCCAAAGGAAATATCCTCCGATAACAAAGAGAAAGAAGCTTTCTGAGAAACTTCTTTGTGTTCCGTGAAATCATCTCACAGAGTTACACCTTTCCACTAAAGAAGCCTTTCGCTAAGACAGTTCTTGTGGAATTGGCAAAGTGATATTTGGAAGCCCATAGAGGGCTATGGTGAAAAAGGAAATATCCTCAGATGAAATCTGGAAAGAAGCTTTCTGAGAAACTGCTTAGTGTTCTGTTAATTCATCTCACAGAGTTACATCTGTATTTCGTGGATCTCTTTGCTAGCCTTATTTCTGTGGAATCTGAGAACAGATATTTCGGATCCCTTTGAAGACTATAGGGCCAAAGGAAATATCCTCCGATAACAAACAGAAAGAAGCTTTCTGAGAAACGTCTTTGTGTTCTGTGAAATCATCTCACAGAGTTACAGCTTCCCCTCAAGAAGTCTTTCGCTAAGACAGTTCTTGTGGAATTGGCAAAGTGATATTTGGAAGCCCATAGAGGGCTATGTTGAAAAAGGAAATATCCTCAGATGAAATCTGGAAAGAAGCTTTCTGAGAAACTGCTTAGTGTTCTGTTAATTCATCTCACAGAGTTACATCTGTATTTCGTGGATCTCTTTGCTAGCCTTCTTTCTTTGGAATCTGAGAACAGATATTTCGGATCCCTTTGAAGACTATAGGGCCAAAGGAAATATCCTCCGATAACAAAGAGAAAGAAGCTTACTGAGAAACTTCTTTGTGTTTTGTGAAATCATGTCACAGAGTTACAGCTTTCCCTTCAAGAAGCCTTTCGCTAAGACAGTTCTTGTGGAATTGGCAAAGTGATATTTGGAAGCCCATAGAGGGCTATGGTAAAAAAGGAAATATCCTCATATGAAATCTGGAAAGAAGCTTTCTGAGAAACTGCTTAGTGTTCTGTTAATTCATCTCACAGAGTTACATCTGTATTTCGTGGATCTCTTTGCTAGCCTTATTTCTGTGGAATCTGAGAACAGATACTTCGGATCCCTTTGAAGACTATAGGGCCAAAGGAAATATCCTCCGATAACAAAGAGAAAGAAGCTTTCTGAGAAACTTCTTTGTGTTCCGTGAAATCATCTCACAGAGTTACACCTTTCCACTAAAGAAGCCTTTCGCTAAGACAGTTCTTGTGGAATTGGCAAAGTGATATTTGGAAGCCCATAGAGGGCTATGGTGAAAAAGGAAATATCCTCAGATGAAATCTGGAAAGAAGCTTTCTGAGAAACTGCTTAGTGTTCTGTTAATTCATCTCACAGAGTTACATCTGTATTTCGTGGATCTCTTTGCTAGCCTTATTTCTGTGGAATCTGAGAACTGATACTTCGGATCCCTTTGAAGACTATAGGGCCAAAGGAAATATCCTCCGATAACAAAGAGAAAGAAGCTTTCTGAGAAACTTCTTTGTGTTCCGTGAAATCATCTCACAGAGTTACACCTTTCCACTAAAGAAGCCTTTCGCTAAGACAGTTCTTGTGGAATTGGCAAAGTGATATTTGGAAGCCCATAGAGGGCTATGGTGAAAAAGGAAATATCCTCAGATGAAATCTGGAAAGAAGCTTTCTGAGAAACTGCTTAGTGTTCTGTTAATTCATCTCACAGAGTTACATCTGTATTTCGTGGATCTCTTTGCTAGCCTTATTTCTTTGGAATCTGAGAACAGATATTTCGGATCCCTTTGAAGACTATAGGGCCAAAGGAAATATCCTCCGATAACAAAGAGAAAGAAGCTTTCTGAGAAACTTCTTTGTGTTCTGTGAAATCATCTCACAGAGTTACAGCTTTCCCCTCAAGAAGCCTTTCGCTAAGACAGTTCTTGTGGAATTGGCAAAGTGATATTTGGAAGCCCATAGAGGGCTATGGTGAAAAAGGAAATATCCTCAGATGAAATCTGGAAAGAAGCTTTCTGAGAAACTGCTCTGTGATGTGTGACTTCCACTCACAGAGTTACATCTGTATTTCGTGGATCTCTTTGCTAGCCTTATTTCTGTGGAATCTGAGAACAGATATTTCGGATCCCTTTGAAGACTATAGGGCCAAAGGAAATATCCTTCGATAACAAAGAGAGAGAAGCTTTCTGAGATCCTTCTTTGTGTTCCGTGAAATCATCTCACAGAGTTACAGCTTTCCAGTCAAGAAGCCTTTCGCTAAGACATTTCTTGTGGAATTGGCAAAGTGATATTTGGAAGCCCTTAGAGGGCTATGGTGAAAAAGGAAATATCCTCAGATGAAATCTGGAAAGAAGCTTTCTGAGAAACTGCTTAGTGTTCTGTTAATTCATCTCACAGAGTTACATCTGTATTTCGTGGATCTGTTTGCTAGCCTTATTTCTGTGGAATCTGAGAACAGATATTTCGGATCCCTTGGAAGACTATAGGGCCAAAGGAAATATCCTCCGATAACAAACAGAAAGAAGCTTTCTGAGAAACGTCTTTGTGTTCCGTGAAATCATCTCACAGAGTTACAGTTTTCCCCTCAAGAAGCCTTTCGCTAAGACAGTTCTTGTGGAATTGGCAAAGTGATATTTGGAAGCCCATAGAGGGCTATGGTGAAAAAGGAAATATCCTCAGATGAAATCTGGAAAGAAGCTTTCTGAGAAACTGCTTAGTGTTCTGTTAATTCATCTCACAGAGTTACATCTGTATTTCGTGCATCTCTTTGCTAGCCTTATTTCTGTGGAATCTGAGAACAGATATTTCGGATCCCTTTGAAGACTATAGGGCCAAAGGAAATATCCTCCGATAGCAAAGAGAAAGAAGCTTACTGAGAAACTTCTTTGTGTTTTGTGAAATCATGTCACAGAGTTACAGCTTTCCCTTCAAGAAGCCTTTCGCTAAGACGGTTCTTGTGGAATTGGCAAAGTGATATTTGGAAGCCCATAGAGGGCTATGGTAAATAAGGAAATATCCTCATATGAAATCTGGAAAGAAGCTTTCTGAGAAACTGCTTAGTGTTCTGTTAATTCATCTCACAGAGTTACATCTGTATTTCGTGGATCTCTTTGCTAGCCTTATTTCTGTGGAATCTGAGAACAGATACTTCGGATCCCTTTGAAGACCATAGGGCCAAAGGAAATATCCTCCGATAACAAAGAGAAAGAAGCTTTCTGAGAAACTTCTTTGTGTTCCGTGAAATCATCTCACAGAGTTACACCTTTCCACTAAAGAAGCCTTTCGCTAAGACAGTTCTTGTGGAATTGGCAAAGTGATATTTGGAAGCCCATAGAGGGCTATGGTGAAAAAGGAAATATCCTCAGATGAAATCTGGAAAGAAGCTTTCTGAGAAACTGCTTAGTGTTCTGTTAATTCATCTCACAGAGTTACATCTGTATTTCGTGGATCTCTTTGCTAGCCTTATTTCTGTGGAATCTGAGAACTGATACTTCGGATCCCTTTGAAGACTATAGGGCCAAAGGAAATATCCTCCGATAACAAAGAGAAAGAAGCTTTCTGAGAAACTTCTTTGTGTTCCGTGAAATCATCTCACAGAGTTACACCTTTCAACTAAAGAAGCCTTTCGCTAAGACAGTTCTTGTGGAATTGGCAAAGTGATATTTGGAAGCCCATAGAGGGCTATGGTGAAAAAGGAAATATCCTCAGATGAAATCTGGAAAGAAGCTTTCTGAGAAACTGCTTAGTGTTCTGTTAATTCATCTCACAGAGTTACATCTGTATTTCGTGGATCTCTTTGCTAGCCTTATTTCTTTGGAATCTGAGAACAGATATTTCGGATCCCTTTGAAGACTATAGGGCCAAAGGAAATATCCTCCGATAACAAAGAGAAGGAAGCTTTCTGAGAAACTTCTTTGTGTTCTGTGAAATCATCTCACAGAGTTACAGCTTTCCCCTCAAGAAGCTTTTCGCTAAGACAGTTCTTGTGTAATTGGCAAAGTGATATTTGGAAGCCCATAGAGGGCTATGGTGAAAAAGGAAATATCCTCAGATGAAATCTGGAAAGAAGCTTTCTGAGAAACTGCTCTGTGATGTGTGACTTCCACTCACAGAGTTACATCTGTATTTCGTGGATCTCTTTGCTAGCCTTATTTCTGTGGAATCTGAGAACAGATATTTCGGATCCCTTTGAAGACTATAGGGCCAAAGGAAATATCCTTCGATAACAAAGAGAGAGAAGCTTTCTGAGATACTTCTTTGTGTTCCGTGAAATCATCTCACAGAGTTACAGCTTTCCAGTCAAGAAGCCTTTCGCTAAGACATTTCTTGTGGAATTGGCAAAGTGATATTTGGAAGCCCTTAGAGGGCTATGGTGAAAAAGGAAATATCCTCAGATGAAATCTGGAAAGAAGCTTTCTGAGAAACTGCTTAGTGTTCTGTTCATTCATCTCACAGAGTTACATCTGTATTTCGTGGATCTCTTTGCTAGCCTTATTTCTGTGGAATCTGAGAACAGATATTTCGCATCCCTTTGAAGACTATAGGGCCAAAGGAATTATCCTCCGATAACAATGAGAAAGAAGCTTTTTGAGAAACTTCTTTGTGTTCTGTGAAATCATCTCACAGAGTTACAGATTTCCCCTCAAGAAGCCTTTCGCTAAGACAGTTGTTGTGGTATTGGCAAAGTGATGTTTGGAAGCCCATAGAGGGCTATGGTGAAAAAGGAAATATCCTCAGATGAAATCTGGAAAGAAGCTTTCTGAGAAACTGCTCTGTGAAGTGTGACTTCCACTCACAGAGTTACATCTGTATTTCGTGGATCTCTTTGCTAGCCTTATTTCTGTGGAATCTGAGAACAGATATTTCGGATCCCTTTGAAGACTATAGGGCCAAAGGACATATCCTCCGATAACAAAGAGAAAGAAGCTTTCTGAGAAACTTCTTTGTGTTCTGTGAAATCATCTCACAGAGTTACAGCTTTCCCATCAAGAAGCCTTTCGCTAAGACAGTTCTTGTGGAATTGGCAAAGTGATATTTGAAGCCCATAGAGGGCTATGGTGAAAAAGGAAATATCCTCAGATGAAATCTGGAAAGAAGCTTTCTGAGAAACTGCTCTGTGATGTGTGACTTCCACTCACAGAGTTATATCTGTATTTCGTGCATCTCTTTGCTAGCCTTATTTCTGTGGAATCTGAGAACAGATATTTCGGATCCCTTTGAAGACTATAGGGCCAAAGGAAATATCCTCCGATAACAAAGAGAAAGAAGCTTTCTGAGAAACTTCTTTGTGTTCCGTGAAATCATCTCACAGAGTTACAGCTTTCCCTTCAAGAAGCCTTTTGCTAAGACAGTTCTTGTGGAATTGGCAAAGTGATATTTGGAAGCCCATAGAGGGCTATGGTAAAAAAGGAAATATCCTCATATGAAATCTGGAAAGAAGCTTTCTGAGAAACTGCTTAGTGTTCTGTTAATTCATCTCACAGAGTTACATCTGTATTTCGTGGATCTCTTTGCTAGCCTTATTTCTGTGGAATCTGAGAACAGATATTTCGGATCCCTTTGAAGACTATAGGGCCAAAGGAAATATCCTCCGATAACAAAGAGAAAGAAGCTTTCTGAGAAACTTCTTTGTGTTCCGTGAAATCATCCCACAGAGTTACGGCTTTCCAGTCAAGAAGCCTTTCGCTAAGACAGTTCTTGTGGAATTGGCAAAGTGATATTTGGAAGCCCATAGAGGGCTATGGTGAAAAAGGAAATATCCTCAGATGAAATCTGGAAAGAAGCTTTCTGAGAAACTGCTTAGTGTTCTGTTAATTCATCTCACAGAGTTACATCTGTATTTCGTGGATCTCTTTGCTAGCCTTATTTCTGTGGAATGTGAGAACTGATACTTCGGATCCCTTTGAAGCCTATAGGGCCAAAGGAAATATCCTCCGATAACAAAGAGAAAGAAGCTTTCTGAGAAACTTCTTTGTGTTCCGTGAAATCATCTCACAGAGTTACACCTTTCCACTAAAGAAGCCTTTCGCTAAGACAGTTCTTGTGGAATTGGCAAAGTGATATTTGGAAGCCAATAGAGGGCTATGGTGAAAAAGGAAATATCCTCAGATGAAATCTGGAAAGAAGCTTTCTGAGAAACTGCTCTGTGATGTGTGATTTCGACTCACAGAGTTACATCTGCATTTCGTGCATCTCTTTGCTAGCCTTATTTCTGTGGAATCTGAGAACAGATATTTCGGATCCCTTTGAAGACTTTAGGGCCAAAGGAAATATACTCCGATAACAAACAGAAAGAAGCTTTCTGAGAAACTTCTTTGTGTTCTGTGAAATCATCTCACAGAGTTACAGCTTTCCCCTCAAGAAGCCTTTCGCTATTACAGTTCTTGTGGAATTGGCAAAGTGATATTTGGAAGCCCATAGAGGGCTATGGTGAAAAAGGAAATATCCTCAGATGAAATCTGGAAAGAAGCTTTCGGAGAAACTGCTTAGTGTTCTGTTAATTCATCTCACAGAGTTACATCTGTATTTCGTGCACCTCTTTGCTAGCCTTATTTCTGTGGAATCTGAGAACAGATATTTCGGATCCCTTTGAAGACTATAGGGCCAAAGGAAATATCCTCCGATAACAAAGAGAAAGAAGCTTACTGAGAAACTTCTTTGTGTTTTGTGAAATCATCTCACAGAGTTACAGCTTTCCCTTCAAGAAGCCTTTTGCTAAGACAGTTCTTGTGGAATTGGCAAAGTGATATTTGGAAGCCCATAGAGGGCTATGGTGAAAAAGGAAATATCCTCATATGAAATCTGGAAAGAAGCTTTCTGAGAAACTGCTTAGTGTTCTGTTAATTCATCTCACAGAGTTACATCTGTATTTCGTGGATCTCTTTGCTAGCCTTATTTCTGTGGAATCTGAGAACAGATACTTCGGATCCCTTTGAAGACTATAGGGCCAAAGGAAATATCCTCCGATAACAAAGAGAAAGAAGCTTTCTGAGAAATTTCTTTGTGTTCCATGAAATCATCTCACAGAGTTACACCTTTCCACTAAAGAAGCCTTTCGCTAAGACAGTTCTTGTGGAATTGGCAAAGTGATATTTGGAAGCCCATAGAGGGCTATGGTGAAAAAGGAAATATCCTCAGATGAAATCTGGAAAGAAGCTTTCTGAGAAACTGCTTAGTGTTCTGTTAATTCATCTCACAGAGTTACATCTGTATTTCGTGGATCTCTTTGCTAGCCTTATTTCTGTGGAATCTGAGAACTGATACTTTGGATCCCTTTGAAGCCTATAGGGCCAAAGGAAATATCCTCCGATAACAAAGAGAAAGAAGCTTTCTGAGAAACTTCTTTGTGTTCCGTGAAATCATCTCACAGAGTTACACCTTTCCCCTCAAGAAGTCTTTCGCTAAGACAGTTCTGGTGGAATTGGCAAAGTGATATTTGGAAGCCCATAGAGGGCTATGGTGAAAAAGGAAATATCCTCAGATGAAATCTGGAAAGAAGCTTTCTGAGAAACTGCTCTGTGAAGTGTGACTTCCACTCACAGAGTTACATCTGTATTTCGTGGATCTCTTTGCTAGCCTTATTTCTGTGGAATCTGAGAACAGATATTTCGGATCCCTTTGAAGACTATAGGGCCAAAGGACATATCCTCCGATAACAAAGAGAAAGAAGCTTTCTGAGAAACTTCTTTGTGTTCTGTGAAATCATCTCACAGAGTTACAGCTTTCCCATCAAGAAGCCTTTCGCTAAGACAGTTCTTGTGGAATTGGCAAAGTGATATTTGAAGCCCATAGAGGGCTATGGTGAAAAAGGAAATATCCTCAGATGAAATCTGGAAAGAAGCTTTCTGAGAAACTGCTCTGTGATGTGTGACTTCCACTCACAGAGTTATATCTGTATTTCGTGCATCTCTTTGCTAGCCTTATTTCTGTGGAATCTGAGAACAGATATTTCGGATCCCTTTGAAGACTATAGGGCCAAAGGAAATATCCTCCGATAACAAAGAGAAAGAAGCTTTCTGAGAAACTTCTTTGTGTTCCGTGAAATCATCTCACAGAGTTACAGCTTTCCCTTCAAGAAGCCTTTTGCTAAGACAGTTCTTGTGGAATTGGCAAAGTGATATTTGGAAGCCCATAGAGGGCTATGGTAAAAAAGGAAATATCCTCATATGAAATCTGGAAAGAAGCTTTCTGAGAAACTGCTTAGTGTTCTGTTAATTCATCTCACAGAGTTACATCTGTATTTCGTGGATCACTTTGCTAGCCTTATTTCTGTGGAATCTGAGAACAGATATTTCGGATCCCTTTGAAGACTATAGGGCCAAAGGAAATATCCTCCGATAACAAAGAGAAAGAAGCTTTCTGAGAAACTTCTTTGTGTTCCGTGAAATCATCTCACAGAGTTACGGCTTTCCAGTCAAGAAGCCTTTCGCTAAGACAGTTCTTGTGGAATTGGCAAAGTGATATTTGGAAGCCCATAGAGGGCTATGGTGAAAAAGGAAATATCCTCAGATGAAATCTGGAAAGAAGCTTTCTGAGAAACTGCTTAGTGTTCTGTTAATTCATCTCACAGAGTTACATCTGTATTTCGTGGATCTCTTTGCTAGCCTTATTTCTGTGGAATGTGAGAACTGATACTTCGGATCCCTTTGAAGCCTATAGGGCCAAAGGAAATATCCTCCGATAACAAAGAGAAAGAAGCTTTCTGAGAAACTTCTTTGTGTTCCGTGAAATCATCTCACAGAGTTACACCTTTCCACTAAAGAAGCCTTTCGCTAAGACAGTTCTTGTGGAATTGGCAAAGTGATATTTGGAAGCCAATAGAGGGCTATGGTGAAAAAGGAAATATCCTCAGATGAAATCTGGAAAGAAGCTTTCTGAGAAACTGCTCTGTGATGTGTGATTTCGACTCACAGAGTTACATCTGCATTTCGTGCATCTCTTTGCTAGCCTTATTTCTGTGGAATCTGAGAACAGATATTTCGGATCCCTTTGAAGACTTTAGGGCCAAAGGAAATATACTCCGATAACAAACAGAAAGAAGCTTTCTGAGAAACTTCTTTGTGTTCTGTGAAATCATCTCACAGAGTTACAGCTTTCCCCTCAAGAAGCCTTTCGCTATTACAGTTCTTGTGGAATTGGCAAAGTGATATTTGGAAGCCCATAGAGGGCTATGGTGAAAAAGGAAATATCCTCAGATGAAATCTGGAAAGAAGCTTTCGGAGAAACTGCTTAGTGTTCTGTTAATTCATCTCACAGAGTTACATCTGTATTTCGTGCACCTCTTTGCTAGCCTTATTTCTGTGGAATCTGAGAACAGATATTTCGGATCCCTTTGAAGACTATAGGGCCAAAGGAAATATCCTCCGATAACAAAGAGAAAGAAGCTTACTGAGAAACTTCTTTGTGTTTTGTGAAATCATCTCACAGAGTTACAGCTTTCCCTTCAAGAAGCCTTTTGCTAAGACAGTTCTTGTGGAATTGGCAAAGTGATATTTGGAAGCCCATAGAGGGCTATGGTGAAAAAGGAAATATCCTCAGATGAAATCTGGAAAGAAGCTTTCTGAGAAACTGCTCTGTGATGTGTGACTTCGACTCACAGAGTTACATCTGTATTTCGTGCATCTCTTTGCTAGCCTTATTTCTGTGGAATCTGAGAACAGATATTTCGGATCCCTTTGAAGACTTTAGGGCCAAAGGAAATATACTCCGATAACAAACAGAAAGAAGCTTTCAGAGAAACTTCTTTGTGTTCTGTGAAATCATCTCACAGAGTTACAGCTTTCCCCTCAAGAAGCCTTTCGCTAAGACAGTTCTTGTGGAATTGGCAAAGTGATATTTGGAAGCCCATAGAGGGCTATGGTGAAAAAGGAAATATCCTCAGATGAAATCTGGAAAGAAGCTTTCTGAGAAACTGCTTAGTGTTCTGTTAATTCATCTCACAGAGTTACATCTGTATTTCGTGGATCTCTTTGCTAGCCTTATTTCTTTGGAATCTGAGAACAGATATTTCGGATCCCTTTGAAGACTATAGGGCCAAAGGAAATATCCTCCGATAACAAAGAGAAAGAAGCTTTCTGAGAAACTTCTTTGTGTTCTGTGAAATCATCTCACAGAGTTACAGCTTTCCCCTCAAGAAGCCTTTCGCTAAGACAGTTCTTGTGGAATTGGCAAAGTGATATTTGGAAGCCCATAGAGGGCTATGGTGAAAAAGGAAATATCCTCAGATGAAATCTGGAAAGAAGCTTTCTGAGAAACTGCTCTGTGATGTGTGACTTCCACTCACAGAGTTATATCTGTATTTCGTGGATCTCTTTGCTAGCCTTATTTCTGTGGAATCTGAGAACAGATATTTCGGATCCCTTTGAAGACTATAGGGCCAAAGGAAATATCCTCCGATAACAAAGAGAAAGAAGCTTTCTGAGATACTTCTTTGTGTTCCGTGAAATCATCTCACAGAGTTACAGCTTTCCAGTCAAGAAGCCTTTCGCTAAGACATTTCTTGTGGAATTGGCAAAGTGATATTTGGAAGCCCTTAGATGGCTATGGTGAAAAAGGAAATATCCTCAGATGAAATCTGGAAAGAAGCTTTCTGAGAAACTGCTTAGTGTTCTGTTAATTCATCTCACAGAGTTACATCTGTATTTCGTGGATCTCTTTGCTAGCCTTATTTCTGTGGAATCTGAGAACAGATATTTCGGATCCGTTTGAAGACTATAGGGCCAAAGGAAATATCCTCCGATAACAAACAGAAAGAAGCTTTCTGAGAAACTTCTTTGTGTTCTGTGAAATCATCTCACAGAGTTACAGCTTTCCCCTCAAGAAGCCTTTCGCTAAGACAGTTCTTGTACAATTGGCAAAGTGATATTTGGAAGCCCATAGAGGGCTATGGTGAAAAAGGAAATATCCTCAGATGAAATCTGGAAAGAAGCTTTCTGAGAAACTGCTTAGTGTTCTGTTAATTCGTCTCACAGAGTTACATCTGTATTTCGTGGATCTCTTTGCTAGCCTTATTTCTGTGGAATCTGAGAACAGATATTTCGGATCCCTTTGAAGACTATAGGGCCAAAGGAAATATCCTCCGATAACAAAGAGAAAGAAGCTTTCTGAGTAACGTCTTTGTGTTCTGTGAAATCATCTCACAGAGTTACAGTTTTCCCCTCAGGAAGCCTTTCGCTAAGACAGTTCTTGTGGAATTGGCAAAGTGATATTTGGAAGCCCATAGAGGGCTATGGTGAAAAAGGAAATATCCTCAGATGAAATCTGGAAAGAAGCTTTCTGAGAAACTGCTTAGTGTTCTGTTAATTCATCTCACAGAGTTACATCTGTATTTCGTGGATCTCTTTGCTAGCCTTATTTCTGTGGAATCTGAGAACAGATACTTCGGATCCCTTTGAAGACTATAGGGCCAAAGGAAATATCCTCCGATAACAAAGAGAAAGAAGCTTTCTGAGAAACGTCTTTGTGTTCCGTGAAATCATCTCACAGAGTTACAGCTTTCCCCTCAAGAAGCCTTTCGCTAAGACAGTTCTTGTGGAATTGGCAAAGTGATATTTGGAAGCCCATAGAGGGCTATGGTGAAAAAGGAAATATCCTCAGATGAAATCTGGAAAGAAGCTTTCTGAGAAACTGCTTAGTGTTCTGTTAATTCATCTCACAGAGTTACATCTGTATTTCGTGGATCTCTTTGCTAGCCTTATTTCTGTGGAATCTGAGAACTGATACTTCGGATCCCTTTGAAGACTAAAGGGCAAAAGGAAATATCCTCCGATAACAAAGAGAAAGAAGCTTTCTGAGAAACTTCTTTGTGTTCCGTGAAATCATCTCACAGAGTTACACCTTTCCACTAAAGAAGCCTTTCGCTAAGACAGTTCTTGTGGAATTGGCAAAGTGATATTTGGAAGCCCATAGAGGGCTATGGTGAAAAAGGAAATATCCTCAGATGAAATCTGGAAAGAAGCTTTCTGAGAAACTGCTTAGTGTTCTGTTAATTCATCTCACAGAGTTACATCTGTATTTCGTGGATCTCTTTGCTAGCCTTATTTCTGTGGAATCTGAGAACAGATACTTTGGATCCCTTTGAAGACTATAGGGCCAAAGGAAATATCCTCCGATAACAAAGAGAAAGAAGCTTTCTGAGAAACTTCTTTGTGTTCCGTGAAATCATCTCACAGAGTTACACCTTTCCACTAAAGAAGCCTTTCGCTAAGACAGTTCTTGTGGAATTGGCAAAGTGATATTAGGAAGCCCCTAGAGGGCTATGGTGAAAAAGGAAATATCCTCAGATGAAATCTGGAAAGAAGCTTTCTGAGAAACTGCTTAGTGTTCTGTTAATTCATCTCACAGAGTTACATCTGTATTTCGTGGATCTCTTTGCTAGCCTTATTTCTGTGGAATCTGAGAACTGATATTTCGGATCCCTTTGAAGCCTATAGGGCCAAAGGAAATATCCTCCGATAACAAAGAGAAAGAAGCTTTCTGAGAAACTTCTTTGAGTTCCGTGAAATCATCTCACAGAGTTACACCTTTCCACTAAAGAAGCCTTTCGCTAAGACAGTTCTTGTGGAATTGGCAAAGTGATACTTGGAAGCCCATAGAGGGCTATGGTGAAAAAGGAAATATCCTCAGATGAAATCTGGAAAGAAGCTTTCTGAGAAACTGCTCTGTGATGTGTGACTTCGACTCACAGAGTTACATCTGTATTTCGTGCATCTCTTTGCTAGCCTTATTTCTGTGGAATCTGAGAACAGATATTTCGGATCCCTTTGAAGACTTTAGGGCCAAAGGAATTATACTCCGATAACAAACAGAAAGAAGCTTTCAGAGAAACTTCTTTGTGTTCTGTGAAATCATCTCACAGAGTTACAGCTTTCCCCTCAAGAAGCCTTTCGCTAAGACAGTTCTTGTGGAATTGGCAAAGTGATATTTGGAAGCCCATAGAGGGCTATGGTGAAAAAGGAAATATCCTCAGATGAAATCTGGAAAGAAGCTTTCTGAGAAACTGCTTAGTGTTCTGTTAATTCATCTCACAGAGTTACATCTGTATTTCGTGGATCTCTTTGCTAGCCTTATTTCTTTGGATTCTGAGAACAGATATTTCGGATCCCTTTGAAGACTATAGGGCCAAAGGAAATATCCTCCGATAACAAAGAGAAAGAAGCTTTCTGAGAAACTTCTTTGTGTTCTGTGAAATCATCTCACAGAGTTACAGCTTTCCCCTCAAGAAGCCTTTCGCTAAGACAGTTCTTGTGGAAATGGCAAAGTGATATTTGGAAGCCCATAGAGGGCTATGGTGAAAAAGGAAATATCCTCAGATGAAATCTGGAAAGAAGCTTTCTGAGAAACTGCTCTGTGATGTGTGACTTCCACTCACAGAGTTATATCTGTATTTCGTGGATCTCTTTGCTAGCCTTATTTCTGTGGAATCTGAGAACAGATATTTCGGATCCCTTTGAAGACTATAGGGCCAAAGGAAATATCCTCCGATAACAAAGAGAAAGAAGCTTTCTGAGATACTTCTTTGTGTTCCGTGAAATCATCTCACAGAGTTACAGCTTTCCAGTCAAGAAGCCTTTCGCTAAGACATTTCTTGTGGAATTGGCAAAGTGATATTTGGAAGCCCTTAGATGGCTATGGTGAAAAAGGAAATATCCTCAGATGAAATCTGGAAAGAAGCTTTCTGAGAAACTGCTTAGTGTTCTGTTAATTCATCTCACAGAGTTACATCTGTATTTCGTGGATCTCTTTGCTAGCCTTATTTCTGTGGAATCTGAGAACAGATATTTCGGATCCGTTTGAAGACTATAGGGCCAAAGGAAATATCCTCCGATAACAAACAGAAAGAAGCTTTCTGAGAAACTTCTTTGTGTTCTGTGAAATCATCTCACAGAGTTACAGCTTTCCCCTCAAGAAGCCTTTCGCTAAGACAGTTCTTGTGGAATTGGCAAAGTGATATTTGGAAGCCCATAGAGGGCTATGGTGAAAAAGGAAATATCCTCAGATGAAATCTGGAAAGAAGCTTTCTGAGAAACTGCTTAGTGTTCTGTTAATTCATCTCACAGAGTTACATCTGTATTTCGTGGATCTCTTTGCTAGCCTTATTTCTGTGGAATCTGAGAACAGATATTTCGGATCCCTTTGAAGACTATAGGGCCAAAGGAAATATCCTCCGATAACAAACAGAAAGAAGCTTTCTGAGAAACGTCTTTGTGTTCTGTGAAATCATCTCACAGAGTTACAGTTTTCCCCTCAAGAAGCCTTTCGCTAAGACAGTTCTTGTGGAATTGGCAAAGTGATATTTGGAAGCCCATAGAGGGCTATGGTGAAAAAGGAAATATCCTCAGATGAAATCTGGAAAGAAGCTTTCTGAGAAACTGCTTAGTGTTCTGTTAATTCATCTCACAGAGTTACATCTGTATTTCGTGCATCTCTTTGCTAGCCTTATTTCTGTGGAATCTGAGAACAGATATTTCGGATCCCTTTGAAGACTATAGGGCCAAAGGAAATATCCTCCGATAGCAAAGAGAAAGAAGCTTACTGAGAAACTTCTTTGTGTTTTGTGAAATCATGTCACAGAGTTACAGCTTTCCCTTCAAGAAGCCTTTCGCTAAGACGGTTCTTGTGGAATTGGCAAAGTGATATTTGGAAGCCCATAGAGGGCTATGGTAAATAAGGAAATATCCTCATATGAAATCTGGAAAGAAGCTTTCTGAGAAACTCCTTAGTGTTCTGTTAATTCATCTCACAGAGTTACATCTGTATTTCGTGGATCTCTTTGCTAGCCTTATTTCTGTGGAATCTGAGAAGAGATACTTCGGATCCCTTTGAAGACTATAGGGCCAAAGGAAATATCCTCCGATAACAAAGAGAAAGAAGCTTTCTGAGAAACTTCTTTGTGTTCCGTGAAATCATCTCACAGAGATACACCTTTCCACTAAAGAAGCCTTTCGCTAAGACAGTTCTTGTGGAATTGGCAAAGTGATATTTGGAAGCCCATAGAGGGCTATGGTGAAAAAGGAAATATCCTCAGATGAAATCTGGAAAGAAGCTTTCTGAGAAACTGCTTAGTGTTCTGTTAATTCATCTCACAGAGTTACATCTGTATTTCGTGCATCTCTTTGCTAGCCTTATTTCTGTGGAATCTGAGAACAGATATTTCGGATCCCTTTGAAGACTATAGGGCCAAAGGAAATATCCTCCGATAACAAAGAGAAAGAAGCTTTCTGAGATACTTCTTTGTGTTCCGTGAAATCATCTCACAGAGTTACAGCTTTCCAGTCAAGAAGCCTTTCGCTAAGACATTTCTTGTGGAATTGGCAAAGTGATATTTGAAGCCCTTAGATGGCTATGGTGAAAAAGGAAATATCCTCAGATGAAATCTGGAAAGAAGCTTTCTGAGAAACTGCTTAGTGTTCTGTTAATTCATCTCACAGAGTTACATCTGTATTTCGTGGATCTCTTTGCTAGCCTTATTTCTGTGGAATCTGAGAACAGATATTTCGGATCCGTTTGAAGACTATAGGGCCAAAGGAAATATCCTCCGATAACAAACAGAAAGAAGCTTTCTGAGAAACTTCTTTGTGTTCTGTGAAATCATCTCACAGAGTTACAGCTTTCCCCTCAAGAAGCCTTTCGCTAAGACAGTTCTTGTGGAATTGGCAAAGTGATATTTGGAAGCCGATAGAGGGCTATGGTGAAAAAGGAAATATCCTCAGATGAAATCTGGAAAGAAGCTTTCTGAGAAACTGCTTAGTGTTCTGTTAATTCATCTCACAGAGTTACATCTGTATTTCGTGGATCTCTTTGCTAGCCTTATTTCTGTGGAATCTGAGAACAGATATTTCGGATCCCTTTGAAGACTATAGGGCCAAAGGAAATATCCTCCGATAACAAACAGAAAGAAGCTTTCTGAGAAACGTCTTTGTGTTCTGTGAAATCATCTCACAGAGTTACAGTTTTCCCCTCAAGAAGCCTTTCGCTAAGACAGTTCTTGTGGAATTGGCAAAGTGATATTTGGAAGCCCATAGAGGGCTATGGTGAAAAAGGAAATATCCTCAGATGAAATCTGGAAAGAAGCTTTCTGAGAAACTGCTTAGTGTTCTGTTAATTCATCTCACAGAGTTACATCTGTATTTCGTGCATCACTTTGCTAGCCTTATTTCTGTGGAATCTGAGAACAGATATTTCGGATCCCTTTGAAGACTATAGGGCCAAAGGAAATATCCTCCGATAACAAAGAGAAAGAAGCTTACTGAGAAACTTCTTTGTGTTTTGTGAAATCATGTCACAGAGTTACAGCTTTCCCTTCAAGAAGCCTTTCGCTAAGACAGTTCTTGTGGAATTGGCAAAGTGATATTTGGAAGCCCATAGAGGGCTATGGTAAAAAAGGAAATATCCTCATATGAAATCTGGAAAGAAGCTTTCTGAGAAACTGCTTAGTGTTCTGTTAATTCATCTCACAGAGTTACATCTGTATTTCGTGGATCTCTTTGCTAGCCTTATTTCTGTGGAATCTGAGAACAGATACTTCGGATCCCTTTGAAGACTATAGGGCCAAAGGAAATATCCTCCGATAACAAAGAGAAAGAAGCTTTCTGAGAAACTTCTTTGTGTTCCGTGAAATCATCTCACAGAGATACACCTTTCCACTAAAGAAGCCTTTCGCTAAGACAGTTCTTGTGGAATTGGCAAAGTGATATTTGGAAGCCCATAGAGGGCTATGGTGAAAAAGGAAATATCCTCAGATGAAATCTGGAAATAAGCTTTCTGAGAAACTGCTCTGTGATGTGTGACTTCCACTCACAGAGTTACATCTGTATTTCGTGGATCTCTTTGCTAGCCTTATTTCTGTGGAATCTGAGAACAGATATTTCGGATCCCTTTGAAGACTATAGGGCCAAAGGAAATATCCTTCGATAACAAAGAGAAAGAAGCTTTCTGAGATACTTCTTTGTGTTCCGTGAAATCATCTCACAGAGTTACAGCTTTCCAGTCAAGAAGCCTTTCGCTAAGACATTTCTTGTGGAATTGGCAAAGTGATATTTGGAAGCCCTTAGAGGGCTATGGTGAAAAAGGAAATATCCTCAGATGAAATCTGGAAAGAAGCTTTCTGAGAAACTGCTTAGTGTTCTGTTAATTCATCTCACAGAGTTACATCTGTATTTCGTGGATCCCTTTGCTAGCCTTATTTCTGTGGAATCTGAGAACAGATATTTCGGATCCCTTTGAACACTATAGGGCCAAAGGAAATATCCTCCGATAACAAACAGAAAGAAGCTTTCTGAGAAACTTCTTTGTGTTCTGTGAAATCATCTCACAGAGTTACAGCTTTCCCCTCAAGAAGCCTTTCGCTAAGACAGTTCTTGTACAATTGGCAAAGTGATATTTGGAAGCCCTTAGAGGGCTATGGAGAAAAAGGAAATATCCTCAGATGAAATCTGGAAAGAAGCTTTCTGAGAAACTGCTTAGTGTTCTGTTCATTCATCTCACAGAGTTACATCTGTATTTCGTGGATCTCTTTGCTAGCCTTATTTCTGTGGAATCTGAGAACAGATACTTCGGATCCCTTTGAAGACTATAGGGCCAAAGGAAATATCCTCCGATAACAAAGAGAAAGAAGCTTTCTGAGAAACTTCTTTGTGTTCCGTGAAATCATCTCACAGAGATACACCTTTCCACTAAAGAAGCCTTTCGCTAAGACAGTTCTTGTGGAATTGGCAAAGTGATATTTGGAAGCCCATAGAGGGCTATGGTGAAAAAGGAAATATCCTCAGATGAAATCTGGAAATAAGCTTTCTGAGAAACTGCTCTGTGATGTGTGACTTCCACTCACAGAGTTACATCTGTATTTCGTGGATCTCTTTGCTAGCCTTATTTCTGTGGAATCTGAGAACAGATATTTCGGATCCCTTTGAAGACTATAGGGCCAAAGGAAATATCCTTCGATAACAAAGAGAAAGAAGCTTTCTGAGATACTTCTTTGTGTTCCGTGAAATCATCTCACAGAGTTACAGCTTTCCAGTCAAGAAGCCTTTCGCTAAGACATTTCTTGTGGAATTGGCAAAGTGATATTTGGAAGCCCTTAGAGGGCTATGGTGAAAAAGGAAATATCCTCAGATGAAATCTGGAAAGAAGCTTTCTGAGAAACTGCTTAGTGTTCTGTTAATTCATCTCACAGAGTTACATCTGTATTTCGTGGATCCCTTTGCTAGCCTTATTTCTGTGGAATCTGAGAACAGATATTTCGGATCCCTTTGAAGACTATAGGGCCAAAGGAAATATCCTCCGATAACAAACAGAAAGAAGCTTTCTGAGAAACTTCTTTGTGTTCTGTGAAATCATCTCACAGAGTTACAGCTTTCCCCTCAAGAAGCCTTTCGCTAAGACAGTTCTTGTACAATTGGCAAAGTGATATTTGGAAGCCCTTAGAGGGCTATGGAGAAAAAGGAAATATCCTCAGATGAAATCTGGAAAGAAGCTTTCTGAGAAACTGCTTAGTGTTCTGTTCATTCATCTCACAGAGTTACATCTGTATTTCGTGGATCTCTTTGCTAGCCTTATTTCTGTGGAATCTGAGAACTGATACTTCGGATCCCTTTGAAGACTATAGGGCCAAAGGAAATATCCTCCGATAACAAAGAGAAAGAAGCTTTCTGAGAAACTTCTTTGTGTTCCGTGAAATCATCTCACAGAGTTACACCTTTCCACTAAAGAAGCCTTTCGCTAAGACAGTTCTTGTGGAATTGGCAAAGTGATATTTGGAAGCCCATAGAGGGCTATGGTGAAAAAGGAAATATCCTCAGATGAAATCTGGAAAGAAGCTTTCTGAGAAACTGCTTAGTGTTCTGTTAATTCATCTCACAGAGTTACATCTGTATTTCGTGGATCTCTTTGCTAGCCTTATTTCTGTGGAATCTGAGAACAGATATTTCGGATCCCTTTGAAGACTATAGGGCCAAAGGAAATATCCTTCGATAACAAAGAGAGAGAAGCTTTCTGAGATCCTTCTTTGTGTTCCGTGAAATCATCTCACAGAGTTACAGCTTTCCAGTCAAGAAGCCTTTCGCTAAGACATTTCTTGTGGAATTGGCAAAGTGATATTTGGAAGCCCTTAGAGGGCTATGGTGAAAAAGGAAATATCCTCAGATGAAATCTGGAAAGAAGCTTTCTGAGAAACTGCTTAGTGTTCTGTTAATTCATCTCACAGAGTTACATCTGTATTTCGTGGATCTCTTTGCTAGCCTTATTTCTGTGGAATCTGAGAACAGATATTTCCGATCCCTTGGAAGACTATAGGGCCAAAGGAAATATCCTACGATAACAAACAGAAAGAAGCTTTCTGAGAAACGTCTTTGTGTTCCGTGAAATCATCTCACAGAGTTACAGTTTTCCCCTCAAGAAGCCTTTCGCTAAGACAGTTCTTGTGGAATTGGCAAAGTGATATTTGGAAGCCCATAGAGGGCTATGGTGAAAAAGGAAATATCCTCAGATGAAATCTGGAAAGAAGCTTTCTGAGAAACTGCTTAGTGTTCTGTTAATTCATCTCACAGAGTTACATCTGTATTTCGTGCATCTCTTTGCTAGCCTTATTTCTGTGGAATCTGAGAACAGATATTTCGGATCCCTTTGAAGACTATAGGGCCAAAGGAAATATCCTCCGATAGCAAAGAGAAAGAAGCTTACTGAGAAACTTCTTTGTGTTTTGTGAAATCATGTCACAGAGTTACAGCTTTCCCTTCAAGAAGCCTTTCGCTAAGACGGTTCTTGTGGAATTGGCAAAGTGATATTTGGAATCCCATAAAGGGCTATGGTAAATAAGGAAATATCCTCATATGAAATCTGGAAAGAAGCTTTCTGAGAAACTGCTTAGTGTTCTGTTAATTCATCTCACAGAGTTACATCTGTATTTCGTGGATCTCTTTGCTAGCCTTATTTCTGTGGAATCTGAGAACAGATACTTCGGATCCCTTTGAAGACTATAGGGCCAAAGGAAATATCCTCCGATAACAAAGAGAAAGAAGCTTTCTGAGAAACTTCTTTGTGTTCCGTGAAATCATCTCACAGAGTTACACCTTTCCACTAAAGAAGCCTTTCGCTAAGACAGTTCTTGTGGAATTGGCAAAGTGATATTTGGAAGCCCATAGAGGGCTATGGTGAAAAAGGAAATATCCTCAGATGAAATCTGGAAAGAAGCTTTCTGAGAAACTGCTTAGTGTTCTGTTAATTCATCTCACAGAGTTACATCTGTATTTCGTGGATCTCTTTGCTAGCCTTATTTCTTTGGAATCTGAGAACAGATATTTCGGATCCCTTTGAAGACTATAGGGCCAAAGGAAATATCCTCCGATAACAAAGAGAAAGAAGCTTTCTGAGAAACTTATTTGTGTTCTGTGAAATCATCTCACAGAGTTACAGCTTTCCCCTCAAGAAGCCTTTCGCTAAGACAGTTCTTGTGGAATTGGCAAAGTGATATTTGGAAGCCCATAGAGGGCTATGGTGAAAAAGGAAATATCCTCAGATGAAATCTGGAAAGAAGCTTTCTGAGAAACTGCTCTGTGATGTGTGACTTCCACTCACAGAGTTACATCTGTATTTCGTGGATCTCTTTGCTAGCCTTATTTCTGTGGAATCTGAGAACAGATATTTCGGATCCCTTTGAAGACTATAGGGCCAAAGGAAATATCCTTCGATAACAAAGAGAGAGAAGCTTTCTGAGATACTTCTTTGTGTTCCGTGAAATCATCTCACAGAGTTACAGCTTTCCAGTCAAGAAGCCTTTCGCTAAGACATTTCTTGTGGAATTGGCAAAGTGATATTTGGAAGCCCTTAGAGGGCTATGGTGAAAAAGGAAATATCCTCAGATGAAATCTGGAAAGAAGCTTTCTGAGAAACTGCTTAGTGTTCTGTTAATTCATCTCACAGAGTTACATCTGTATTTCGTGGATCTCTTTGCTAGCCTTATTTCTGTGGAATCTGAGAACAGATATTTCGGATCCCTTGGAAGACTATAGGGCCAAAGGAAATATCCTCCGATAACAAACAGAAAGAAGCTTTCTGAGAAACGTCTTTGTGTTCCGTGAAATCATCTCACAGAGTTACAGTTTTCCCCTCAAGAAGCCTTTCGCTAAGACAGTTCTTGTGGAATTGGCAAAGTGATATTTGGAAGCCCATAGAGGGCTATGGTGAAAAAGGAAATATCCTCAGATGAAATCTGGAAAGAAGCTTTCTGAGAAACTGCTTAGTGTTCTGTTAATTCATCTCACAGAGTTACATCTGTATTTCGTGCATCTCTTTGCTAGTCTTATTTCTGTGGAATCTGAGAACAGATATTTCGGATCCCTTTGAAGACTATAGGGCCAAAGGAAATATCCTCCGATAGCAAAGAGAAAGAAGCTTACTGAGAAACTTCTTTGTGTTTTGTGAAATCATGTCACAGAGTTACAGCTTTCCCTTCAAGAAGCCTTTCGCTAAGACGGTTCTTGTGGAATTGGCAAAGTGATATTTGGAAGCCCATAGAGGGCTATGGTAAATAAGGAAATATCCTCATATGAAATCTGGAAAGAAGCTTTCTGAGAAACTGCTTAGTGTTCTGTTAATTCATCTCACAGAGTTACATCTGTATTTCGTGGATCTCTTTGCTAGCCTTATTTCTGTGGAATCTGAGAACAGATACTTCGGATCCCTTTGAAGACTATAGGGCCAAAGGAAATATCCTCCGATAACAAAGAGAAAGAAGCTTTCTGAGAAACTTCTTTGTGTTCCGTGAAATCATCTCACAGAGTTACACCTTTCCACTAAAGAAGCCTTTCGCTAAGACAGTTCTTGTGGAATTGGCAAAGTGATATTTGGAAGCCCATAGAGGGCTATGGTGAAAAAGGAAATATCCTCAGATGAAATCTGGAAAGAAGCTTTCTGAGAAACTGCTTAGTGTTCTGTTAATTCATCTCACAGAGTTACATCTGTATTTCGTGGATCTCTTTGCTAGCCTTATTTCTGTGGAATCTGAGAACTGATACTTCGGATCCCTTTGAAGACTATAGGGCCAAAGGAAATATCCTCCGATAACAAAGAGAAAGAAGCTTTCTGAGAAACTTCTTTGTGTTCCGTGAAATCATCTCACAGAGTTACACCTTTCAACTAAAGAAGCCTTTCGCTAAGACAGTTCTTGTGGAATTGGCAAAGTGATATTTGGAAGCCCATAGAGGGCTATGGTGAAAAAGGAAATATCCTCAGATGAAATCTGGAAAGAAGCTTTCTGAGAAACTGCTTATTGTTCTGTTAATTCATCTCACAGAGTTACATCTGTATTTCGTGGATCTCTTTGCTAGCCTTATTTCTTTGGAATCTGAGAACAGATATTTCGGATCCCTTTGAAGACTATAGGGCCAAAGGAAATATCCTCCGATAACAAAGAGAAAGAAGCTTTCTGAGAAACTTCTTTGTGTTCTGTGAAATCATCTCACAGAGTTACAGCTTTCCCCTCAAGAAGCCTTTCGCTAAGACAGTTCTTGTGTAATTGGCAAAGTGATATTTGGAAGCCCATAGAGGGCTATGGTGAAAAAGGAAATATCCTCAGATGAAATCTGGAAAGAAGCTTTCTGAGAAACTGCTCTGTGATGTGTGACTTCCACTCACAGAGTTACATCTGTATTTCGTGGATCTCTTTGCTAGCCTTATTTCTGTGGAATCTGAGAACAGATATTTCGGATCCCTTTGAAGACTATAGGGCCAAAGGAAATATCCTTCGATAACAAAGAGAGAGAAGCTTTCTGAGATACTTCTTTGTGTTCCGTGAAATCATCTCACAGAGTTACAGCTTTCCAGTCAAGAAGCCTTTCGCTAAGACATTTCTTGTGGAATTGGCAAAGTGATATTTGGAAGCCCTTAGAGGGCTATGGTGAAAAAGGAAATATCCTCAGATGAAATCTGGAAAGAAGCTTTCTGAGAAACTGCTTAGTGTTCTGTTCATTCATCTCACAGAGTTACATCTGTATTTCGTGGATCTCTTTGCTAGCCTTATTTCTGTGGAATCTGAGAACAGATATTTCGCATCCCTTTGAAGACTATAGGGCCAAAGGAATTATCCTCCGATAACAATGAGAAAGAAGCTTTTTGAGAAACTTCTTTGTGTTCTGTGAAATCATCTCACAGAGTTACAGATTTCCCCTCAAGAAGCCTTTCGCTAAGACAGTTGTTGTGGAATTGGCAAAGTGATGTTTGGAAGCCCATAGAGGGCTATGGTGAAAAAGGAAATATCCTCAGATGAAATCTGGAAAGAAGCTTTCTGAGAAACTGCTCTGTGAAGTGTGTCTTCCACTCACAGAGTTACATCTGTATTTCGTGGATCTCTTTGCTAGCCTTATTTCTGTGGAATCTGAGAACAGATATTTCGGATCCCTTTGAAGACTATAGGGCCAAAGGAAATATCCTCCGATAACAAAGAGAAAGAAGCTTTCTGAGAAACTTCTTTGTGTTCTGTGAAATCATCTCACAGAGTTACAGCTTTCCCATCAAGAAGCCTTTCGCTAAGACAGTTCTTGTGGAATTGGCAAAGTGATATTTGAAGCCCATAGAGGGCTATGGTGAAAAAGGAAATATCCTCAGATGAAATCTGGAAAGAAGCTTTCTGAGAAACTGCTCTGTGATGTGTGACTTCCACTCACAGAGTTATATCTGTATTTCGTGCATCTCTTTGCTAGCCTTATTTCTGTGGAATCTGAGAACAGATATTTCGGATCCCTTTGAAGACTATAGGGCCAAAGGAAATATCCTCCGATAACAAAGAGAAAGAAGCTTTCTGAGAAACTTCTTTGTGTTCCGTGAAATCATCTCACAGAGTTACAGCTTTCCCTTCAAGAAGCCTTTTGCTAAGACAGTTCTTGTGGAATTGGCAAAGTGATATTTGGAAGCCCATAGAGGGCTATGGTGAAAAAGGAAATATCCTCAGATGAAATCTGGAAAGAAGCTTTCGGAGAAACTGCTTAGTGTTCTGTTAATTCATCTCACAGAGTTACATCTGTATTTCGTGCACCTCTTTGCTAGCCTTATTTCTGTGGAATCTGAGAACAGATATTTCGGATCCCTTTGAAGACTATAGGGCCAAAGGAAATATCCTCCGATAACAAAGAGAAAGAAGCTTACTGAGAAACTTCTTTGTGTTTTGTGAAATCATCTCACAGAGTTACAGCTTTCCCTTCAAAAAGCCTTTTGCTAAGACAGTTCTTGTGGAATTGGCAAAGTGATATTTGGAAGCCCATAGAGGGCTATGGTGAAAAAGGAAATATCCTCATATGAAATCTGGAAAGAAGCTTTCTGAGAAACTGCTTAGTGTTCTGTTAATTCATCTCACGGAGTTACATCTGTATTTCGTGGATCTCTTTGCTAGCCTTATTTCTGTGGAATCTGAGAACAGATACTTCGGATCCCTTTGAAGACTATAGGGCCAAAGGAAATATCCTCCGATAACAAAGAGAAAGAAGCTTTCTGAGAAACTTCTTTGTGTTCCGTGAAATCATCTCACAGAGTTACACCTTTCCACTAAAGAAGCCTTTCGCTAAGACAGTTCTTGTGGAATTGGCAAAGTGATATTTGGAAGCCCATAGAGGGCTATGGTGAAAAAGGAAATATCCTCAGATGAAATCTGGAAAGAAGCTTTCTGAGAAACTGCATAGTGTTCTGTTAATTCATCTCACAGAGTTACATCTGTATTTCGTGGATCTCTTTGCTAGCCTTATTTCTGTGGAATCTGAGAACTGATACTTCGGATCCCTTTGAAGCCTATAGGGCCAAAGGAAATATCCTCCGATAACAAAGAGAAAGAAGCTTTCTGAGAAACTTCTTTGTGTTCCGTGAAATCATCTCACAGAGTTACACCTTTCCCCTCAAGAAGTCTTTCGCTAAGACAGTTCTGGTGGAATTGGCAAAGTGATATTTGGAAGCCCATAGAGGGCTATGGTGAAAAAGGAAATATCCTCAGATGAAATCTGGAAAGAAGCTTTCTGAGAAACTGCTCTGTGATGTGTGACTTCGACTCACAGAGTTACATCTGTATTTCGTGCATCTCTTTGCTAGCCTTATTTCTGTGGAATCTGAGAACAGATATTTCGGATCCCTTTGAAGACTTTAGGGCCAAAGGAAATATACTCCGATAACAAACAGAAAGAAGCTTTCAGAGAAACCTCTTTGTGTTCTGTGAAATCATCTCACAGAGTTACAGCTTTCCCCTCAAGAAGCCTTTCGCTAAGACAGTTCTTGTGGAATTGGCAAAGTGATATTTGGAAGCCCATAGAGGGCTATGGTGAAAAAGGAAATATCCTCAGATGAAATCTGGAAAGAAGCTTTCTGAGAAACTGCTTAGTGTTCTGTTAATTCATCTCACAGAGTTACATCTGTATTTCGTGGATCTCTTTGCTAGCCTTATTTCTTTGGAATCTGAGAACAGATATTTCGGATCCCTTTGAAGACTATAGGGCCAAAGGAAATATCCTCCGATAACAAAGAGAAAGAAGCTTTCTGAGAAACTTCTTTGTGTTCTGTGAAATCATCTCACAGAGTTACAGCTTTCCCCTCAAGAAGCCTTTCGCTAAGACAGTTCTTCTGGAATTGGCAAAGTGATATTTGGAAGCCCATAGAGGGCTATGGTGAAAAAGGAAATATCCTCAGATGAAATCTGGAAAGAAGCTTTCTGAGAAACTGCTCTGTGATGTGTGACTTCCACTCACAGAGTTATATCTGTATTTCGTGGATCTCTTTGCTAACCTTATTTCTGTGGAATCTGAGAACAGATATTTCGGATCCCTTTGAAGACTATAGGGCCAAAGGAAATATCCTCCGATAACAAAGAGAAAGAAGCTTTCTGAGATACTTCTTTGTGTTCCGTGAAATCATCTCACAGAGTTACAGCTTTCCAGTCAAGAAGCCTTTCGCTAAGACATTTCTTGTGGAATTGGCAAAGTGATATTTGGAAGCCCTTAGATGGCTATGGTGAAAAAGGAAATATCCTCAGATGAAATCTGGAAAGAAGCTTTCTGAGAAACTGCTTAGTGTTCTGTTAATTCATCTCACAGAGTTACATCTGTATTTCGTGGATCTCTTTGCTAGCCTTATTTCTGTGGAATCTGAGAACAGATATTTCGGATCCGTTTGAAGACTATAGGGCCAAAGGAAATATCCTCCGATAACAAACAGAAAGAAGCTTTCTGAGAAACTTCTTTGTGTTCTGTGAAATCATCTCACAGAGTTAGAGCTTTCCCCTCAAGAAGCCTTTCGCTAAGACAGTTCTTGTACAATTGGCAAAGTGATATTTGGAAGCCCATAGAGGGCTATGGTGAAAAAGGAAATATCCTCAGATGAAATCTGGAAAGAAGCTTTCTGAGAAACTGCTTAGTGTTCTGTTAATTCATCTCACAGAGTTACATCTGTATTTCGTGGATCTCTTTGCTAGCCTTATTTCTGTGGAATCTGAGAACAGATATTTCGGATCCCTTTGAAGACTATAGGGCCAAAGGAAATATCCTCCGATAACAAACAGAAAGAAGCTTTCTGAGTAACGTCTTTGTGTTCTGTGAAATCATCTCACAGAGTTACAGTTTTCCCCTCAGGAAGCCTTTCGCTAAGACAGTTCTTGTGGAATTGGCAAAGTGATATTTGGAAGCCCATAGAGGGCTATGGTGAAAAAGGAAATATCCTCAGATGAAATCTGGAAAGAAGCTTTCTGAGAAACTGCTTAGTGTTCTGTTAATTCATCTCACAGAGTTACATCTGTATTTCGTGCATCTCTTTGCTAGCCTTATTTCTGTGGAATCTGAGAACAGATATTTCGGATCCCTTTGAAGACTATAGGGCCAAAGGAAATATCCTCCGATAACAAAGAGAAGGAAGCTTACTGAGAAACTTCTTTGTGTTTTGTGAAATCATGTCACAGAGTTACAGCTTTCCCTTCAAGAAGCCTTTCGCTAAGACAGTTCTTGTGGAATTGGCAAAGTGATATTTGGAAGCCCATAGAGGGCTATGGTAAAAAAGGAAATATCCTCATATGAAATCTGGAAAGAAGCTTTCTGAGAAACTGCTTAGTGTTCTGTTAATTCATCTCACAGAGTTACATCTGTATTTCGTGGATCTCTTTGCTAGCCTTATTTCTGTGGAATCTGAGAACAGATACTTCGGATCCCTTTGAAGACTATAGGGCCAAAGGAAATATCCTCCGACAACAAAGAGAAAGAAGCTTTCTGAGAAACTTCTTTGTGTTCCGTGAAATCATCTGACAGAGTTACACCTTTCCACTAAAGAAGCCTTTCGCTAAGACAGTTCTTGTGGAATTGGCAAAGTGATATTTGGAAGCCCATAGAGGGCTATGGTGAAAAAGGAAATATCCTCAGATGAAATCTGGAAAGAAGCTTTCTGAGAAACTGCTTAGTGTTCTGTTAATTCATCTCACAGAGTTACATCTCTATTTCGTGGATCTCTTTGCTAGCCTTATTTCTGTGGAATCTGAGAACTGATACTTCGGATCCCTTTGAAGACTATAGGGCCAAAGGAAATATCCTCCGATAACAAAGAGAAAGAAGCTTTCTGAGAAACTTCTTTGTGTTCCGTGAAATCATCTCACAGAGTTACACCTTTCCACTAAAGAAGCCTTTCGCTAAGACAGTTCTTGTGGAATTGGCAAAGTGATATTTGGAAGCCCATAGAGGGCTATGGTGAAAAAGGAAATATCCTCAGATGAAATCTGGAAAGAAGCTTTCTGAGAAACTGCTTAGTGTTCTGTTAATTCATCTCACAGAGTTACATCTGTATTTCGTGGATCTCTTTGCTAGCCTTATTTCTGTGGAATCTGAGAACAGATACTTCGGATCCCTTTGAAGACTATAGGGCCAAAGGAAATATCCTCCGATAACAAAGAGAAAGAAGCTTTCTGAGAAACTTCTTTGTGTTCCGTGAAATCATCTCACAGAGTTACACCTTTCCACTAAAGAAGCCTTTCGCTAAGACAGTTCTTGTGGAATTGGCAACGTGATATTTGGAAGCCCCTAGAGGGCTATGGTGAAAAAGGAAATATCCTCAGATGAAATCTGGAAAGAAGCTTTCTGAGAAACTGCTTAGTGTTCTGTTAATTCATCTCACAGAGTTACATCTGTATTTCGTGGATCTCTTTGCTAGCCTTATTTCTGTGGAATCTGAGAACTGATATTTCGGATCCCTTTGAAGCCTATAGGGCCAAAGGAAATATCCTCCGATAACAAAGAGAAAGAAGCTTTCTGAGAAACTTCTTTGAGTTCCGTGAAATCATCTCACAGAGTTACACCTTTCCACTAAAGAAGCCTTTTGCTAAGACAGTTCTTGTGGAATTGGCAAAGTGATACTTGGAAGCCCATAGAGGGCTATGGTGAAAAAGGAAATATCCTCAGATGAAATCTGGAAAGAAGCTTTCTGAGAAACTGCTCTGTGATGTGTGACTTCGACTCACAGAGTTACATCTGTATTTCGTGCATCTCTTTGCTAGCCTTATTTCTGTGGAATCTGAGAACAGATATTTCGGATCCCTTTGAAGACTTTGGGCCAAAGGAATTATACTCCGATAACAAACAGAAAGAAGCTTTCAGAGAAACTTCTTTGTGTTCTGTGAAATCATCTCACAGAGTTACAGCTTTCCCCTCAAGAAGCCTTTCGCTAAGACAGTTCTTGTGGAATTGGCAAAGTGATATTTGGAAGCCCATAGAGGGCTATGGTGAAAAAGGAAATATCCTCAGATGAAATCTGGAAAGAAGCTTTCTGAGAAACTGCTTAGTGTTCTGTTAATTCATCTCACAGAGTTACATCTGTATTTCGTGGATCTCTTTGCTAGCCTTATTTCTTTGGATTCTGAGAACAGATATTTCGGATCCCTTTGAAGACTATAGGGCCAAAGGAAATATCCTCCGATAACAAAGAGAAAGAAGCTTTCTGAGAAACTTCTTTGTGTTCTGTGAAATCATCTCACAGAGTTACAGCTTTCCCCTCAAGAAGCCTTTCGCTAAGACAGTTCTTGTGGAAATGGCAAAGTGATATTTGGAAGCCCATAGAGGGATATGGTGAAAAAGGAAATATCCTCAGATGAAATCTGGAAAGAAGCTTTCTGAGAAACTGCTCTGTGATGTGTGACTTCCACTCACAGAGTTATATCTGTATTTCGTGGATCTCTTTGCTAGCCTTATTTCTGTGGAATCTGAGAACAGATATTTCGGATCCCTTTGAAGACTATAGGGCCAAAGGAAATATCCTTCGATAACAAAGAGAGAGAAGCTTTCTGAGATACTTCTTTGTGTTCCGTGAAATCATCTCACAGAGTTACAGCTTTCCAGTCAAGAAGCCTTTCGCTAAGACATTTCTTGTGGAATTGGCAAAGTGATATTTGGAAGCCCTTAGAGGGCTTTGGTGAAAAAGGAAATATCCTCAGATGAAATCTGGAAAGAAGCTTTCTGAGAAACTGCTTAGTGTTCTGTTAATTCATCTCACAGAGTTACATCTGTATTTCGTGGATCTCTTTGCTAGCCTTATTTCTGTGGAATCTGAGAACAGATATTTCCGATCCCTTGGAAGACTATAGGGCCAAAGGAAATATCCTCCGATAACAAACAGAAAGAAGCTTTCTGAGAAACGTCTTTGTGTTCCGTGAAATCATCTCACAGAGTTACAGTTTTCCCCTCAAGAAGCCTTTCGCTAAGACAGTTCTTGTGGAATTGGCAAAGTGATATTTGGAAGCCCATAGAGGGCTATGGTGAAAAAGGAAATATCCTCAGATGAAATCTGGAAAGAAGCTTTCTGAGAAACTGCTTAGTGTTCTGTTAATTCATCTCACAGAGTTACATCTGTATTTCGTGCATCTCTTTGCTAGCCTTATTTCTGTGGAATCTGAGAACAGATATTTCGGATCCCTTTGAAGACTATAGGGCCAAAGGAAATATCCTCCGATAGCAAAGAGAAAGAAGCTTACTGAGAAACTTCTTTGTGTTTTGTGAAATCATGTCACAGAGTTACAGCTTTCCCTTCAAGAAGCCTTTCGCTAAGACGGTTCTTGTGGAATTGGCAAAGTGATATTTGGAATCCCATAGAGGGCTATGGTAAATAAGGAAATATCCTCATATGAAATCTGGAAAGAAGCTTTCTGAGAAACTGCTTAGTGTTCTGTTAATTCATCTCACAGAGTTACATCTGTATTTCGTGGATCTCTTTGCTAGCCTTATTTCTGTGGAATCTGAGAACAGATACTTCGGATCCCTTTGAAGACTATAGGGCCAAAGGAAATATCCTCCGATAACAAAGAGAAAGAAGCTTTCTGAGAAACTTCTTTGTGTTCCGTGAAATCATCTCACAGAGTTACAGCTTTCCCCTCAAGAAGCCTTTCGCTAAGACAGTTCTTGTGGAATTGGCAAAGTGATATTTGGAAGCCCATAGAGGGCTATGGTGAAAAAGGAAATATCCTCATATGAAATCTGGAAAGAAGCTTTTTGAGAAACTGCTTAGTGTTCTGTTAATTCATCTCACAGAGTTACATCTGTATTTCGTGCATCTCTTTGCTAGCCTTATTTCTGTGGAATCTGAGAACAGATATTTCGGATCCCTTTGAAGACTATAGGGCCAAAGGAAATATCCTCCGATAACAAACAGAAAGAAGCTTTCTGAGAAACGTCTTTGTGTTCTGTGAAATCATCTCACAGAGTTACAGCTTCCCCTCAAGAAGCCTTTCGCTAAGACAGTTCTTGTGGAATTGGCAAAGTGATATTTGGAAGCCCATAGAGGGCTATGTTGAAAAAGGAAATATCCTCAGATGAAATCTGGAAAGAAGCTTTCTGAGAAACTGCTTAGTGTTCTGTTAATTCATCTCACAGAGTTACATCTGTATTTCGTGCATCTCTTTGCTAGCCTTATTTCTGTGGAATCTGAGAACAGATATTTCGGATCCCTTTGAAGACTATAGGGCCAAAGGAAATATCCTCCGATAACAAAGAGAAAGAAGCTTACTGAGAAACTTCTTTGTGTTTTGTGAAATCATGTCACAGAGTTACAGCTTTCCCTTCAAGAAGCCTTTCGCTAAGACAGTTCTTGTGGAATTAGCAAAGTGATATTTGGAAGCCCATAGAGGGCTATGGTAAAAAAGGAAATATCCTCATATGAAATCTGGAAAGAAGCTTTCTGAGAAACTGCTTAGTGTTCTGTTAATTCATCTCACAGAGTTACATCTGTATTTCGTGGATCTCTTTGCTAGCCTTATTTCTGTGGAATCTGAGAACAGATACTTCGGATCCCTTTGAAGACTATAGGGCCAAAGGAAATATCCTCCGATAACAAAGAGAAAGAAGCTTTCTGAGAAACTTCTTTGTGTTCCGTGAAATCATCTGACAGAGTTACACCTTTCCACTAAAGAAGCCTTTCGCTAAGACAGTTCTTGTGGAATTGGCAAAGTGATATTTGGAAGCCCATAGAGGGCTATGGTGAAAAAGGAAATATCCTCAGATGAAATCTGGAAAGAAGCTTTCTGAGAAACTGCTTAGTGTTCTGTTAATTCATCTCACAGAGTTACATCTGTATTTCGTGGATCTCTTTGCTAGCCTTATTTCTGTGGAATCTGAGAACTGATACTTCGGATCCCTTTGAAGACTATAGGGCCAAAGGAAATATCCTCCGATAACAAAGAGAAAGAAGCTTTCTGAGAAACTTCTTTGTGTTCCGTGAAATCATCTCACAGAGTTACACCTTTCCACTAAAGAAGCCTTTCGCTAAGACAGTTCTTGTGGAATTGGCAAAGTGATATTTGGAAGCCCATAGAGGGCTATGGTGAAAAAGGAAATATCCTCAGATGAAATCTGGAAAGAAGCTTTCTGAGAAACTGCTTAGTGTTCTGTTAATTCATCTCACAGAGTTACATCTGTATTTCGTGGATCTCTTTGCTAGCCTTATTTCTGTGGAATCTGAGAACAGATACTTCGGATCCCTTTGAAGACTATAGGGCCAAAGGAAATATCCTCCGATAACAAAGAGAAAGAAGCTTTCTGAGAAACTTCTTTGTGTTCCGTGAAATCATCTCACAGAGTTACACCTTTCCACTAAAGAAGCCTTTCGCTAAGACAGTTCTTGTGGAATTGGCAACGTGATATTTGGAAGCCCCTAGAGGGCTATGGTGAAAAAGGAAATATCCTCAGATGAAATCTGGAAAGAAGCTTTCTGAGAAACTGCTTAGTGTTCTGTTAATTCATCTCACAGAGTTACATCTGTATTTCGTGGATCTCTTTGCTAGCCTTATTTCTGTGGAATCTGAGAACTGATATTTCGGATCCCTTTGAAGCCTATAGGGCCAAAGGAAATATCCTCCGATAACAAAGAGAAAGAAGCTTTCTGAGAAACTTCTTTGAGTTCCGTGAAATCATCTCACAGAGTTACACCTTTCCACTAAAGAAGCCTTTTGCTAAGACAGTTCTTGTGGAATTGGCAAAGTGATACTTGGAAGCCCATAGAGGGCTATGGTGAAAAAGGAAATATCCTCAGATGAAATCTGGAAAGAAGCTTTCTGAGAAACTGCTCTGTGATGTGTGACTTCGACTCACAGAGTTACATCTGTATTTCGTGCATCTCTTTGCTAGCCTTATTTCTGTGGAATCTGAGAACAGATATTTCGGATCCCTTTGAAGACTTTAGGGCCAAAGGAATTATACTCCGATAACAAACAGAAAGAAGCTTTCAGAGAAACTTCTTTGTGTTCTGTGAAATCATCTCACAGAGTTACAGCTTTCCCCTCAAGAAGCCTTTCGCTAAGACAGTTCTTGTGGAATTGGCAAAGTGATATTTGGAAGCCCATAGAGGGCTATGGTGAAAAAGGAAATATCCTCAGATGAAATCTGGAAAGAAGCTTTCTGAGAAACTGCTTAGTGTTCTGTTAATTCATCTCACAGAGTTACATCTGTATTTCGTGGATCTCTTTGCTAGCCTTATTTCTTTGGATTCTGAGAACAGATATTTCGGATCCCTTTGAAGACTATAGGGCCAAAGGAAATATCCTCCGATAACAAAGAGAAAGAAGCTTTCTGAGAAACTTCTTTGTGTTC